>NW_022631092.1:975438-1361239 GCF_010015895.1 Lontra canadensis
AAAAAAAAAAAAAAAAAAAAAAAAAAAAAAAAAAAAGAACAAATCAATGAAACTAGAATTCTTTCTTTGAAAGAATTAATAAAGTTGATAAACCCCTGGACAGTCTTATCAAAAAGAAAAGAGAAAGGACCCAAATAAATAAAATCATGAATGAAAGAGGAGAGATCACAACCAACACCAAAGAAATACAAACAATTATAAGAACATACTATGAGCAACTCTATGCCAACAAATTTGACAATCCGGAAGAAACGGATGCATTCCTAGAGACATATAAACTACCACAACTGAACCAGGAAGAAATAGAAAACCTGAACAGACCCATAACCTAAGGAGATTGAAACAGTCATCAAAAATCTCCAAACAAACAAAAGCCCAGGGCCAGATGACTTCCCAGGGGAATTCTGCCAAACATTTAAAGAAGAATTAATTCCTATTCTCCTGAAACTGTTCCAAAAAATAGAAATGGAAGGAAAACTTCCAAACTCATTTTATGAGGCCAGCATCACCTTGATCCCAAAACCAGACAAGGATCCCATCAAAAAAGAGAATTACAGACCAATATCCTTGATGAACACAGATGTGAAAATTCTCACCAAAATACTAGCCAATAGGATCCAACAGTACATTAAAAGGATTATTCACCGCGACCAAGTGGGATTTATTCCAGGGCTGCAAGGTTGGTTCAACATCCACAAATCAATCAATCTGATACAATACATTAATAAAAGAAAGAACAAGAACCATACGATACTCTCAATAGATGCTGAAAAAGCATTTGGCAAAGTACAGCATCCCTTCCTAAAATATGCTATGATATGAAGCAATATGACATGATATGATATATATGACATGCTACATGTTATACTATAACAGATATTATATATATTCTACAGGTTTATATATATATGTATATACATATATGTGTGTGGAGAACCCAGACTAATACTGCAAAGACCACCCATCCCCCCCTCGTTTCCAGCTCACTTGCTCTGCTGCCATCACTCCAGCACCTCACTGACCCCACTAGGACCCCATTCCATTGCCCCTGCTATCTTTCACTGTCTGTCCCCTTACCCTTGTCATATTCTCCCCTCCCCATCTTAGACCCCAAGTTTCCATGATTGCCTTGGTTATACTCTTGTTTTTTTTTTTTAAGATTTTATTTATTTATTCATGAGAGTCAGAGAAAGAGGCAGAGGCAGAGGGAAAAGGAGGCTCCCTGCAAGCAGGGAGTCCAATGCAGGACTCCATCCCAGGACGCTGAGAGCCTGACCTGAGCCAAAGCCAGGCACTTAACCATCTGAGCCACCCAGGTGCCCACCTTGTTTATACTCCTAATGCACTCTTCTCTTCCACCCTGCTAAAACTCCAACCCTGCTTTAATAGCACAACACTCTGCCTAACCTGATCTACACATTATTAGAAAGCAACAACCACCAGAACAAACCACCGTACTGAGGGACGTCTCTTCATATTTTGATCATAAACTTCAAGGCTGCCTTCAGTGCTACCTACCCAGAAATTCAAGTATGTCCACAGACAACTCATGAGCCCTTTGCAAGAGGGCCATTTTGCATCTTCTCCTCCTTCTCCAACACACACCCTCTACAGCTGTGATGACCTGAATATATGTGTTCCTCACCCACATTCACATATTGAAGCCCTACCCCCAGTCTATGGTATTTGGAGATGGGAGGTAATCAGGTCTGGATGAGTTCATGTGAGCAGAGCTTTCGTGATGAGATTAGTGCCCGTGTAAGAAGAGATGCGGGAGAGGTGTGTGTGTGTGTGTGTGTGTGTGTGTGTGTGTGTGTGTGTGTAGCAAGCAGGCAGCTGTCTGCAAGTCTGGAGGAAAGCCTCACCAGGGACCAAATCAGCTGATACCTGAATCATGACCTCCCGACATCCAGAACCAGGAGAAACATATTTCTGTTGTTTAGGTCACCCAGGCTTTAATTTGTTATGGTGGCCGGAGGTGACTAATGTGACAATAGAGGCTTTCCCCCTCTTATTTCTTTTTTAACAGCTTTATTAAGATGTAATTCACATACCATACAATCCACCCATTTAAAGTCTAAAATGCAATGTTTCTTGGTATATTCAGAGTTGTGCAATCATCACTATAATCATTCTTAGAATATTTTCATCACCCAAAAAGAAACCCATACCCATCAATAGTTACATCCCATTCCGCCCCACCCCCAGCCCCATCTCAGCCTTAGGCAACCATTAACACACTTGATGTCTCTCTAAATTTGCCTATTCTTGATATTTCCTATAAGTAGAGTCATATGATATGTGATCTTTCATGGTGACTGGCTTCTTTCACTTAGCATAATGTTTTCAAGTTTATTCTTTGTTGTGGCATGAGTCAGTACTTCTTTCCTTTGTATTGTTGAAGAAATGTTCCTTGTACAGATATACCACATGCTATATTCCACTCATCAGTTCATGGGCATTTAAGATGTTTCCACTTTTTGGCTCTTACGACTAATGCTTGAACATTCACGTAGAAGTTTTTGAGTAGACATATGTTTTTCTTTCTCTTGGGTATATACGTAAAATATATACCTGCTATTTCCCTGAGAAATTAACATAGAAGCAATTAAAAAAAAAACAACTACAGAAACTTCCCATCTCAAAAATCAACCAACCTATGTGCATTCATCCTGTTCAGTGTTGCCCCTAGTCCCATCTAAGGCGATTCTTTCCAGACCATGCTAGGGTCCCACACACTTTCTTATTCAATGATTTTGTTTCTTCCAATATCCATTGTCTCCACTATGTCAACACTTTGTCCCTCTACTGGACCATTCCCGTCAGTACCCAACCCTACAGATGAAGGACAGCTCTCTAGACCTCACGATCCCTTCCAGCCACATCTCCATTTTTTCCTCCTTCCCTTTGTAACAAAATCACTCAGGAGTGATCTATTCCCACTATCTCGCCTCCCTTACCCTTCATTTTATTTCCTGATGTTACTGGAGTTATGCTGTTACACCACCCCCTCTAGTGCAATAGCCCTCTTTAAGGCCACTAGTGTCTGCCATCTTGCCAGATCCAATGACTGAAAATTCAACTTCATCTCAGTCTACTTATCAATAGCATCTGGCATAGCCAATCCCTCCAGGACACCACACTCTCCTTGTTTCTTCCTATCTAGTTGCCCACTTCTTCTGGTCCCTTTTGCTGATCCCTTCTCTCTGCTGGCCCTCAAAGTGTTGAAATGCTCCAATGTTTCCATCCTTTACCCATTTTTCTTCTCTACACTCTCACTCCTTAGGAACTTTTATCCACTTCCACGTCTTTAAATATCAACCACGCCAGGGAATGGCAAACTTTCCATAAAGAGATAGATAGTAAATATTTCAGGATTTTTAAGCCAGGCAGTGTGTTGTAATTCCTGCTGATAGTGTGAAAACAGCCATAGACAATGTGTAAATGGATGAGTGTGGACATATTCAAATAAAACTTTATCTACAAAAAGCTGCAGTCTCTGGATTTGGACTGAAGGTCATGGTGTGCTAAACCCTAAGCTACACTAATAACTCTAAACTTGATGCATTTTAGTCTAATGTCTCTATGAGTCTGAATACCGGATCTGTTTATCAATTGCCCATTTTTTGTCTCCACTTGGTTGTTTGTTGGGTTTGTCAAACTTAACACATCCAAAACAGGGCTCTTGTATCCATCCACCTCCCCCCACAAAAAAACCATTCCTTCCTCATGTTCCTTCATCTCAGTAAATGGCACCATCAATTACTCAGTTATGGAAGCCATTCTTGTTTACCTCCTTTCCTTCCCTCATACTCTCATCCAATCCATTAGTAATACCACTAACTCTATTTCCAAAACACACCCAGAATCTGAACACACCAAGTTCACTGTTGCCACATTAGTCACCTGGGCTTCTGCAAAAGCCTCCTCCCTTACCCCTTATAGTCACATCTCCATGAAACAACTGGAGTGACCTTTAAAATCTTTAATCAGATCATCTAAATCTGACTACTCTGAGGTAAACAATTCCACAGATTCTACGTTAAGAGATCCAGTCATGCCTAACTCCTCAACCTCATGGCCTAAGACTCTCATCTTGTTCCTTCCACTCTACTCACATTGCTCCCTTTTCTTTTCCTTGAATACATCAGGCTAATTCTCACCCCAGAGCCTTTTCTCCTACTGTTCACTCTGCCTGGAGTACACTTCCTATGACTTGCTCTACTCCTTTGTCTCTGCTCAAAAGTCACCTCTACAGAGACCTTTCCTGGGCAATTTCTACAATACTCCTCCACAAAGCCATCATTTTTCCTTTAAGTCCATTCATGGATTTTTTTTTTCTGTTTTCATATAGTGCTTCTAACTCTTTGATGTTATCTATTTGTTGTTTATTTGTTCATCCTTCTCTCTAGAATAGAAGCCTGTGAAAGCAAAACCTTTATCTTATTCATCACTATGTTCCCACTGCTTAGAATAGTGCCTTATATGTAGTAGGTATTTGGTAAAATATATGTTAAAAGAACGAATGTGTGGCCATGTCATTCATAGCCAAGCTTGATGATGCCCAGTTTATTTTTGCTCAGTCGGGAAGACTACAGGGCTTGGTGAAATCAGCCCTTCAGGAAGCTTCAATGATTCTAGGTTCTAGTTCTGGCTCGGTTGTTAACTGTGACCACAGGCAGGATATATTCTGGTGTAAGCCTCTGTTTTCCCATTTATATAATGAAGATGCACCTTAAGATAGTCTCTCTAGTCTATTCCAGCTTGGATGTCAATGAATGAAATTGAATCGGGCTATTTTAGTGGAATTTCAAGATCAGCAGGAGGAGGTCCTAAGGAAGCAATTCAGCAGGACTCTTCAAATGATGCCACATCCTCCTTGTGGTCTTGGCGCCTGCAGAAGCAACTCCTATTAGTGAGAACAGCACGTTGGGTGGGCAGCCTCAGCCCATGTGGCCATGAGCTCAGTGGTTACGAGAAGGTATAATAATGACCGCAGCCCTTCTAGATGTAAAGAGTCATGCATACCCAGTTTTTCCTGCTGGGTTATCCTATTGGTCTTGAAGATCACGAACTGATTCACATTGCTGTCAAGAACGCTCTTGTACTATAAATATGACTCAAGAATGCAGGTCAGTCAGCTGCATGTCACATCTTCAGAAAAAAAAATACAGCACTTGGTTAGAGTTTAAATTCTGCATTTGCATTCCACCTGTCCCTTAAATTTATTTGCGATGATATCACCATCAGACTGCCATTAAAATGGGAAAGGACCATCAGTCAGTGCTACAGGGATCACCTTCAAGAGAAGCCAGAAAAATGTCCTGTTTCTCCTCATTAAAAACTAAATCCTGAGTGTTTCCATGTTCCTGCTGACTTTCCATGTCCTGCTGCTTATCAGGGCAATCGTTCAAAAGGATGGACTCAAGAGGGGCTAGTACAAATGTGGAGGACTCTACAGTTTATGAGGCACATGGCCACTCATGATCTTGTGGGGCCTCACTTTTCATGTGGACTGTCACTGAGTCCTGAGGAAGCATCTGACCACACGTCTTGACTTTGTGTCTTCTTCACCTCTGGCTCTGTTTCCTCCTCTGCAATATGAAAATCATCCCTGAGTCCCATCGGACTGGCATTTCCAGACTCCCAGAGATATCTCAAGGTTAAAATTGAAATCCAAGGGCTGTTTGCATATATCAAAATACCTCCTGGGAAGTCTACATTCGCCCACGGTCAGGCCACACAAGTTAATTAAATGTCAAGCTTCTTTGCTTTGGGATGGAATGATAACCAACTCAGGTGGTAGCTTAGATGCTCTCACACAGATTGAAAGCTCTGATGGGCTATATGTGAAGTCACAGGAAATCCTGGATATTATTTTATTGCCTATGTGTGCCTGATTCACAAACTGGGGGGGGGGGTAGGGAAGGGGGACGGAATTAACTGTTTAGTACCTGCAGCCTTATAATGAAAATCTGTCAAAGGAAAAGTTGGGTGGAGAAAATATGTGGTGTCCCATTGCTGGAGCTGAAAATGTTACCCGCACCCACCCTCTGCAGCGGGTCTCTGAAGTTTCCTTCCCAGCTGTAAATTCTATGATTTTAACATTCATAGTCATTTGAGGATATGTTTTTATCCCTCCAAGAAATGTATTGGAGAGGGTACCGCTGTCTTTTTGTTTTTTAAAATAGCCCCTTTCACGATGAAGTCACCCTCAGGCACCAGCAGGAGGGGAGAGCAATTCACTGCACTCCACATTACAGATGCAGCTATGTCAAGGTCCTGAAAACAATCAATATGGCACCAGTATTAAAGAGATATGTCTTGCCTCATGCCCTGAAGTTCAGCAGTCGGTAGGCTCTGCTGAGCAAGAATAAAAACCAGTTTCCACCAGGGGATCTGTGGCTTTGAGGATCTGTGGATGAAAATATGAGCCATGTTGACAGTAGTGCCCTAAGCTCAGGGACTGAGTTGTGTGACCTTCAACAAGTCATTGACTTTCTCTGGACCTCAGTTTCCCTCCCTGTAGTAGGTGGGAGTCAGGCTATAAGTGGATCCTGTGTGCATCCCACCAGGTCCCCTCTACTGCCGCAGCAACTCTGTGTCCCACCTGCTCCAAATGTCAACTGTTAATGTCCCAGCTGTCCCTCTCTGGGGAGCGTGCAAGAAGCCACCCTTTTTGGAAGATAGTATCTCAGCTGCTCCCCTCCCCAGGGTGGGAGCAGCCAGCAACAAACCAGTAAGAAGAACAAAAGTCTAACCTTTGCCTCCAGCTGGAACCAGCTCTTCGGTGTGATTTCCATTCTCCCAGTAGGGTCAGGTGGAAGTCAGAAGTCTGAGGAAGCCACATCCTTGCTTTAGCTCCTTCCCTGACCCATTCCTCTTCTGTTGTTCCTTTGCTCCTAAGAAAACTGCCTCAAAACACTATGTCTGGAAGCTCTGTTAAAGGCTTTCTGCTTCCAGGAAACCAGAACTAAGGCATTGAGGCTTAAAAAAAATCCTTGTGGGTATATTGGCTGGTTCTTCAAATAGTTTATGAGAGCTTCTGGAGCTGGACCTCCCCAGAGGTGTTTTGTCACCATCCTTTCTCAATGGGAGGCCTTATCCCTTGGCCTGGCATAATCCTCTCAGTGCTGGAATGCTTCTCATCAGTCTAACCAGACAAATAAAATTGTCTTGGACCAACCCGACCATAAGCTCCTCTGCTGGTGCTTTCTGTGTTCATCTAATTACACTCCCAGGTCATTCCTTTGGTGGGTGCAACTTGTTCCCTGTCTCTCCATGATGATTTTCTCCAGGGACCACCATGGTGAGTCGGAGAGAGCCCCACTCTGGGAGTGAAGGGGTCTGTGCTGGCACAGGGCTGGGCCATGTCTCTGTGTCCCACTCCTGTAAGTTCTCTGTTCTACCATCCTTGTAAAACAAAGGGCGTGTGTTGGATCAATGTCTATCACAGTATGCTGCAAAGATCACATGCATTCACATCCTCTGGGAAGCTGTGGTACAAGATCACCTCAGCTTTAATTTAAGTTCACTTATTCCCATTGGAGGCTTTTGCAGAAAATCCATTTTGATAAAATTAACTTGATTCTCTATGATCTTAGGACCCAGTCACAGATCTGGAGTTCTAGGCTAAGGGTGCTGGCTTCATTCTTTAAGTCACCTTACCCCACACTGTGTTCCATGGATTACCATTTCCATGAAAGGGACGGGAAGATGGTTTTCCAGATGAGCTGGGGAAGAGTGGGCCTTTTGGGGAGTGTCACAGTAGCCTTGTCCCCTAGGGATTCTGCAAAGTCCATCTCTGTGGATGCTTGCTTTGTGTTGCTATGCCCGTCATTCCCAATATAACTGGGCACAAAGCCTTTCTTCCAAGGAGTATCATTAACATCCTATAGGAACTAGGGTGCTCTGGACCACAGTTTGGGAAACTGCTCTGTGAGGAGACACATTTGAAGGTTTGCAGCCCATTAGAGACTTACTGAGTTGTCCGTTTTAAGTTGATCCAACCAAAAGCTGGGTGACCAGGGATGGATTGTTGTCATGGCCAGGGTGATGGAGGACGGGATCTTCACTGGGGCAGGCTGGCAGAGGATGTCAGGAGGAAGAGGCAGCATGGAGGCACAGGACAGGAAGCATGGTCCAACCCTGGGAACCTGAGGATTGGAGGATCACTGCTTGGTCTTCAGTTCTCTCCTGGAGGCTTGTTCTGAATACCCTTTGGTGCCACAAGAGAAGCATCATGCATCAAGCCTACCCTGAGGGTCCATCTTCTGCAGAGATGATGGGAGCCATGAATCAAGGACTCTGATTCTACGCTGGCATGGGCATCCCAGGGCTCCCATCTCATGCCATCAGCCTCTGAGCTCTCATCTCATCTCCTGTCTGGGACCTCTGTCTGCCTGCAGAGAGAATATATGGGCTGAGGATCAAGCTGATGTCCTGAGTCCCCCTGGCCACGCTGACATCTACCTGCACCTCTGGGCTAGCTTCTGAGTGTTCAGCACTTTCCAGTCTACCAAGCATCACCTCCTCTTAACTAACCCTTCCAGCAGTGCTGAGAGAGGCATTCCTTTACACATTTTATAGACTAGAGAGGAGGAGTAGCTCATCTCTGGTCACACACCCAGTGAGTCATAGAATCAGTACTTAGACCCCCTTGAGTTCTAAGTTCTATGCTCTTTTGCAACAATTCCAAGGCACAATTAAGTCAGTCTATTTGTTTGACTCTGACTGTCTGTCTGCCTGCCTTTCATCCTCCAAAGCATCATTGTCTCCTATGCCTCCCTGTTCACACATGAAGTTGCCAGGAAATGCAAGGAGACCACTCTCCTTTCATGAGTCTATCTTGGGGAGGCTCTCAGGTGGCCTGGCTCTCTCCTGCAGAATTCCATTCAGAAACTCCTGCTGAGGGGTATAAGCAAATGCTAAGTGTTACAAAATGTTCAAAAATTGCTCTTCTTCCTAAGACTTTAATGACTCGTTGGGATGGGACAGGAGCTGCTGTACCCCATGTGGACCATGCACAATTACGACCGAGCAGGCCTGGCTCTGTACCACGGTCTGGCCTCAGCAGATGATCGCTGCTCTTGATCCAGGTGGCAAATGCTCCCTGGGAACTGTGGGCTTGCACAGCACGCCTAGGAGAGAGCAGGGGTAGGGGGCCCAAGTGCTTCTGCAGGTGAAAATTTCCATTGCTTGAGGTGTGTTGCATTGGACTCTGCCAAGAATGCAAGGCCATTCGCCAAAAACACCAAAGGAATATATGTGAAGAATGCTAGATAGGCTAGGGCAGGAGCAGGGAATCCTCAGAGGTCATGGCAGAAGAGATGACAGCTGGGATGGGAGGAGGGAAGGCTGGGGGCAGTGGCGTGCCTGGTGCAGGGTGTGGGGGAGAATTGAGGGGCAAGAAAGTGCTGGGCAGAATGGATGGTTATGTCACAAGAACCACATGTCTCATCATCTGCTTACCGCTTTTCCGGTATCAAACCCAGGCTGGCTTGACCATCAGTTCTGCTCTCATCAGCTGCTGCCTGGGTGTAGGAAACTGCGGAGACGCAGTTCTCATCAACATGAGCCACATACTTGGGGATCCTTTACTGAGTGCCAGAGGCTGAACCAGAGCTGTCATAGGACTATGATCACACAACTGGAATTCCTGCTTGGGTCTCCTGACTCTCAGTGACTCTCTGGCTGCTATTCCAAAGGTCTTGGAAGCTGGTTAACTGCCCTAAGCCTAGCTGGTTCTTCCTCAGTTTTGCAATGCAGCTGGCTCTCTAGGTGGTGAATGGAATCCCTGTGGTTCTAGATCATGCATTCTTAGACCAGGATGCTACACTTGCCATGCACCCGGCCATCATTATTGCTTGTTCCTTCTCACTTACACCTGGGGTTCATATGACATGGCCTTCCACTAACCCCTTCTGGAATGCTGCTGCTCTGTCCCCTTTGGTCTGGAAATGCCCACTTTTATGGCCAAATGAGGCCCTTTGGGGGTCAGATCAATTGGGTAGTCTCTCTGGTTACTGGCCCTAACTTTCAGCTGGGTCACCATCTGTCCAGTCTTGAAAGCCAACACCATGGGACCTGATGTAAAGAAAAAGACATCGGAGGTACATCCAACCCAATACTGCAACAGACACTGGGCATCTATTATGTGCCAGTTGCTACTTTTGAGACAAAGGGATGAGGACCTCACAGATTCAGAAAACTACTCAGTGCTATATGATAGAGTCAATAATAGAAATAAGTTCCAAGTGTTATGAGAACCCAGAAGAAAGCAAAAATAACTCTGCCTGGGGCTCCAAGGCTGTCACAGTGGTCTAGTGGAGAAATGTTGGCAGTCTGAGCAGTCTGTGAGCTGGAAATAGAGAGAAGCAGAAAATCTGTATCATGAAGGTGGGATGCATCCTTAAAAGACTGGTTGGAGGTGGAGGTGGGGGCAGAGCAGGCAGGGATGGCAAGCCCAGCAGGGGGAAGATTGGGGAGCAGCAGGAGGGCTTGAGCTGCTTGCTTCCTAAGCCTGTCTCAGATCCAGCACATTTTATCGGAATAAAGTCCACGCAATGATTTGAAATGACCTCATTACTCCCTTCTCAGCCCATAGAAACCCACTCTCTCTGAGTCTAGCTCAAGTCTCTCCTTCTCTGGGACGCCTTCCTTAAACCCAGCGGGACCCATACTTTCCTATTTGGGGTCTTCCTGGTGCTGTGTTTATTTGCCAATGGTGGCACGTTGCCTCGCCTGCCAGGCAAACAGCACACGGAGATGGTCTGTCTCTAGGGTCCTGGCTCTTGTTTCTCTCCTCTCGCTGTGGCTCTCTCATGCCCAATGCCACACCCAGCACATAACAGGGTGAGTAAATGGGTGCTACATTAAACCAAACTGCAGGGCTTCTGCTAAGCTACGCCAAGGAGGAGCAGACATTTCCGGAGCCCTCCTTGGAAGCTTCTAGAAGAAGCCAATTTGCAAGATGCATGAGCCAGACAGTTACTCCTTTCTCTGATGCACAAACCGAAGCAAGCCTGGAAGAAGGAACGTGACTCCACAGCCACCCCTCCAGATTGTCTTCCTCCAGGGGCTTCACTCTGTGAAGGGGGCTGGCCCTTAAGTGAAGGTGACAGGCAGCCAGCTTTGGCCACCCATGCACAGTCTCAGTCATATATCTGGGGCATGTGGAATTTGTGATCTGGATCCAGGCATCAGGGGCAGCCCTGGGCCAGTCTGGAGCAGAGAGGCTTGTCTTCCTGCGGCCTTAACTTGACTTTCGCCATCCTGCCAGTGAGTGCCTGCCTCCCATCTGTGAGCTCCCATCTGCCAACATCAGCTTCCTATTTCCAGTGCCCGTGGAGCACGGATGGACAACACACCCCTCATTTATCACTCCTGCTCCTGCAGCCATCAAAGAATCCATCCTTGATCCTGGCTTTGAACTTTGATCTTCGCATAGTGTTACTAGCCAGGCCATTCAGCAGTCTCAAAGCATCCTTTCTGAAGCCAAGCCCTGAGCTGGGCACTCCACAAGAGTGGGAGGCTATGGTGTGCCCATGGCGATGGGAGCACCCATTACAGGGGTTGGCATAAGGTCTGTGTTCAGTGGATGCTTGTTGAATAAATGTTGGGTTCGTAAATGACAGTGTCTGTCCTGAGGCAGCCTAGGACCTGACAGAAGAGACACTAGCTTGGGCCAGATTGCAGGATCTGGATACTAATTCTGCCACACTAATTCTGCTGGGTGACTTTGGTCTCTCTGTGCCTCATTTGATCCATGTGCAAATCCAGAGAATCATGATACTTGGCTCATAGGATCACTGCAAGGATTAAATGAGTTGATACTTGAGAAGTGCATAGCACAGTGCCTGGCACACAGCCAGTGCTCAGAGACTCATTGAGAGGATGAATACACAAAAAGATAAGTGAATGAAAGCATGGATGAATGAATGAATCCTAACACGTTGTACACAGCACTTGAGGAACATGGAGGGTTCTGGAAGCTCAGAGAAGGGGTGGTATTTGACGGGTGGGCTTTCACTAAGATGAGCTGGGGACACTGTACTCCAGGCTGAGGGAATAGTCCAGGTGGATGCAGGGAGGTGGGAACATGCAGGGAAGTGGGGGAAGCAGGTGGCTCAGGCCTCCTGGAACAGAGAGGGGGGCAGCAGGAAACAGTGCTGAAGGGACCGCCTGGGTCCAGGCCAGTGGGGTTTTGAATGCTAGCTTGGGAGTTTGACAAACAACTTCACCATGGGGGAGGAAAAATAACATCCAGAGCAGAGAGCAGATGATGCCCAGACAGTCTGAGAAAGAAGTAGAAACCAGACCCATCTCCCTTTTGTTTTACCCAGGCCTCCCAAGCAAAGGTGCTCTGATGAGGATGAACCAGGGCCATGGGGAGAAACCCTCAATACCTTTACTGTTTGCTTGCCCATCAGTAAGCATTGCTGGATTTATTGGATCCTAGAGTATCTGTAAAGCATAGAATTTCAATGTCCATCTTCTCCTGCTCTCCCATTCTAAGGTAAGGAACTGAAGGCTCAGAGAAGCAAAGAGTCTTTGGACCACTGTCCCCTGGGATCTTAATATTTCCCTTTAATGTGAACTCAACATCAGCAAATTAAACCCATTTTATCAGCCATTCCAACACCAATTATAAAGAACTGTTTTTCATTTTTACTAGGCAAAGTGAAGAACTGAATCCAATGTACTGTACCTAAAGCTGATGGAGCCTATCTTCAAGGCAGCATGACATGGGACAGTCATGCACTCATTCATTCATCCAGCAAGCATCTTCCTGCGCTGGGCAATGTTGCCGGTTTCTGAAGCCACGTAGCCTAAGGAAAGGCGATGGGTTGGCATCAGACTGCAGTATAATTCTGGCCCTGCCTCTCCCAGCTGTGTGTCTTTGGGAAAGTCATGTCATTGCTCTGAGCCCTGGCCTTCTCATGACTAGAATGAGCGCCCAATACGAAGGTCACGGTATTCAGTATTAAACAGGCCCACACGTGTAAAGTGCCCTTCTCATGGGAGGAGATCCCAATGTTGGGTCCCAGCCCAAAATGTGCTATAAGACACCTCACTAGCAAACGTTTTGTCACCACCCACTTGAGCGCTGAAGGAAATCCTAGGTTCTGGGGGACCAAATTGTTTTCCTCTGATAAATATCATGGGCCATAAAAGCTGACAGTGGCAACTGGCAGTCTGACATTTTGAGACGTTGCATCTCCTTGTGGAAGCAACCCTCGCTGCTCTGAGTGATGGAGCTCAGCCCACGCTGGGGGCAGAGGAGTGACAGCAGCGGGGAAGCCATGACTGATAAGATGCTGTCACCCTCCATCCGCTGCCCTGCTCAAGTATTAGAGCCCTTCATTGAAAATGCCAAACAACTTCCTCCTCCAGAATTCCTCAAAGACTATGGGAGCTTGGGGAATAAACAGGAGAGCTGCTGAATCCACCTGCAAATATATTCATGAAATCATAGGATTGGGACTCCTGCAGATCACACGTTCTCCCTTTCTTTGGCTGTCATGTGTTAGAACATCATGGTCCCCTCCTCAGGTATGGGCCACTGACAGAATACATGACCTTAGGTGAGGCACTTAACCCACTGGGACCACAGTTTCTTCACTGGGAATAAGAAATGTATCTGGGCTTATTATGAGGGTGAAATGATGTGGTGAGTTTTAAGCTTCTATACTGGGAGAATTCTTGTAGCCAGGGTCTTTAACCATGCCTATATGTGAGCTTACCTGGGGAGCTATCCAAAAATACCTTCTCTTGGCTCCTATCTGTTTTAATTGGTCTGAATTGGGGCATTGTTTTTGTTTGTTTATTCATTTGTTTGTTTTAAAACTTCACAGATGATAAAAACCTTCATGAGAATCCTGACATTGAGTCTACCTACTCATTAAATGTCTTAAGAAAGGGAATGACATGGTCATATTTGTGCCTTTAAAAGATCACTCTGGGGGCATCTTGGAGAATGGGTTGTAGTGGATGCACGACTGGATTCAGGAAGACCGATCAGAGCCTTTCTATTGAACGTGAGGTCCATGGACCAACTCTCTTGGCCCCTCTTGTTAGAAAGGCAGAATCTAAGGGTATATCCTACGCTACTGCCATTGAGAGCCTGCATTTTTAACAAGATCCAGATGATACCTCTGTGCATAAAATCTTGGGAAGGGCTGGATTGGAAGACCATGCAATGCAAAGGTGCAGGTTGGAGATATGATGACTCCACCCCAGGCAGGAGAGCAGAGAGTCGGAACAGGAGGAACCAGATGGGAGCAGAATCAAGAGACTATAAGGATGGTGGCTAAATGGCGTTAAGAGAAGGGAGTTGAGAACGCATTTGTTATTTGAGTCCTAGAATGGTGTCTCTGGCTGCAGATGTGTGGGTAAAGGCTGATGAGTTTTGTTCTTTAATTCAACTACTTTTTCACAGCACCTACACTGATTATTATCTTGTAACTTTCATACATAAATGCCCTCAATCTTGTGTAGTCAAAAAAGGAATTTTTAAAATTATTTATTTATTTGTTTGAGAGAGAGATTGAGGACAAGAGGGGCAGAGGGAGAGGGACAGGCAGACTCCCTGCTGAACGTGTAGTCCAATGCAGGGCTCAATCCCAGGAACCTGAGATCATGACCTGACTGAAGTCAGATGCTTAAAAATTGTGACTGAACCTTCCAGGCACCCCAGAAAAGGAATTTTTATTACAAGTTTTCACATTTGGAAATAGGTTTGGGGGGAATGAAATGCTTGCCCTTGGTCACACACCTAGGAATTGGCAGAATGAAGCTTAAATGTGTATCTTCTAACTTCAAATCCTGTGCTCTTTTCCAAGTCTGAGTGTTGTTCTTTTTGTTTTGTTGTCTTGCGCCCACTGGTCTTTGTTTTGATTGTTCATATACTGCATGAGTGTCCAGTTAAGTCAACATAATCTTCCATTAATCACAGATCTTTTCAAAGATAGCAAACCATATTGACACCTGGTATTGAATTTCAGCTGAAAGAAACATTGCCATCTAGGAGTCTTGTCTTTGGTTCTAAAGAGATCAATAACTTTGAAATGCTGTTACTAATGATAAAATTATATGAAAATAGTATAAACAGTTAAGCTGAGGCATCAGTCTGTGTTCTGGAAGCCCAGAGGAAGGACATCTGCCTCTCGCACCCACGACAGTGGAACTTGGGAGAGTCATTTCTACTCTGATTTCAGTTTCCTCACCTGGAAATGACAGCACCTCAGCTCTAAATCACTATATTTCTATTAGAAGTTGGTTGTAAATAACTTTCTTCTTTTTTATGCACATATATAAAGAATATAGTATAAAGAATGATGTATGGGAGAGAAGATATGTGCATGAGATAAATGGGTATTAAGTGAGCCAAAATACAATAAGTGTGCAAGGAATGGCTGATTTACTTGGATACTGAAGGAAGCCAGGAAGAATGCTTTGAACTCCATTGAACAAAGATGGGGCTTGACCAAGGAAAGAGGTAACTTCATTCATTCATCCATTAACTAGTACCAAACATCCATCTTTACAGGACGAAAAGATGGATAAGACATCACCTTTGGGGGCATCTGGATGGCTCAGTGGGTTAAGCCTCTGCCTTCAGCTCAAGTCATGATCTCAGTGTCCTGGGATCAAACCCTGCATCAAGCTCCCTGGTCAGGAGGGAGCCTGCTTCCCCCTCTCTCTCTGCCTGCCTACTTGTGATCTCTCTCTCTCTCTGCCAAATAAATAAATAAAATCTTTTTTTTTTTTAGAAAGGACATCACCTTTGGCCTTCAAAGTGTTCCCAGTCTGTTACAGGAGACAAAACTATTAAAAGAGAAGTGTGCTATCATAGAAATATGATCAAGTATGAGGTAGATAGAAGATAAAGAGCTAAATCTTTTTTGGGGGGATGGAGAAAATGGGAAACAGCAAAGGCCAAATCTGATTTGACATTTGACAGTTGGTTGGAAGTTGCCACATAAAGAAGGAGAGAGGGCATTCCAAGCAGAGGTAACAGCATATCAAGGACATAGGAGGTTTTAAGGGGCAAGATCCGGGAAACAAGTGGTGACAGGTTCAATAAGATTGGAGCATGGAAAGTGTGGTGGGGGTCAAGGGGAGAGGATGATGAAGAGACAGGGAGGTACTCCATTTTGAGGAGTCATGTATGCTATGGGAGGGGTTTGGAGATTGCCAAGGGCATGAGATGACTATACCCATGCCTTTAAGAGATCACTCCAGCCAAAAGAATAGAGGGATAATTACATCAAGGCAACAAACTCATAAGGAAACTTGGCTGGGAGGCTGAAGAAAGAGCCCACGAGAGAAATTAAGACAGTGGCACCAGTGTCCCTGGCATGAAGGGGCAAAAACGGTGGTGAACAACCTTTCAGAACCACGGACAGTTCCTTTTATTCCAGTCCTCTGTCGGCAGAATATTTCATAAATATTTTATCCAATTGTTTTAAAAATAGCTACCCTTTATGGAGTGTCAGAAAAATTGCATATATAATATGTGTTTTAAGCCTAAATAACAGTTCTATTTGATAGAACTGATAGAACTGATAGAACTGATAGAACCACAAATAACAGTTCTATTTAGGCTTAAAACACATATTATATATGCAATTTTTCTGAAAGGCAACAGTTGTTGGCCCTCTGTTGCTGGTGAAAAAAAATTGTGTCTCACTGAGGAATCCCTCATCCAGGGTCACACAGCTCACAAGCAACACCATCAGAACTTCATCCTGCTATCGACCATCACATTAAGTTACCCCCACCAAACATCCTCCAATTTTAAAGTGATAATTAGTTTTCCTGTTTTTGGTAATTAAAAAAATACAGCTCTGGCCAGGAATTCTAATTGGCCTTCCAGAATTGCCACCCTGCACTGCTTATATTTCTAGCCCCAACTAAAGGGACTTGGCATTCCTTGATACCTGGATTGCTTTACTGTGAGTAACTGCAGGGATATGCATGTGGGATTTTTTTTTTTTAATGTTGGGCTGGATTTCAACAGCTTTCAACCCTCCTTCAAGGACCCATAAGGAGCTGGGGTCTTTAGGATGAGAACCAGGACATTGGAAGGTGAGGAAGGCATGGCATAGGAACAATGACATCCTTGACAAGGTTTATAAATTAGTCTTCTCTGGGAAATACTCAGCTCTTTCACCTCCTTTCTCCGTCCTGGGTACATTCCCTTCCATTTCCACAAAGTGAAGTCTGTGATTATTTTCAGTTCCAATATGAACTTGTCTCTGTGTGCGCTGTGGAAATAGGTTGGATGTCAAATAAACAGCTGATAAAGTTCCTGCCTCACAAAGGGGTAGGGGGTGTCCAGAGAAGTGTCAACACAAATGAGGATTCTATTATGATATATTTCTGGACACTGTTTCTTTGGTCAGAACTCAGTCCTTGCTACCCACCCCTGGGATTTTGCAACTGTCTCTAAGTTCTCTCTCTTCAATGTGTTCTGCACACAGCATCAGACTGATATTTGGCAGAGCAATACTAATAAAGTTCCTCTCCAGCCTCAAGACCCTCAATGGCCTTTACTGCTTCCCCATAGAGTTCACACTCCTTAACTCAGTGTGGAAGGACCTTCACAATTCAGCCATAGCCTGTCATTCTAACCTCATATCCTGCTGTGTTCCTCCACAAACATTATGGTCCAGCCACATGAGTCTGATTGCTATTCCACAAGTTCATTGCTTAGGAAGTGCAAATTGCCTTAGACTCACCTCCTTCTCAAGACAATCCCACAAGGCCAGTGACGGATAAGACAATAGCTTCCCGGACCACCGCTCAGGATGCTCATTTCTGCTGTACTCTCCTTTGCCCATACACTTATATTAGTTATCTATTGCTGCATAACAAATTAACACAAATTTAGCAGCTTAAAACAATACATATTTACTACCTCAGTTTCTGTGGATCCAGAATCAGCACACCTTAGCTGGAACCTCTACTGAGGACTTCTCACAAGGCTGCAGTTAAGATGTTAACCCCAGCTGTGGTCTAATCTGATGGCTCAACTAAGGAAGGGTCTGTCCACTGCCGAGCCTGTTTACATGTTTGTTGACAGGATTCAGTTCCTTTAGGGATGTCGGATTGGGGACTTCAGCTGCTAGTTGACTAAAGGTCGCCTCCAGTTCTTTGTCACATTGTTCTTCCCAATATGACAACATTTTATCAATATCATCAGTGAAGGGAATTGGCAATATGAAAGACAGAATCTTTTGTAATCTGATGATTACAGAAAGAAACAACTTTCCCTCAGTGTTATGGTATTCTACTCCCTAGAATCAAGCTGCTCAAGGGGAGGGGATTACACAAGGCTGTGATTACCAGAGGGTAGGGAGCGCCAAGTGTTATCTCAGAAACTACCTACTACAATACTTGTTGAAAAATCTGCCATCCCTTCAAAACTTGAACCAAATCCTACCTCTTAGAGATCTTTCTTGTTACATAATTCTTGTTACATAATTCTTTCTCAATTATAAGATCATCTCCCAATTGCTTTATTTGTCCTTCTGGAGGAACATGAACCTTAACACTTATATCAATGGCTGTCTTTACCACCATTATAGGTCTCAGAGGGTGAGAACGATGTCTGTTTTTGTCTTTGCATTTCACCCAGCCTACTTGAATAGAGGAGATGCTCAGTAAATGTTTGTTGAAGGCAAATGGCCAACTCTTCTGCTCCTTTAGAAATAGTTTCTGCCTCCAGTATCAAACATAGAAAATAATTCACCAAGAAGTCATTAATCTCGGGTGATAAGGGAATATGCGCTTTTCTTAGATGTTACAAAATCCAGCAGTCAATAGGTTAAGAAATAGGAATTTACCAACTACTGGAGCAGAGAGAAACATTTCTCCGTAAACATTAATGTTGACCATATGTTAAAATCAACAAGTTAATAATAACAACTGTCATAAATAACATTTGCTGTGCCAAGAACACTGTGTTCATCTGCTTTATACGACTTCTTCTCCAATAGTCCTACCATGTTGGTGTATTTATTACCCCCCTTCTATAGGTGAGAAAATTAGAACAAAGAGGTAGATAAACTGCCCAAAATAACAGAGTCTAATTACAAAGGCTGTGCTCTTAACCATTCTCCTGCATGCCTCCTAAAAATAATTTCCTTTTTCTGATTACTAGGAAAAAGTCCCTAATTTTATTACAGTGAACTTAGGACTGCATTGGGTTGGTTCTGAGGCATAGCTTTGTGAACAGTTCTTTAATATACATATCAAGAGAGCTGGATCTTTGATTTAGTTATGCCCTAAACTTGCAGTATAACCTTGGAAAAGTCACTTACTTTCTCAGGGTCCCAACTTTCTCTTCTGGAAACAGATGCAAACTAGGTAACACCTAAGGGTCAGTGCAGTTCTAACAAGGTGTAAGATTTCATATGAACCATTACAGAGGGACTGGGGTGGCTCAGTCAGTTAAGCATTGTGACTCTCGATTTCAGCTGGGGTCATGATCTCAGGGTCGTGAAAAGGAGCCCCACATCAGGCTCTGCCCTGGGCATGGAGCCTGCTTGAGATTCTCTCTCTCCCTCTTCCTCTGCCCCCCAACTCATTCTTTCTCTAATAAATACATAAATAAATGAGTAAATAAATAAAAATAAAATCTGATTATTGTTACTTTTGTCAAAAATCCTTTTAAAAGTTTTTTTTACAAATGGAGAACCATTTAAACTTACATTTCAAAATGTCACCATGAAATAGAATAAGGTTCAGTTATATAATTTGGGACACTTTTTTAATGAGGCCTTTCTTAGAAAATCTTGTCAATAAGTCATAACACAGTGTGTTCTCTGTTACAGGCCCGGAGGTTCCATTACAGACCATTTGGAAAGATTAAAAAACACCTTGTCCAGTGGGACTTTGTTCTCAGAGCATCTAGGATATCACATTAAGCATCTGAAATACTCATTTTCAGTTCCTTGTGGTGCATTAATGAATCTACAAAGAACATACTTATTAACACCAACATATGCTGGGGGATAATGGACCTAATCCACATTTTCATCTCTCTCTCTGCCTGTGAATAAAGAGAACAGGAAAGTGAGAATGAAGCTTTTTCCTACTCAAGACTCTTATCTTCCTGGTTGTGTTCTGGGGAGTGCATAGTTAACAGATTGAACTCTGGTCTCGGGGTCAAGTAGGTGGGGTTCAAGCCCTGGCTACCACTCACCTTGCACAAATCACCTGATCCTCTCTGAGCTTCCATTTCTTTGTTTTCATAATAGACCAGACCAGTAATTTTCAAAATGTGCACCCAAGAGCTAGAGGCATTTCTTGGTTGGTTCCTGTGGGGATGCTGTTGGGTGATAACTCAATGAAAGGGCTTCTAAGAATTATATATGTGAAATGGAGGGGCAGAGGGAGAGGCTTCTAAGAATTACATATATGAGATGGAGGGGCAGAGGGAGAGGGAAAGAAAATCTCAAGCAGACTCTGTGCTGAGCACATAGCCTATTATGGGGCTTGATCTCATGACCCTGAGATCATGATCTGAGCTGAAATTGAGTTGGAAGCTTAATTGACTGAGTTACTGAAGCACCCTTCACCATTATACATTTTTATTAGAAAATCACTAGTCTGGTTGAGGTACAGAGTTTTTTCCAGCTACTTAGGTTTTGGAAGCAATAGAAAAAAAATTCGTTATTTTTTAGTTAAAATTTTTTAAATTTATAATTCAACTTTAAGAAATTATGAAATATATGTATTCTTTGCTGGCTAAAATAATCCATAGATTGGTACCATATTGTCATATTGACTTTCCCTGGGGCCTCCTAAGTACCAACACCAAAATTCTTTGGAACAAATATTGTCAGATTGGAGCTGGAAGAAACCAGAAGAGATTCATTTAAAAGGGAAACTGAGGCTCTGGGGTCATGAAAGAAAGTGATACAGGCATCAGGCTTTTAGGCTACCAGGCACAGTGCTCTGCTAACCCATGCTCTTTGCCTTGCCTTCCTCCATCCTGTAACAGCTCTGCTCTGCACTGTAACTACGTGTGGGCATCATATCATTCTCCTGAAACTGTAAGATCCTGGAGGCTCACAACTCTTCTACTACAACAACTTGTGGTGTGGGTTTCCTCCCGCCATCTGCTGATGGTGCCGCAGATATTCGTCATCATCAAGAAAAAAAGAGAAGACTTTATGAAGATAAATCATAGCTTTCTTTCTTTTAGTGAGAAACTCCCTAAACTGGAACCCATCTCCACAAATTATGGAACACACGTGCTGAGGTGTCATCTTCTGCAGAAAACAATGATTCTCCCAAGTTTTCCGAACTAAAGATTTAAATTGGGCTGTCCATCACCTTCCTGTCAACCAACTTCTCCCATTCTGAGCCCCGCATACAGACTCTGTAATAGGTTTTGTCACCGGGGCTATGCCTTTTAATTCAGTCATTTGTCAAATATGCAGCAAGAACTCACTGTGTGTCAGACACCATGGAGGTTGTGGGTAGTGTAGAGATGAGAAAAGCATGGACCCTCCCTGCATCCATTTTTCATTGTTTTCAGAAAAAATTATTGGAAACTTAGTGCCTTAAAACAACACACACTTTCTTTTTTTTAAAGATTTTATTTATTATTTATTTGACAGACAGAGATCACAAGTAGGCAGCGAGAGAAGAAGGGAAGCAGGCTCTCTGATGAGCAGGGAGCCCAATGCGGGGCTCGATTCCAGGACCCTGGATTCATGACCTGAGCTGAAAGCAGAGGCTTTAACCCACTGAGCCATCCAGGAGCCCCAACACCACACATTTTCTATCTCACAAGTTTCCAAGACCAGAAGTTGAACACTGGACTGAAAATCAAATGTCAGCAGGGATGCATTCCTACAGAGGCTCTGGGGAAGAATCCACATTGCTTATTCAGGTCTTGGCCTACTTGATTCCATATGGTTGTAGGACCGATGTCCCCATTTCCTTGCTGAACATTAAACTGGGGCCTCCCTTTGCTCCTAGAGCTTCTCTGAGCTTTGCATAAAAATAAAAGGCCCAGGGACGCCTGGGTGGCTCAGTTGGTTAAGCGGCTGCCTTCGGCTCGGGTCATGATCCCAGCGTCCTGGGATCGAGTCCCACATCGGGCTCCTTGCTCGGCAGGGAGCCTGCTTCTCCCTCTGCCTCTGTCTGCCTGTGCTCGCTCACTCTCTCTCCCTCTGTCTCTGACAAATAAATAAATAAAATCTTTAAAAAAAAAAAATAAAAGGCCCAGCAACAGCATAAAAATAGAAGACTCAATCTGTAAGGAAGAAGTAAAGTTCTCACTATTTGCAGAGGACATGAGACTGTATATGGAAATGACTATATAGAGGAGTGATTAATGCCTCTATGAAAAAAGAAACTACTAGAACTAGTAAATGAATTCAGTAGAGTTACAAGATACAAAAACCAACATAAAGAAATCTGTTGTATTTCTATACACTAATAATGAAGCACCAGAAATAGAAATTAAGAAAATAATCTCATTTACAGTTGCACCAAAAATAATAAAATATCTAGGAATAAACTTAACCAAAGGAGTGCAAGACCTATACTCTGGAAACTGTAAAACGTTGGTGAAAGAAATTCAAGAGGACACACAGAAATGGAGAGACATTCCATGCTCATGGGTGGGAAGAACAAATATTGCTGAAATACCTCTATTATCCAAAGCAATCTATAGATTTAATGCAATCCCTATCAAAATGCCAACAATATTTTTCATAGAACTAGAACAAACGATCCTAAAATTTTTATGGAATTACAAAAGACCCTGAATAGCTAAAGCAATCATGAAAAATATAAATGAAACTGGAGGTATCGCAATCCCAGATTTCAAGTTATATTATAAAGCTGTAGTAATCAAAACAACATAGTATTGGCATAAAACACATAGACACACAGACCAATGGAACAGAATAGAAAACCCAGAATAAACCCACAATTATATGGTCAATTAATCTTCAACAAAACAGGAAAGAATATGCAATGGGAATAAGACAGTGCCTTCAACAAATGATGTTGGGAAAACTGGACAGCCACATGCAAAAGAAAGATACTAGACCACTTTCTTTTTTTTATATAAAGTTTTTTAATTTATTTGACAGAGAGAGATCACAAGTAGGCAGAGAGGCAGGCAGAGAGAGAGGAAAGGAAGCAGGCTCCCTGCTGAGCAGAGAGCCTGATGCGGGGCTCGATCCCAGGACCCCGGGATCATGACCTGAGCCCAAGGCAGAGGCTCAACCCACTGAGCCACCCAGGAGCCCCACTAGACCACTTTCTTATACCATACACTAAAATAAACTCTGAGGAGATTAAAGACCTAAATGTAAGACCTGAAACCATAAAAATACTAAAAGAGAGCACGGCAGTAATTTCTCTGACATCAGCCATAGCAACATTCTTCTAGATGTCTCCTGAGGCAAGGGAAACAAAAGGGAAAATAAACTATTGGGACTACGTCAAAATAAAAAGCTCCTGCACAGTGAAGGAAACAATAAATGAAATCAAAAGGTAGCCTACTGAATGGGAGAAGATATTTGCAAATGACATATCTGATAAAGGGTTAGTATCCAAAATATATAAAGCACTGATACAACTCAACATCCAAAACACAAATAACCCAATTAAAAATGGGTAGAAAACAGGAAGAGACATTTCTCCTAAGAAGACATCCAGATGACTAACAGACACATGAAAAGATGCTCAACATCACTCATCATCAAGGAAATGCAAATCAAAACTACAGTCAGCTACCACCTCACACCTGTCAGAATGGCTAAAACTACAGACACAAGAAACAACAGGTGTGGGCGAGGATGTGGAGAAAGGGGAACCCTCTTGCACTGTTGGTGGAAATGCAAACTGTTGCAGCCACTGTAGAAAAGTGTGGAGGTTCCTCAAAAAAATTAAAAGTAAAACTACCCTGTGATCTAGGAATCACACTACAATTTACCCCTCAAAATACAAAAAGACTAGTTCAAAGGGATATTTGCACCCCAATGTTTATTTCAGCATTATTTACAATGGCCAAATTATGAAAAGAGCCCAACTGTCCATCGACTGATGAATGGATAAAGAAGATGTGCTGTATACCTACAATGGAATATTATTCACTCATAAAAAAGAACGAAATCTTGCCATTTGTAATAAGGTGCATAGAACTAAGGAGTATTATGCTAAGCGAAATAAGTCAGTCACTGAAAGACAAATATTACATGATCTCACTCATATGTGGAATTTAAGAAACAAAACAAATGAGGGGCATCTGGGTGGCTCAGTCAGTTAAATGTCTGTCTTCGGCTTGGGTCATGATCCCAGAGTCCCAGGATTGAGCCCCACATTGGGCTCCCTGCTCAGCAGGGAGTCTGCTCCTACCTCTACCCCACCTCCCTACTCATGTTCTGTCTCTCTCACTCTCTTTCAAATAAATAAATAAATTTTTTTCTAAAAAGGAAGAAACAAATGAGAAAAGAAAAAAGGACAGACAAACCAAGGAACAGACTCTTAACTACAGAGAACAAACTGATGGTTACCAGAGGAGATGGGGTGCTGGTCCAGTGAAATAAATCTATCTGTAGCCAGAGATGGCCAAGGGGCCTAGACTTTTCAACAAAATGAAATGTACCAGCAGCATGCTAGAGGACCACACACACACACACACACACACACACACACACAGAAAGGCTGGAGAGCACTTTCACAGAAAATATCTATCCGTATGAGCCTTGATGGTTGAATATAAAGTGTCCAGGCCCAGCAGGAGGAAAGGCACAGCAGAGAGAGAGTAGCATTCGCAACGGTCCAGAGTAGAGTCCTAAGAGTAGCTATTCCTGTGGGGTGGACAGGAGCACAGGGGACCAGGTGGGCAGCTCGCGGGTGCATGGAGGCCAGCCTCAGGAGAGTTCTGCTATTAGCTGTATTGGCCTCACACTCCCGAGATTGATGTCAGGCTTAAGCAGGACTGGGCTGAGAGCCTCAGATCAGCCAAAGATCCATTTCACTTTCTATAAAGGGATTTCACTGTGAAGACTGGGAAGAACATGACCTGCATAGCAACGAAGACCTTGTCTCCTTTTGTTCTCAGCAAGTAAGCCTGACCTGCATGCGGGGAACTGGGCTGGAAGAGCTGGACTCTTGGGGACCTTGACACCTGCTTTCTCCCATCTTCTTCTTTCTCACAACTAGCACCCCTCATGATTAATGACCTAATTCCTCTGACCAGATGCCTGACACCCAGGAAGGTCATTCCCCAACTTAAGCCCAGGAAAGCCTGTGGTCCACCCAGGCGCTGGGAGGCAGCACCTAGGGGAGGAAGGACCCACCTACCACTCAGGGTCTGAAAACAGGGACAAAGGTCCATCCTTGACCTGAGATCACAGCCCTTTCCTGGTCCAGTTCCCATCTCCTGACGACTGATGGCCTTGGGTTGGTGACCTGTCCAGGCTCCTGAGTCCTATGGTGATTCTAAGTGCAAGTCCAAGTTTCTGCAGATCTTTGGGCAGAAAACCATTTTTTTTTTTTTTTGCCTCACCAAACAACCTAAAACCTATAGAGGCAGCAAAAGCAGAGTGGAAAATTGCCAGAAGAGGATTGGCTAGTTTTGGGTCTTGGATGATATTGGTGCTTCACTGATGAATAATATTCTTTTCATTCCCATCCAAGTTCAGAACACCTCGCAGAGTGAAGACACAGGAGCTAGGCAGGGGGAGGTACAAACAAGCCTCAACTGAGAAAAGCAAGGTCAAGGCAAGGGGCTCAGTTGTGCGTGGTCCCTAAAATTCTATCTCTGATTTAGACAACTGTGCCTACCCAGGAGGTAGCTCTCGAAGAGGACCCAGAAGGGGCTGAGCAAGCCCCAGCATGCCTCCTCGTTCCTTCTCCGGGCTCCCTGTCAGGCTGTCTTCCTCCCTGAGGAGGCATGAATGAGTAAGGGAGAGGCAGAGAGTGTCACCTTAGTGGGGGTCCCAACACATGGAAACACAAGGAGTGGAGAGAATGATCCCCCAAAGAGCCGGTAATAATCATGATGATAACTAACCATAATGGAATAATTAATAGACAACATACAACATATATTGATTACTTAGTGTTCTGCACTCTGAAATCCTATCCTCTTGACTCTTCAAGACAATTTCTCGAGACAGATGATGGAGAAACTAAGAAGAGGTCTCTGGCCTCAAGGTCCCTGCATTGTGGGCGGCAGGTGTTCTGAAGTGATCCCCTTCCAAAGCGCTGGTCCCAGACCTGCTCTCTCTTTACAGCTGTGGGACCCAAGGCAAGGCTCAGGAGCCCTGGAGTCATGGCTCTCATCCATAGAGAGAGAGTCACAGGAATACGTGTCCATACGGGGCTTTGGTGAAGATTTCTGAAGATTCCACCAGAAAGGACTTCTATTATGAACTTAACCAAGCGGGGGAGATTGGATAACACAGTGGAAGGAGCAGGAACTGGACTCAACCAGGAGACCTGAATTCCTCACACTTCAAAAGTAGTGTGATCTACATCATGTAGGTCCACGGCTACAGCATAGGGTTATTGGGATTATGGTGACTACGCTGAAATGTCTGCTGGCCATTATTTGGTGGTTGTGGTGGTGCTTGTCATTGCTTTGATGTCTCCTGCCCTGCTTCCCCCACTAGGCTCTGAACTGCTGCGGAGAGGACGCTCCCTCTTGTCCCTTCGTGTCTCCAGGACTATTACAGTGTCTGGGGTAGAAGAGCCCTGCGGTGAATATTAGGTGAAGCGGATGGACTTTCATTTCCTTGCCCCGCACCTCCGCCTGCCCACGCAGCTCCGGCAAGGTCTCCCGGCCACCTGCTCACTTAGCACCCTTGAATATCCTCTGAGAAAAGCACTTGCCACCCTTGCAATAGATGGCTGAGGTGTTTGCTTTCCTTGCCAGGTTGTCAACACCACTGGTGGAGGTCTGTGCCTTTCCTGGTCACCTAGGAAAGCCTAGCCTTCACAAAGTTTGTGAACATGGCCCTCACTCGATGGACATCTTTAGGATGGATGGAGGAGAAAAGGAAGGAGCCAGGGGCCCTTGCAGTTCCAAACATTTCCGACAGAGGGCGCTCTGCTCTGCAGCTCATAAAGATCATGTGCTGGCTGGGTTGGAAAACTTTGAGCGCGCTCAGGCTTGTGCTACCAGCATGGGTTTTCCTTAGGTAATGCCCTATTTGCCGATCTCATCTGAAGCCGCCCATGACCCACAGCTGACCTCCCGGCACGGCTGGGGCAATAAGAGAGCCCTATTAGGACGAAAAATCCATCCCAGCATCTTGAAGACATAGGTGCCATGCCTGGAGGGCATTCAAAGTCATAGCTTTATCATTTTTGAGTGGGGCATCGAAGGTGGCGGGACTCACACTGGCGTGGAAATCCTAGCTCTGGGCTCACTCCTACAGAACTTTGGACAAGAGGCCTCCCTTGTTCACGCATTCATTCCCTCACTCACTATACTTACTGAACAAATTTTTCCTGGATGTCAACTATGCTACAAGCGCAAGGAATATTACGGTTGAAAAGCCAAGCCCTTGCCCTTAGGGAGCGTGGAGCTGAGAGGGATGGGAAGATGGGCAGGAAACGGATATTTCCACCTGTTGCCAGGGCCATGTAGGGACTGCATGGAGTGATATAGGGGCTCAGAGGACTTCATCCCAGGGGCCGGCTGGGGAGCACTTCCAGGAAGGGTGGCCTCCAGGGGGAGTCTGGAACGTAAGCGACGGAGCTCCCAGCAGCAGGACCAGCAAGGGTGAAGGCAAGGAGGCTGGGAAGAGCGCATTCCTCTGGGAGAGTCATGGCAATGTGGTTACAGGGCAGGGTCCAGATAAGGAGCCTTTTGGACCCACAGGGCAGGTCCCACCATATCCTGATGGCTAGAAGGAGCTGTTGAAGGATTTTAAGTGGGGCTGTGACAAGTCAGATTGGTATTTTAAAAGATCACTTGTGGGGCGCCTGGGTAGCTCAGTGGGTTAACTGTCTGCCTTCAGCTCAGGTCATGATCTCGGGGTCCTGGGATCAAGCTCTGCATCAGGCACTCTACTCTGCAGGGAGCCTGCTTCTCCCTCCCCCTCTGCCTGCCTCTCTGCCTACTTGTGCGCTCTCTCTCTCTCTCTCTCTCTCTCTGTCAAGTAAATAAATAAAATCTCTAAAAAAAAAAAAATCACTCGACCCCTCGGAAAGCAAACTGGGGAGAAGGTGGGAAGGGGACAAGTTGGCATCGATAGTCCCCTCTCCCCCCAAGAAGGGGAGTCTTGTCTCACCTGAAACGTTCAAGGCTGGAAGAAGATGGCCTTTAGGTTCCCTTTGAACTCTGAAATCCTGTTTTTTACTGAGGTAGATATACGTGAGTCCTTCAGAGTGAACAGAGGTTATCAGAAACACATCACAACTAGGGGGAAAAAAGGTTTCCACACGGTGGGATCTAAAAATACCACAATTGCACTGGGCCTGCCAGTCCCACAGTCCTTCAGTGAGTCTGACTGGGTGTCAGGGAGCTGATGTCAGTGCCTGTCTTCAGCTCCAGTGAAGAAAAGCCTGGAGGATACAACCAAGAATGGAAAATGTCACTCACTTTGCTTGACAGGTGTCCTGCTGGGGCAACTTGACTCCAGCAAAGTGTCCAAAGGCAGGAGGACTCAGACTAAGAAGCTTGATTGGAGTCAGCCCTGATTTTCCGCAGAGCCATGGGCTTTGGCTGCTTCCAAAAACCAGTACTAACGGACAGGGCCTTTTTGGAACCCTCCTGCCCTCATCATGCCAAAGGCTGGGGAAGAAACGATCTCTCTTCCTTCCAAAGACCCTGTGCCCACACTCAGGAAGGCTTGGTTGTGCTTTTGAGGCCGGGGAGAAGGGGACCATGGTCCTGAATATGCCAGTTTACTGGATAGAGAGGACAGGACAGTTGTTCCTGAGAGAGGAGACAGCATCAGGAAAGCCCTGAGTCGGGAGTTCCAGGGACCTGATGCTGTCATCCTGGAACAGGGTTTGAGTGTGACTTTTTCAGGACTTGGGTACTTCTCTGATGTCGGAGGAGACAGAGTGTAGAAGAGGTCTTGGTGGCATAGAGACGAGGCTGGTAGGACCTGCACAAACCAGGGATTCCCTATTCCTGCCATATACTGACTATGTGAATATTCAAATAGTCAACATTTGACTATTTCATTCACCTGTAGACCCCCTGGGCCTGGCAGTGTGTGTGTGTGTGTGTGTGTGTGTGTGTGTGTGTGTGTTTATTTTTAAAGCTTGCCAGGGCTATGTTCAGCACAGTACTGTGTGTTACATTCTAAAAGCACCCAACATGCTATTATAAATTGTTTAGGTATTTATTCTTAAGTCGGCAAAGTAAAAATATATGGGCAAGAAAGCTCTGTGCCAACATCAATGCAGAGGGAACCTTTGGGACTTTGGGAAAGAGGCAAAAGTTTGGTGGTATCTGCCATATTTTCCTTGGACACAAATATGCTATCTTGTCTTACTTTTCTGTATTTCATAATTCAGCACTACAATATAAAAGCAGAAATTGTCCGCGGTACTAGAGCTCTTTCCTGAAGATGGCCCAGACTCAGGCCCGTTGGGGCTGCCCTCCCACCACGTGCCCACCCCCAGCAGAGAGCCTCAGTTCCTCAAGTGGCTTTTTCTCCCAGGCCAGGTGGCACCTTAGAACTGTACCACTTTTTTCAGAAAGACCCTGATCTGGGGGCGCCTGGGTGGCTCAGTGGGTTAAGTCTCTGCCTTCGGCTCAGGTCATGGTCTCAGGGTCCTGGGATCGAGCCCCACATCGGGCTCTCTGCTCAGCGGGGAGCCTGCATCCTCCTCTGTCTCTCTCTCTGCCTCTCTGCCTACTTGTGATCTCCCTCTCTCTGTCAAATAAATAAATAAAATCTTTAAAAAAAAAAAGAAAAGAAAAGAAAGACCCTGATCTGTACCCGCCATGTGCCCTTCCGAGTTGGATTGGTGCTGCAGAGACAGGATCTCATGTCTGCACTGTCACTGGGTTCGCTCACTCAGCCACCTCTTGCCCCATCCTGGCCCAGTCCCTCTGTGCAGCCTCCTGCTTTGGATACTGTTCTGGAGGGGGAGGGGCCCGAAGTTGGCCCATCACCAGGTGCTCTGGGGTGGGTGGTTTGGGATTGCCCACCTACCTTGGGTGACATAATGCTCTGAGCCTGTCTTCCCTGGCTTCTTGGCCACTATCCCCCATGAGGGAGATAGTCTCCCCACCTCCCCCATGGTGGCCCTGCTTTCCTAACCTCCCCACCTCTGCACTGGTCACTCTGGAACCAGTCCTATAGAGCAGTGTTACTCTGGACTGTCTGCTCTCTGCATCTTGACCTGAGGCTTGCCCACTCCCTCCACCCCCCGGGCTGCTGCTTCCCCAACAGACTCCTATGGTGGGAGCTGCTTGTCTTCATGTCAGGGTCATAGACAGATCAAGCATTCTTCTCCACCTTCTCGACCTCTTCTGGACCATTATTTTCCAGCATCAAATACAAACTCGGTTCTTCAAGCGCCACATCCTGGGGCTCTATATTCCCTCGGCCTTTCCTTCCTGTCATTTTTTCCCCAAGCCCCTGAATATCCCCCTTCATTCACGGAGAATTTGGACTGCACACCATGAATGATTTTGACATCAGATTGCAAGCTAGCAGGCCACAGGCTGAATCAGACTGCACATGTTTGCTTATTTTAAATTAAGACTGTCTGCCATAATAAAATACCATAGACTGGGTGGGTTAAGCAACAGACATATGTTCTCATGGTTCTGAAGGCTGATGGTCCAAGACCAAGGTCCCAGCAGGGTCAGCGTCTAGTGCGAGCTCTCTTCCCGGTGTGCAGATGGCCGCCTTCTTGCTCTGTGCTCACACGGCCCTTTCTGTGTGTGTGCTCGGGGAGGGAAGGAAGCAGGAGGGGGACAAAAAGCACTCACTCTGTCCGTTCCTGTAAGGACCAGATCCTATTGGACCAGAGCCCCACTCTTATGATCCCAGTAACTTTACCCCCTCAGAGGGCCAAATAAAGCCACATGGGAGGTTGGTCTTCGATACAGGAATCTGGGGGCACGTACACATTCAGTCCATAACAGAGCATGAAAGCTTGAAGCATTCTTGTTTACCACAGTCTCTGCCAGTTCCTGTGTCTTTCTCCTTCCTGCGTATCTACCACTCTGCATGACCTTCACTTGTCCACTTTGGCCACCTGATTCAGCCGTATCCTGAGTCATGTCATTACCCAGAGCCCTTGAACCCCTGCAGCCAGTACCCGTCTGGTCACAGCCTCCTAACTCTCTATCCTGCTGATCTGGGTCTACTGGATAAAGCACAAAAGTGTGCTTCAAAGTCCCAGGTCCCGGGATGACATTCTGACCGGAAGCGTTGATTTGGCTCTGTGCATCATACCTGAGCAAGACCAGCAAATCTGGCCTGTACCCCAGAAAGGAAAAGCACCAGGACAGGAGTTGGGAACCTGGTAGGACCAGGAGCAAACCATCATCATTTGGGGACTCAGTTTCCCCATCTGTAAATAGGAGAATGGCCAAGTCCTCCTTCTGGTTTTTGTGGGAATTAAACGGGATATCTGTGGAAGTATTTTGTAAGCAGCTATCATGGAGCTCAGAGAGTCACTTGTCACTTGTAAGGACACTTGTCCCCCTAATGGCTGCTGGAGGGACACCATCTCCTTATACAGATGTATTAATTAGGCTTCTCTAGAGAAACAGAACTGATCTGTGTGCAGTTCTGGTCTGAGTGCCACAGGCTCAAGGCCCAAGAAGAGTGAATGACGTAGGTTGAGTTTGAAGTCAGGAAAAGACAAATGTCTTAGCTGCGGGCTCAGGCTGGAGGAGCCCCCTCTTATCCAGCCTTTTCATTCTTCTCCTGTCCTTGATGCATCAGACGAGGCCCACCCACATTGGAAGAGCAATCTGCTTTGCTCACTCTACTGATTTGAATGGTACTTCTCATCCAGAAATGCCCTCACTGACCCACTCAGAATCGTGTTGGACCAAACGTCTGGGCCCCCCGTGGCCCAATCAAGTTGACACATAAAATTACCTATCACAACTGAGGATACAGAACTTCCAAGGTCAGTAATTTCCTCTTCTTTGTGCATACAGACGAGAATCATGGTCATTGGAACAACCCTACAGGGTGCTTTGTCCTCTATAACCTTGGACTTCACTACTTTCACGGATGACAGGAGCAGTGGGGTCAAGATAGCAAAGTAAGAGTGTTTGGAAAAGGGGAAAATATCATGGACAGGTCTGGTGGCCTTGGTATCAAACGTTATAACAAGTTCAAATTGGCTTAGATCAATCATTATTTTCTAAGAACACAGGCAAGAGCTTTCCAAAGGTCACAGGCAAGACGCTGGCCCGCCCAGAAGCTGGAGAGAGACGATGGCCCTGGGATCCCTAAAGCATCCTGATTCCATGTGCAGCACGAGTCTGCCCAAGAACATGTTGACAATATGACCTTGAGCTTCTCCCTGAGCTTTGATGTTCTTATCTAAAAAAGAAGGCTCCAGACAAGTTAAGGATATGCAGTATTGCTGGAAGCTGAAGCCCAGAACACTGCAGTTTGGGGCCCCTTACTTCTCTGAGCCTTGGTTCCCTGGTGGGTAAATGAAATGATAGTCATTGCTGCCTTCACGGTTTGCTGTAAGTATCCATGAGAGAGCATCACGGAGATGCTCGGCACACATGACAGGTGCCCAGTGGAGCTCTCTAGGTGTCACTTATTCCTAAATCTGTACAGTCATCATATGTGCATCTCCTGAGGGACTTCTATGAGTGGGTTGTGCTGGGGGCTGGGAAAACAACAGCAAAAAAAGCAAAAAAAGTCCAGGTGCCCCACTGAGAGCTCCCACTGATGATGCAGAGCCAGCCATCAATACTCACCAGTGATCCCATATGGTTGATAATTTGGGATGAAAGGGGCTGCTGTGGGGCAGAGAAGGGTGCCAAGCCCCAACTGGGACTAAAGTAAGAGGAGACACCTCCCAGGAGAAATGGCCCTGGATCCAAATCTCCAGACTAAGTACAAGTGTAGACCTAAACACAATGCATTTAACTCCTTGTCTTCCTTCTTCTTCTCTTTGTGCTAAGATGGCCGAGACTTCCTTTCCCAGGGGATCTAATTTTAGGTACTCAACATGCTAAATACAAGCCTGGGATCCACTCGGGCTCACACTGATGTCTAGCTGTGTCCGTTTCAACTGGACTTGTCTGGGTCTCTGCGGCCACGTGGAGAGTGAAGAAGCAAGAAGCTAAAAGGAAAGCCGCTCACTCCAAATACCAAAACACATTCCAGATGGATTACAGAGGTAATGTAAATGTGAGAAAATCAATAGGACACTGGAAGAAGTAGAAATGAATATTTATCGAATATCTGGAGGAGAAAAGACTTGCTAGGTAGAACAGTAATTGAAAAAGAGCCCAAGGGAAAACAATGGGCAGAAGGGACTTTAGCAAAAGAAAAAAGAAAAGAAAAGAAAAAAAATAAAGATTTTATTTACTTATTTAGAGACAGAGGGAGAGAGAGGGAGTGTGAGCAGGGGGAGGGGCAGAGGGAGAGAATCTCAAGCTGACTTCATACTGAGAGGAGAGCCTCATGCAGGGCTTGATCTCATGACCCTGAGACCGTGACCTGAGCCAAAATTAAGAGTCGGAGGCTCAACCCCCTGAGCCATCCAGGCGCCCCGGATACCAGCCAAATTTAAAATTTCTACACATTGGGGTATGAAGTGTGGTGGGGACAAAACACATGGGGAAAATGTTTACCGCAAAAAGTTACTATACTGTATAAAGAATTCATACCCATTAATAAGGAATACGTTCCTTTGTTAAATGAATAAAGGACACGATTTCCGAATGAGAAGAAAAGACAATTAATAGGGAAACATATGGGGAAATGCACTGTCCTCTGTTGTAACAAAGGACACGGAAGCTGAGACAAGGATGAGCTACCATCCACATCTAGAAGTGCTGTTAAAGCAGGACAATTCCAGGCTGGCAAGGGACAGAGCATAAAGCTTTCTGTTCCTTTGTCAGTGGGAGCACATCATCTGGTGGTACAACTTTTTTTTTTTTAAGGTCTTTGATAGACACATAATATATTGAGAGTTTAAATAATGGTAAGAGGTAGCAGCTGAACATTTCTCTGGAGCTCTAGGGCTAAGCCATGACAGATGCAAGGACTTCTCAAGGTCGTGCATTTATTCATTTACCCATTCCACAATTATCACTAAGTACCTGCTATGTGCAAGGCACAGAGCTACAGGCTTTGCTAATACAACCATGAAACAGGGGTCATGGTCTCCCAGCTAGCTGCTCCTCTGTCCAGCTGGAACGCTGTACAGCCTTGTGGGGCGATAGAGCTTTCGCTCCAACAACTAAGAGAGGCAGAGGGCACTGAGCATGCAGAGCCTGGAGCCTGGGTCATTAGAGTCTCTCAGTAATTTAGGATGGCACAAATACCTTAGGGGTATTCACCTAAGGAGGGGACAGCCACTGTGGCAGGATTTGGAGACCAGTGGCTGGACTCTGGGCTTGAGCTGGCTCCTTTCTGGCTGTGGGCTCTTGATTGGACCACTAACACTGTCACTGTGGCTGTCAACCCTACTCATAGGGGTGAGGGGCAGAGGGCTCAAGGTACTCCTGGTGTGAAAGCGTTTGCCAAACTGTGATGTGTCCCATGCACGGGAGGGGCATTCATTACTGAGGACATGGATGTTCCTCTGGAAGCAGTTGTTTATTTCAATTAACGCCCCAGAATCGGAGCCCTCATGTTGGGGCTGCAGGATCCCAGGTGTGGGATGGGTTCCTCCTGTGTCCACGCTTGCGTAAAGGTTCTTCCTGCTCCACATGGTGACGACTCCACGAGGCACCCTGCAGTTACACAGCTCTAAGGACGTGACGGCTAATTCTGTTCTGATTCATATATCGCTTAATTAGGGTTTTTACCCTGTAGCAGATGGCTGTCTTCATTAAATCATGATCCATTCGCTCTGACTGGAAGCAGCTGGTTTGGGGGGGGGGGTTTGATGGCAATTTATTTCCTGCATGTCAAAATGAGCCACGAGGAAGGGAATTCAGACGGAAATAATACAATTTGTTCCATTTTATTTTATCTGTAAAATTAAAGGTTTTTTTCCCCCCCTTGAGCCTTTTAAAGGTCCCCACAATGATCCTTACAAACCTTAAGCAATGGGGGAGGCCAAAACAGGGTCACCTCCTGACAACCTGGGAGCGAGCTGGGAGGTGCAGCCACTGTTTCCAGGGCCTGGGTGTGCGTCTGCACCAGCCAGATAGCATCAGGGTAGACGAGTGCTGACACTTTGGGAAGCAAACCCACAGCTCTTGGGAAGGAAATTTCTGTGTTGTTTTTTTTTTTCTTGGCTTTGTTCTGTTTTATTTCATTAATGGGAAAGTAAGCCCCAGCAAGGGAAGGTCACTTGCCCAAGGACACCGAGTGGGCAGGTCAGGGCCAGTCCACAGTAGCCTAGACTCTCCCTGCTCATCATGGGGTCCCCAGACTGGCAGCATCAGCATCACCTGGTTGCTCATGAGAGATGTAGAGTCTATACCCTACCCAGACCTACTAAATCAGAATCAGCCTTTTATTAAGACCCTCTGGGAGGGTAGGAGTGTGTTCATGAAGGTTTAAGCAGCGTGGTGACTCCAATCACATCTGATGGGGATGGGATGACTTGGATACAGCTTGCTTGAGAACTGTCATTTGTGGAGCATATGCCAGAGGCTAGGAGCTCTACAGTTTTTCAAGATACTTCATGTATTTTACCTCATTTAATTTTCGCAGGAGGGTTGAATGCAAAGCAGGACCTTTCTTCCCATTTTGCTGAAGGAGAAATTGAGGCCCCAAGAAGTCGAGTGTACTTGCCCAAAGCCACACAACAGGTAGATGAGATTTAAACCCAGGTTTGTCTTACGGTCAAGCGGGAGCTTTCAACTGCTGTCATCAACATCTCTAGTACCAGTGACCTAACCATTGTTAGAGCTAAAGATGTCTCCTGCATCTTTCTGGAGGTATTACCCTCATCCCTGCCCTCTGAAATTAAGTGGCTGAAAATGTCGTTTTTTCAATATTATAAACTCCATAATGAATATCTATTATTTTAGAATACAAGGAGACCCATAGATCCTAAGAAAGTATGAAGAGTGATTTGTCCTCTGGCTGAGAGAAAACAGTCTGCTGGGTTCTTTAAATAAACTTTGTTTTTTATTTTAGAGAAGTTTTATATTTGGAGAAAAATTGTGATGATAGTACAGGGAGTTTCCAGATGCCTCTCTGCCTGGTTTCTTCTGTCATTACCACTGTACATTACTATGGTACATTTGTCCTCATCAATGAAACAAACTTGGCTCAGATTTCTTTAGCTTCCAACCCAACAATTTTTTTTTTTCTGTCCCAAGACCCTATCCAGGACACCACATTCCATTTACTCATCAAGTCTCCAGAGGCTCCTCTTGGCTGTGGTGGTTCTCAGACTCTCCTTGGTTTTGATAACCTTGAGAGTTTTGGTGAGTCAGGTACTTTGTAGAATGTCCCTTTGTTGGGATTTGTCTGGTGTTTTTCCCATGATTAGGCTGGGCTTGTGCCTTTGGGGTAAGACCAGACAGATCACCATATCCTAGCCAGAAGGGGAAGGTGCATACTAGCAACATGACTTCTCACTGCTGTTCTTGGCCCTGATTGCCTGACTGATGCCATGCTTGTTAGTTTGATCCTCTGTAAGGTTACTCATTCCCTCTCCCCACTTTTCTATACTGTGCTCTTTGGAGGGATGTGTAGGGGTGTAAACCTCCACCCATCTTAGGATCATTGGCTGGATCCCTGTGAATCAGGCTGACAACAAACAGATTAGTATGAGAAAAACAAAGAAGTTCATTGGCATGTGTGTTGTGCATATAGGTGGGAGAACTCTGTGATGAGTCACTCAAGGGGGTGGTTAGAACATGGGCTTCTACTACCGGGCATTTACCCTAAAGATACAAATGTAGTGACCCAAAGGGCATGTGCACCTGAATGTTTATAGCAGCAATGTCCACAATAGCCAAACTATGGAAAGAACCCAGATGTCCATCCACAGATGAATGCATAAATATGTGGAACAGAGTAGGGAGCCCAGATATGGACCCTCAACTCTATGGTCAAATAATCTTCGACAAAGCAGGAAAAAATATACAGTGGAACAAAGACAGTCTCTTCAATAAATGGTGCTGGGAAAATTGGACAGCTATATGTAGAAGAATGAAACTCGACCATTCTCTTACACTGAACACAAAGATAAACTCGAAATGGATAAAAGACCTCAACGTGAGACAGGAATTCATCAGAATCCTAGAGGAGAACACAGGCAGTAACCTCTTCGATATCAGCCACAGCAACTTCTTTCAAGATATGTCTCCACAGGCAAAGGAAACAAAAGTGAAAATGAACTTTTGGGACTTCATCAAGATCAAAAGCTTCTGCACAGCAAAGGAAACAGTCAACAAAACAAAGAGGCAACCCACAGAATGGGAGAAGATATTTGCAAATGACAATACAGACAAAAGGCTGACATCCAGGGTCTATAAAGAACTTCTCAAATTCAACACACACAAAACAGATAATCATGTCAAAAAATGGGCAGAAGACATGAACAGACACTTCTCCAATGAAGACATACAAATGGCTATCAGACACATGAAAAAATGTTCATCATCACTAGCCATCAGGGAGATTCAAATTAAAACCACATTGAGATACCACCTTACACCAGTTAGAATGGCCAAAATTAGCAAGACAGGAAACAACGTGTGTTGGAGAGGATGTGGAGAAAGGGGAACCCTTGTACACTGTTGGTGGGAATGCAAGTTGGTGCAGCCACTTTGGAGAACAGTGTGGAGATTCCTTAAGAAGTTAAAAATAGAGCTTCCCTATGACCCTGCAATTGCACTACTGGGTATTTACCCCAAAGATAAAGATGTACTGAAAAGAAGGGCCATCTGTACCCCAATGTTTATAGCAGCAATGGCCACGGTCATCAAACTGTGGAAAGAACCAAGGTGCCCTTCAACGGACGAATGGATAAAGAAGATGTAGTCCATATACACTATGGAGTATTATGCCTCCATCAGAAAGGATGAATACCCAACTTTTGTAGCAACATGGATGGGACTGGAAGAGATTATGCTGAGTGAAATAAGTCAAGCAGAGAGTCAATTATCATATGGTTTCACTTATTTGTGGAGCATAACAAATAACATGGAGGACATAGGGAGATGGAGAGGAGAAGGGAGTTGAGGGAAATTGGAAGGGGAGATGAACCATGAGAGACTATGGACTCTGAAAAACAATCTGAGGGTTTTAAAGGGGTGGGGGTTGGGAGGTTGGGGGAGCCAGGTAGTGAGTATTATGGAGGCACATATGGCATGGAGCACTGGGTGTGGTGCATAAACAATGAATGAATTCTGTTACACTGAAAAGAAATTAATAAAAATAAAAATAAAAAATAAAAAAATTTTAAGAAGATGTGGTGTATATATAAAATGGAGTACTATGAAGCCATCAAAAATGAAATTTTGCCATTTGCAAAAATGTGGATGGAACTAGAGGGTATTATGCTAAGTGAAATAAGTCAATCAAAGAAAGACAATTATCATATGATCTCTCTGATATGAGGAATTTGAGAGGCAGAGTGGGGAGTCATAGGGAGTAGAGAGGGAATAAAATGAAACAAGATGGGACTAGGGAGAGAGATAAAACATAAGAGACTCTTAATCTCATGAAACAAACTGAGGGTTGCTGGAGGGTTAGGGTTAGGGATAAGGTGGCTGAGTTATGGACACTGGGAGGGTATATGCTATGGTGATTGCTGTGACTTGTGTAAGACTGGTGATTCACAGACCTGTACCCCTGAAGCAAATAATGCATTATATGTTAATAATAATAAAAAAAGAACATAGGCTTATATACCATCTAAACAAAACAAAATTACATTTTGAATAGTAGTGACAAGACCAAGGAAAAGGACTTTGAGTTTCTAGGGAAGGCAAATATATGGGGGGAGGATGGAAGATTAGGCCTGTTACTATAGTTTTCGTGAAGATTCCCTGCATGTTCTCTCAGCGCTAAGACCCTAGAGTTATCTCATTGATTAACTCTGTGCTTCCTGGCAGAGAGGGGAGGGGGAAACATCTTTATGAATTTATGTATTGCTTTTAAGCAAGTAGAGGGAGGTCAGAGAATTTCCTTGGATCGGCTTCTTCTCAAATTGCCTCCAGCTCAAAATAGTCCTTACACCGAAGGGCTGTATTTTGGGGTGGCCTATTCCATCATCCTTCAGAATGCACAGCCCACACTTGGGGAGTGGAGAGTTTGCCCCTCCTTCTTGAAGATGGAGGATTGACATAAATTATTTGGAATTCTTTTGCATGTGAGATTTGTCTCTTCTCCCTCATCTATTTTTTCAATCATGTATGTATGTTACTATGGACATGTGGCTTTTTATTTTACATATCAGGTGATAATCCAATACTATTTGAATTACCTTGTTCAAACCATTCTAGCTCTGGTCACTGGGAGCTATTTCAATTGGCTCCTAGATCCCTTGGGCATGCTCCCATCATTGTGGATTTTCTTGGTGGCATGTCCTTGCTTTCCAACACTCCAAGATGCTCCAGACTCGTCTTATGTATTCCCAACCCCCACCCTAGAATCAGCCATTTCCGCAAGAACCACTTGATGTTTTGAGTGTGTGTGTGCTTTGTGTAGTTCATCAGTTTCCTCCTGACATCAGTGTGAGAATGACTCCTACCATTACCACCAGCTGTTGGGCCAGTTCTCCGTGTCTTTTTTACTTTCTCGTTTATTGCTTCTAATCAGCTGTTGGCTGGAATCCTGAGGCCCCATTAATCAGAGCCCTGCCTAAAGTACTCTCTTATCTCATCACCATGAATGGGTTAAATGTCTTCCTTGCTTCCTAATACTTTTTCCAGACCATTTTCCCTCCTCACTTAATGTTCATGCTACCCAGTATACCTCCCCTTATCTTGACTAGCTGATCTTTCTGTTCTTCCTCTTACTCACTGAGAACTTAACTCCCAGTTCACCCTTCTCCAAGAAAATCCTCACTCTCAGTGGCTACAATGTATGTAAGGATAACTCAGCTTTCTTGGTCCATCAGCTCCTGACCTTTCTGTATTCGACAACCTTCTTCATCCCAAGAAATCCCACCTATTCCCATTGGCACACCACAGACATTGTCACCATGAAGTGACTGTGTCAACTTGGAAACCTCAGTGGCAAGAATTCCACAGGTCACTTACTCCAGTCTCCCAGTCACCATTCCTCCCTCTCACTGTACCCTCCATTTCCAGGACCAGTACTCTCTCAGAGTACAACCTCTTCTTAATTTAGACTCTTTGGTTCACCCTTAAAGTGATTTATTGCAGAATGTACCGCACTGTTGCCCTTCTCCTACCATTTCTTTTACGTGGCCAGATTCCAACAGACTGAGCTCAGTGACCCTCCTCAATGACCTTCTTTATGTGCTGGCACCCAAGCAGCTGAGCATTGCTGGAGAGATCCTCACAGGTGGGATAACTGGTTTCATATGAATATTTAGTACTGCAAGCCTCCTATGGACACAGCTGAAGTAGCTGCCATGCCCATCCCTCTCTGCTCCCTTCCATCCTAAGACCCTTGTTTGTGCCCAGCATGAGGTTAGTCACCAGGGATGCAAGGATGAGCAATCGTGGACCCGGTCCTGCCCTTCCAGGAAATGTGGTCCAGCTGCCAGTTTCCTCCCCAGTCTTCAAGTCCTGCTGGCTCGGACACTGGGTTTCTGAGTGAGCTCCTCTCACGGCAGTGTCGGGCCTTCCCTGCCTCACTCAGGGTTCACTATACCTGGCCTTATGTACCACCATAGCAATGCCTTTATGGATAGTAATATGCTAACAATGCTCAGAACCCTCCTTAAATCCCGCCACCTGCCCACCCACATCATTTCCTCTGGTCCCCATGGCAACTCTTGAGACAAGTGGATTTAGGGTTATAAATCTCCTTTGACGTAGTTCCCCTTAGCACACAGTGCCTTACGGAAGCCTGCTGAACAGATGAGTAACTGAACAAACAAGAAACACTTGTTTCAGAGGGGCTCAAGGTCCCTCATCTAGTGAGTGTGATCTGGGACACGTCCCAGTGCCAGGCTTTTTGCTCCAGGCTTGTTCTCCTGTGTGGGGGTGGGGGAAAAGGCTTCTGGAACACACGGTCAAGCCAAACTTCTGATATCATCCATGAGAGCCCCTACAGCATTGAATGGGGAGGGTATGGGAGCAATGTCAGTATTTCCGATTCCTTTACTACTTCACTGCTATTATTTAAGAATAGGTGCCATTCGTCAAGAGGCTTCCATAATTGGTGGTTTACCCATGTCATCTTCCCAACAGCTCTGCAGTGCAGGGAGCGGTATCTTCCTTCCTAGGCATGGATGAGAAAGGAGAGGCGATCTGCCAAGCGAGTGAGGGCTAGAGTCAGTATCTTGGTCAACATCTGCGTACTCGAAATCTTTGCCCCTTCTACTAAGATGTCATGCTACAAACTGGGGCAATCCCTCAGGATTCTAGATTTGAGGGATCCAAGAGGACCCAGGGGAGGAGGAAGGGGAAATGAATGCAGAGCAGAGTCACCAGAAGGAAGAGGAACCGGAGCACCCCTCGGCTGAGATGCCGGTGTCCACAGAGCACAGGCTCTCCCTGCTCTTCAGCCCACGGCTCAGACAACCTGGGACTACTTTTAGGTATCTTTTTCCCCTAGCTCTCCTTCCCCAGAGTGCTGGAATTCTGGTTCTAGAAGACACTCGTCAATCACCAGTTCCCTTCCTTTTACAGATGAGACTATTGAAGGTCGGAAAAAGTGGGAGGCTTGCTCAAGGGTGAACAGCAACTTAATGCCAGAGTTGCCATTGGGATCCAGGTACTCCGATTCCTAAGCCATGGCCCCCAAGTGGCCTGTCATCCTGGTGACCTGCTTCCACCTGGGGCCAGGAATGCAGGCGTTGCCTTGGGAAAGGGTCATCCCGCATTCCATTCTCTTTTTGCATCCTGGGCCTGCCCACCACTTCCTCTAAAGATGGGGAGAAAACTGCCTGCCATCCCCACCTAGCCTCTCTCTCACCCTGCAGCTGAGCTTTGGCAAAGACTTCTTCCTTGAGATGCACTCTGGATCCTTCTCCTGCTCTGCTTTTTCACACACCCCCAAATCCCGGCCAAAGCAGCAGGGACTTGGCTCTGGAGCCCAAGTTCCAAATGACTGTTGGATTGGACTCCCCCGTTCATCAGCCCCCGACACCCTGTGTTCTGTGGCAATGGAGCCCGCAGAATGATGGATCGTCCCCCATCCACCTGCAGCCCAATGGCAGGGGAGCCGTCCACCTCGCCATTAAGAGAGCGGTGCCCGGCAAGAGAGATGCAGGCACACAGAGCTGGGTATTTTCCTGATCCAACTCCGAGTGAATTCATCGGAGGGCCCGGCTAGCTTCAGGGCAAGCAGGAAGAGATTAAATTAGTTAATGGACGCGATAGCACTTTTTAAACTGTAAAATGATTGTGAAAGCACTTTCTCCCTGTGAAGTGTTATGTAAAAGTAAGCTGAGCTGGGTGTGAGCCGCCCTGAGAGGCTGGGAGGGGAGTGTGGGGAGCATCACTCCAGTGCTTGCAAAACAGCCCTGTGTGGGCTCCTGGGTTTCCAGCTCTGTTATGGACTCAGGATTATCAATGTTGCTATTCAGCGAATAGTTTTGTCCCCTTCTGAGGGACTTTGCTTTGCAGTAGACTCTGCTGTCCCTCCTACCCGGCTCCCTGGAACTGTGTGTTCTGCCTGCAAGGGAAATTTGTTTAATTGTTCCCTTCGGCAGTCAAAAATGCAATCCTATATGAAATTAGTTAAATGTAGTAAGTTCTAGAGAACAACGAATGATCCTTTGAAGATTTATAAAAGGCATAAACTGTTATATAAGGAATTTGAAATTTTTCTAACTAATAACTATTACTAGTGATTCTGTGGCTATTTACCTTTGTCAAAACCCATAAAATGACACATTTAAACTGGTGAATTTTGTAGCATGTGAATTATACCACAATAAAACTGATTTTTTTTTAAAAAGCCATAAACACCTGGGGACGGTACAGTATTTTTCAAGCAATTATTACTAGTTAAATTTAAACAAATATATTCCTAGGTAGATAATGTTTCTACATTACTTAAAATTTTTATTTTTAGGACACACATCTAAGGCTGAAATAGAGTTCTAAAACATTGGATAGGCTTCCCATCAAAGCCCCTCTCTAAGAATTTTCTCATATTTTGTAGCTTTGTATTTCAAATTAAAAACCCATCATTTTCCATAATAATGCTAATTACATGTGCAGGGGCCAAAGGCAGATCAGCCCAAGATGGGCTGCTCTGGCATGAAGACTATTTTGAATTAAAAAGCCATCAGGGGCACGTGGCTGTCTCAGCTGGTGGGGCCTGTGATTCTTGATCTCAGGGTTGTGAGTTTGAGCCCCACGTGGGTGTGCAGTCTACTCCAAACAAAAAATTAAATTAAATTAAATTTTAAAAAAGGCCATCAAGACCCAGGCATTCAGAAAAAGCTCTTCACCTACCCCATAACTGCCTAAAAATCATTTAAATAGAAGACCTGCTCCAGGAAGGGGGCTATCACCATAGACCACTACGTTATGATAGGAATGAAGGAGGGGAGCCAGAGAGGGACCTAGCGCGGTATGTTTGATTTTCAGGTTTCCATGCCCCCATGTTTCGGAGTGGCCCAGCAAACGTTTACTTACCAAACACTTATTTTCTTTCCATCTTCCCCCTGCATCCCAGTAACTTTGGCCCTTCTCAGTTCAGGATGACACCCATACTTCACGGAGCCTGACTGCCTTTGGAATTTCCACGTCTATGTGGATTCTCTGTATGTACGTTATTCAATTTGCTTTTTTGCTGAGAATCTGTATCATTTCGATGGTCAGTCTAGTAGAGGGGACAGGATATTCTTGCTTCCCCGACACAGGAAAGCTCTTGTTTTAACTTTCTGACACGTTTAATCGGTTGGAAAATTTTACCTGACTCTCTGCCACATTCTTCACGGGCCAGATGTTCAGAAAGGAAATGTAAAGATGGTTTGCAACAGACCTGAAGGGAAAATGTGTCCACTTCACCAGCTGTATGCTAGTGGAAGTTCCTAGTGATGTGGAGCTTTCAAGTCAGGTGTGATGCACCTTTTCTTTGCAACCATCTGGCATTGACAGTAGCCCAACGTTTTCAGTGATTCCTCTTATGAGATGGGAACACTGGTTCCTTAGTCTGGATATTCCCGGTGTTAAGGAAGGATCGTGATTAGTGGAACTCTTCATGTTTCCTATTTCTTTTCATATGGAAGAACTTCGCTAATGGCCTCTCTCTACTCTTTTCCTTCAATCTCACCAGGGGCCAAAGTGACTTATCTGATGGGCAAATATGGAAGATTAAACCAGGCAGACTCAGGGTAGCTCCTCTAGTCTTCATCTTGAGAGGGAGCCTCCCCACCAAAGCCTGAGTTCTCTGCTCTTCTGTATCCTAGGACTGACCCGGGAGGACCCTCTCCCACCATATGGACAGTCCCACTTCAGCTGCTAGGACCAAGTGGTTGAGTCAGTTTAATTCTAGGATTTAATTTTGCTAAATCCACTTACCCAAGGATATAAGCCATGTTCTCTAATCTAAATGTTCCATCTAGGGGAGCCTGGGTGTCTTAGTCGGTTAAGCAGCCGACTCCTGGTTCCGGCTCAGGTCATGATCTCAGGGTCCTGAGATTGAACCACGCATTGGGCTCCACACTTAGCACAGAGTTGGTTTGAAATTCTCTCTCCCTCTGCCCCTTCCCCTGCTTGCACTCTCTCACTCTCTCAAAAATAAATAAATAAAAATCTAAAAAAAATTAATAAATGTTCTATCCACCTTCTCTTTTAGACAGGGAAGGGGGGTGGGGGTGTCATTAATGAATGATCCTCAAAGATCTCTTATAAGATAAAGCAATTGACACGCACCGAATTTCCAATCTTACCACCTCGCTAAAATATGACTATGCACCTGCTCCTTAATCTTTTCTGAACTCTATCTGTAAAACAATATTGGCATTGCAGGACAGGTATGAGTATCAAATGACTTAATGGAGGGGAAAGGGCTTAGTAAACTGTGACAATCTCTGGATGTATGAGCTATGCCTAAAAAACATTTACTAGACTCAATATTTGTGTTCCCCTCCGAAGTTTCTGTGTTGAAACCTAATCCACAGTGTTATGGTCTTAGAAGATGGGGCCTCTGGGAAGGGATGGGGTCATGAGAGTGGAGCCCCCATGAATGGGATTAGTGCCCTTATGAAAAAGTCTCCAGAGAGCTCCCTTGTCCCTTCTGCCATATGAGGACCCAGCAAGAAGATGGGAAGTAGGTCCTCACCAGACCCCATATCTGTTGGCACTTTGATCTTGATGTCCCAGCCTTCAGACTTATGAGAAATAAACTTCTGTTGTTGATAGGCCACCCCGTCTATGGTATTCTGTTATGGCAGCTGAACTGGAGTAAGACAACATTGTAACCTGTTCTTGGTAAACACATGGACACACGAACCTAAAGACCCAAGCTATTTGCATGACATCAGTTCTCTTAGCTTTACATAGATCATTGTTCACTCTTTAGTCTGAGCACGACTTTGTAGCAGGTAAGGGTATTATGTGTTGGATGTCATGTGAAAATAGTGAGGTGGCCTGGGGCCTAGCAGAAGTGGTTTGACTGAGGCTCCACCACTCACAAGCTGGGTTTCTATGGGTCATTTACTTTGCCCCTTTGATGACAAATGAGAGTAATAGTGGGAACTGCTCTGTAGGGTTGCCATGAGGGGTAAATGCGGTAAGGCTTGGGACACGCTCAGTTTGGGTCCTGGCACATCATACATATTCATTACATGTCAACAAGCATTGCAGTGTCTACCCACCACCTCCACGTGGCACACATGATGTACCCACAGCCACCAGGCCAGCCAGGATCCTCACCAAAGCCCACCCCCACCTGATTTGGGCCCATCCCCCTTCTTATCCCTTGTAGCCCACTCAGCTCAGCATCACATTCTCAACTCCCCTAACCAACCACCTCAGTTTGTCCCAAGCTCCTTGCAGATGAACAAGAGTTACACTCCTTTATTCATACAATGATTCATTCACCAAATACATACTATGCACCTACTCCATGCCAAACCCTGGGCTGGGAGTCGGGGCTGCAGTAACATATCAGTTTCCTTCTGTTCCCCTCTAGAAGCTCACCCAAGTGGGTAACAGACTCAAAAGACTGCAGTCCACAGTTGGCTTGGAAAGGCCAACTACAGAGGGATGGCCAGTGCTTTGGGGGCACAGGACATGACTTCCTCCAAGGAGATCATGTTGAACTAGAATTCTGAAGGCAGGAAAAGTCCCCTGAGCTAAGGGAAAGGTGAGGAAAGGGATGAAGGTAAACAAAGACGAGGATGTAGGAAGGTATGAGGATTACGACCAGAAAGGTTATAGAGATCCAGAGTCTCGAATCATCAGGAAGAATTCTGTAACCAGAGATGAGGTTGGGCAGGTGAACCCAAATTAGGCTTTGCAGAGCTCTGAACCATGCCAAGAGCTTCCAGGTGGTATGGTGTCTGGTAAACGCGCTTGACCCAGGACATTCAGTAACCAGGGCAGCTCCTTGGAAAGATGCATAGAGCAATTTGGAAGGATAGATTGTGACAGAGTGGGGGACCCAGATGCCTTCTGAAGCCTAGTGGACAGTTATGTTCTTCAGTCCCTTGTTCACTGATTCCCCTGGGAAATGGTTGTTGAGTTTCTGACGTCAGGCAGCAGTTGCACATCTTTGAATGGGGCACTTGAACTTCACTGGGCCTCAGCTCCTTCATCTGTGAAAGGAGGTGTCAGCATTCAGGGATTGAGGTTATGCTATCTGAATCCTGGTCTCAGGCTCAGGTTGCTTTTGCTGCTTTCTGGAGTCTTCCATAGGCTTTCACTCTGTCCAACCAACAATACTGAACTTGACTTAACTCATCAGATTTTCCCAGGCTCCATCAGACTCTCACTTCCCTGAGGCAAGAGCAGATATTTCCATAGCATCTGGGCACACATTCTTGGTCCTTGCTCAGAAATGGAATGTCACATGAATGTCAACATTGTCTGAAAGGGCATATTCTCCAGGCAGATGAGAAATCACAGATGCAAAGGGGAGGATTTTCATCTGTTGAGCCTTTGCATTATGCACATATAATGTGGCTGGGGCCTTCCATGGCCTTCACTTAACCCCCAGCAACCTTAGGAGGAAAATATGTGTATTCTCACATTCCCCAGGACCAACCCAAGGACCAAAGAGACAAAACAAAGCCTTTGCTTGAAGTCATAAAACAGGGACACAGCAGAGCTGGGGCTGGACCCATATCCATATCCCATGTTCTTTCTGCTATGCTGCATTTTGGAATCACGTCGACCTGCTATCCTGTCCAGCACTTGTCATCCTCTGGGATTTGAGGGTGACCCCTGAATATCCCAGGATCCTGGGCGTGATGGCTCTCCCCACCTCAAACATGTCATCGGGCTGTAGCAACATGATCTGGGAAGGAAGCGCCACTTAAATGTCTCACACAGCACCTACTCCAGCAGGAAAGAAAAATGATTAAACATGCCCTGTGTGCCCTTTCCAACCCTGGAGGAGAACAACAATTAAAACTTCTCATTTCAGGAGCTGCCCTGGAGACAGTCGAAAGGAAATTGAAAGTGGACAGAGGCGGGAGAGAAGGGCTTCCATGGGGTATCTGAGGAACCTGGGGATGTTCAGAGAGGTGATCATTTTACAGCCAGCTTAGCTAGCAGTCTGTGGGTGGAAACGCTCAAGAGCAAGCCCAGAAAATTTCCAGAGCGTTGAGTGAAAAATAACGTTACTCAATATGCTATACTCGATCTTAGCCAAAAGGCCGAGAAGCAATAATGTTACTCAATATGAATATAAGTCGTACACACTTTTGCTTAAAACAATGCTTTCTAATGTAAATAGTAGAATGTCCATTAAAGAAAATTTTGTAAGAAAGCAAAGCAGGAAGAGGAAAAATCCTCTTGGTCCTACCCCTTAGCCCAAAAAATGAGTCCTCCTGGGCACAGAGTCATGAGTAGTATCTGACCCACTCTGTTCCACTCCTCTTTTCACATATTTGAAGCTACAATCCAGAGGGAAAAGGAAGTTTTATTTAACATCTACAATATGCCAGGCAAACGCTCATTGTTTGGTTTTGTTGATTCAATTCATTCTCACAATGATACTGTGAGGTCAGTCTCGTCATCCCTGTTTTAGGGAGGAGGAAACTACAGCTCAGAGAAGTTCAGAAATTTACCCAAGTCACACAGGTTTCACTTGGAGACTGGATTCTCACTTGGCTCTAATAGACTCTGAAGTCCCAGTTATGTCCAGGGGACTTAGAGGGGACAGCATGGAATAAGACTAAGACTTGGCCCTTACTCTCCAACCATGCACAGTCTAAGAGGTTTGACCGGGTGTGCATGGCATCAACCAGAAGCCCACACAAATGCAAATGGTGAGAAGAGGCTTAATTCAAGCATGATCCTTTCAACTAAAGGGGGGTGGGAGGGGACCAGATTAATGAAATGGGTGACATTTAATCTGGTTCTTGAAAAGGAGGGGTGAGACTTTAAAAGCCGTATTGGGGGAGATGGAGGGCAGAGTGAACAGCCTGATAAAAGAAAAAGAGTTAGGACACTTTCAAGAGCCAAGAATAGGAGATAAATTTGTTTGGCTAGAATTTAGGGAAATACGAATAGAAGACACAGAAAATGCAGCTGGAAATGAAGGTAGAAACAGACATTCAAGGTCCTTGGCTAAGGGTTGGAACTTCTGTTATTGAGCAGGGGAATGACATGCTCTGAGTAGCAGTTTAAGAAAATCATTCTAGCAGTATCTTTAAGGCTAAATTAAAGTCCAGAGGATAGCTGTAGGTAGGCTGCAATCACTGTCCCAGGGAAAATGTTCTTGATAATGATGTTGGGGATGGGGAGGAGAGGAGGAGATTATTGGAATATGAGATGTGTCAGAGAGAGAGAGAGTTCTGGCCCAAGTTACTAAGCAGATGGCGGGGCCATCAATCACAAGAGGGAACTAAAGAAGAGAAAAGAGAAGATTCTTTGGGGAAAAACACAATGAGATCAGTTTCTGTCCAGCTGAGTCTGAAGTAGCTGTAAGGCATCCAGGTGGAATGCCCAAAAGGCAGGTGGTCGTGTGTGTCAAGAACAGGAGATGTCACTCCAACACGTTTTGGACCCAGTAGAGGTGATGGTCCACCCCAGGCTCGTCCTCCCTGCAGGAAACCCAGCAACACCTCAGCCTCTAATCTGGAATCTCTTCATATCCCTGACTTTCCAACAGCCCCCTGCAAAGTCACTCCCCTTCTTTGAGATCTTCCTCCTGAAGTCACAACTTCTAGTATTCCCCACTCTCGTCTAATCCTTCCGTTTCTCATGCCCTCAGTTCCAGTGAAGCTTCAGGGATACTCCTTGTCCCCCAGCCTCTCCGTCTTCTCCCAGTCTTGGACTCCCTTGTGCCCATTTTCTGTCCCTACCAAGCCTTTATTCCATAATGGACTGTCTATGCCATTCTTTCGCCAACATCCCTGAGTTCGTGGTACCTCTATGCCTGCAGTGCATGCAGCTGGCAAAACTCCACCAAAGCAGAAGAACCTCACGTCCCTCTCTGCTCCTGGGCTAGATTGCTGAGCCACCAAGCCACCAGGCAGCCGCACTGACTATGTCTGCTAAAAAGTCATGCTCCTTCCTTAATCAGACCATCGTGTCACTGTCAAAGCTTTGACCTGTCCTTTCTCAGCATTCTTTCCCATTCCATATTCTCTCTCCTTCATCCATGAACTGCCCCCCCTTGTTCATACACCTATAACCTCTTCTTCTCTGAGGGATGTGGGCTTATGTCTCTTTCAGTTTCAGCTCTCATGTGACTTCTCCCCTGATTATTTTCTTCCCATTGTGTCAAAGGAGTTGTCTTTAATGCCATTCATTGACTCCCCTTTACTTCTCAGTGCATTGAAACTGGGCTCTGGGGCACTTGGGTAGCTCAGTGGGTTAAGCCTCTGCCTTCGGCTCAGGTCATGATCTCAGGGTCCTGGGATTGAGCCCTGCATCGGGCTCTCTGCTCAGCAGGGAGCCTGCTTCCCCCACTCTCTCTCTCTGCCTGCCTCTCTGCCTACTTGTGATCTCTGTCTGTCAAATAAACAAATAAAATCTTTAAAAAGGAAAAAAAAAACTGCCCTTTATCTCTACCACCCTTCTGGAACCACTCCCAAGAACTAATGGTGATGTATTTCTTCTATGCCTCATCTCACTGTGCCTGTCTCCTAGATTTGACTGTGCTTGTCATAGGGTTTTCTTGAATCTCCTATTTGCATAGTTTCCATAGCATTTCAGCTTCTGATTTATCTCATATCACTTTTATTCTCTCCTAGAATTTCCCACAGGCTCCTTCTCTTCTTTCCATCACTTAGATGTTATTTCTGAACATTCTATTCTCAGTCTGTGGCTCTTTTAATTTTACACACACCTTTGACTAGGGGCTCTTGTTCAGTGCCATTTTTCAAATTACCAGCTAAATACCCACAACTCCCAAGACTGTATCCTCAGCCAGAAACTTCTTCCGGTGAGCCATACTCACAGTTATCTGCAGACCAGATCTTTCCACCTTGACACATCACTGGCTTCTCAAACTCAACATGTCCGAAAGTGTTCTCTCTCTCTCTCTTAGTTGGTGGCATGACCATCTACCTGGTTAATCCTGAAAGCCATCCTTGACACTTTCTCCCATTGCCCATCACAACCAATAGGTCTCCAGGTTCTCCTTATTTTACCTCCTGAATATTTCTGAAATCATTTCCTTTTTCAATAACACCCAGTGTTTTAATATATCCTTAACATCTCTCCCTAAATTCCTATAACCCTTTCCTCACTAATCTCCTTACAAAGAGCTTTGTTTCATTCAAATCCATCCTCCCCAGTTAAAGGTAAATCCTATGGAATCATTCTCCTTTGTAAAACTTTTCCAAGACCCTTGATTCTTTATGCAAAACTTCTCAGTCCCTGATGTGCTACTTTTTCTTGGGAATCATAAAACACTACCTGAACATATCTGGCCTCAGGATTTTTTCCTAAGGAGCATAGTTTTCTAGGAAACATGTTTCAGAACTCATTAGTCTACACAATAAAGTCAGAGCTCCAGAGCTGGGCACCAAAGATCCTATGAAGTCACCGAACTGACCACTCTTGTCTTGTTCCTACTACTCCCTGACTCACCTCCTGCACTGTGGAAATAGACACATAGACATATACACATCCCTACCCTTGTCATCCTGTCTCTCACCTCCATACTGTTGCTCAAGCCATGCCCTCTGGATTATTCTTCCAGTCCACTTGGAATTCAATCCCAATCCAACTGACTCATTTCTCACAACTGAACATAGTTTTCACCTCTTCTAAAAGCCTAGATCATGGAATACACACAACATAGGGGAGTCAGATCTGAAGAACAGACACTTAAACAGCTAAAGGAGCATTGGGACCAACTTATTCCCTGTCCATCACAGAGGGACCGAGAAAGCTTCCACTGAGTCACCAAGACTGCCCTAGGCCTCACCCAGGTTGGCTTGTCCTGAGAAGACAGGAGTGGGAGGGAAGATGCACTCTCTATAGTCTACATATGCCAAGAGAAAGAACCCAGAAGGTCCAAGACACCCACATTCAGCCCTTTACCCATCTCACCAATCCAATAAGCCTTCCTACTTCTAGAAGCAGCGAATTTGTAAGACAGACTAAAGAGTAGAAAACTCCATTTTTAAGAGAATAAAAGACCCTAGTTTACAGACCAAGTTTGAAAACCTGTTCAAGAGAGAAAATGAGTTCTTCTCTACCTGAAATGTTGCTCGGTCTTCATAACATCAGGGAAACAGATCATTTAAGTGCATCAAAAGAGTTACATAGGAGCTGTGGCCTGCTGATCTAACTCCTGCAGTTCAGAATGCCTTCTGAAATTCCCTTTGTGGTTCTAAGAAGAGGGACGCAATAGAGCCTAGAAACAGAAAGTAAATAAGCATCCAAATGGCTTCTTTTTCTGGGTGTTCAGAGGACCAGGTTTCCAAAGTCTTTGATGAGCTTTATCACGACTGGGCTACAAAAGTCACCATCCCTCCCCACTTCTCATTTCCTCTGAGGTCCTTCTGGTTATTCCAGTGAGGAAAGAGCTCGGGCCAACCTCTTCAGCTTCTGTTTCTTCTTCTCAAAATGTCTTCTGGCTACCCACCATTCCCCTCGACTGTCCACTCCCTGAGGGTCACTCCTTCCTTCCAACCCTCAGCTTCCTTTCCCTGTTGCCTCTGCCCTTCCCTGATTTCCCATCAATCCAATTAGCCTCTGTCTCCCTAACCTTGGACATCCCACAGTGGGACAAAGGCAAAATGCTAAATGCAAAGTATTGTGAAGCTGTCTTCCCATCAAATGCACCAGCAACCTGTCTCCCCAGCAAAATGCCATGGTCTCTCCTTTAGCCCAGACCCACTTTGTTCCAGGAGGTCGAGACACCTCCTTAAGTTTAAGTCATCAAACTAGTCTGGCCTCAATGTTCCCATCTGTCAAATAAGGATAAAGATATATAAGGCACACAATTTATGATAATCAAATGAAAGGATCTCACACACCAAAATGTCATAAGTTTATTAATTCAGTGGAGACAGACGGGGGGTTTCAGACCTTTCTAGAGAATGTTTCCTCATCATTAGGTTGGTGCGGGGGTTAAACATGAATGAAAGTAAGGTGATGCCTGCAGCTCAGTTCCAGGCTAGTAAGAGCCACCTTCTAGCCCCCATTCTAATCCCCCATTCTAGCCCCCACATAATCCACATGTGCCAGTGTCCCACTCCTCCCCATCCTCCGGGGCCACCTGACAGATGTGGGTGACCCCCCAGCCTTCCTTTGAGCCGGACCTCCACCCTCTGTGCCCTGTGTTTACTCAGTCATGATGCCAGCTTACCGAGCCCTCCTTGCCTGTCTCATCAAACACTGCTAAGCTAATAAATACTAATTACTCTGAAAAAAAGCAAAAAAGCATTCTCTAAAGAACAGCTTACTCAAAAGCATCTGAGATAATGGGAATGGGGGGTGAGCCACATAGCGGAGACTTGTCTTCTTTCCAGAATTAGTGAACTCGTTCTAGATCTTAATTACATTTCTCAAAAACAACAACAAACCTACTCTGTGTGGGATTCACCCCCCGTTTTATGGACGGCAGAGCCAGCTGTGTTGAGGGGCAGAAAAACAAAACACGTGAGTGACAGTCAGGGCTCATGGGAAGTCAGCACAAACGAAACAGGACATGGTGCTGACAGCTCCACAAGCCTGAGAGGTAGTGACTATTAGTATACCTGTTTTGCACAAGGGGAAACTGAGGCTCACACGGGTTACACCCTCTGCGGAAGGCTTGGACCTGGTGGAGTTGAAAGGGAAGGTGGCCATCTGATCCCTGAGCCCATGCTCCTATCCCCGGGGTATCCTGCCTAAGGAAGGGAAGGGGCATGTGAGATACACATGTCTTGTGAAACCCAGTGTGCCCCAGAGCTCACCATGGCAAATTCCCTCCTAACTTTGCCTCTCAAGCAGCAGCTATCAAAAGAGAAGAAACAGCCCTCAATTCTAAATTCAGATGGACCATCACTCAAGTCTTTGTTGGCAAAGTCATTCAACCTCCCTTGGTCTCAGTTTCCTTATCTGTAAAATGGGGCTAGTGATCCCCACTCACCTTCCTTCCATGGTCGTTGTGGAACTCAAACCAGCAAGGAGACACCAGATGCAAAGACTCATGGCACAGAAATCCCTGGAAAAGCTGTGTAATTTAAGGTAGGGGAAATCACACTAAGTGAGGCTCCCTTCTCTGTGAGTTAGGGCAGTAGGTGCAGAGAGCTGGGTGAGGCCTCTCCTGCACTTACCGAGACCAAGGCTTCTATGCCCCCTGGTGCTGGAGAGTTCTCTCTATAAGCAGCCAGAGCTGAACAAGGTCACTGGGAGAAAGCCCACCCCTCCTTTCCCCGCCAGCCACTGTGGATGCCCCCGCATGACATGTTGCCTGAAACGATCTTGCTCCAACGGCCACTGCAAGGCAAGGCAGCCTGGACCATGTGCCTCTTCCCTTGGCATGACCCCTGTTGTGTGTGGGGGTGGGGGTGGAGGCTGGTGACAGCTCAGATGACATTTGCAGCCACATTTTCCTTAAACATGACCAAGGTGGGTGCGGACGCCTTGTCAGAGGCAATAATGCCCCGCAGTTGGAGCGCTGCCCCTCACAGAGAGTGGCATGGAAAACTAGAGGATATGGCCCTCCTGCCTACACTATTCGTCAGGAACTCTCTAGATCGGTTCTGAACCTGAGAGATTTTGTCCCCCAGAGGCACTGGGCAATGTCTGGAGACATTTTAAGTTGTCAGAGCAGGAAAGGGGGCTGTACGGGAAAAAGTCTGGGACAGCCACACACTGATGTCCAAGATGGCCCCCACAACAAAGAATGATCTGCAAGATGTCAGGAGTGCTGAGGAACCCTGGTCTAATATTCCAGAGCTTCCCTTTACATTTGACAGCTGCTGCTCCTCTCACCAGCCTGTGCCTGTCTGTCTTTCTTTAATGCATATGGCTTGGGGGAGGGCGGCGCTGACCAGCCACGGTTACCATAACGAACCCAAAGAGGAGAGTCATTGACAAAGAAAATGCTGTCTGTTTTGCACAGAATGATGATGTTTTAGGTAGGTCTATGAGACTCATGCTAAAATAGCGTGCTGGCTACTCTGACACACCCCGTGCTCTCCGTCTGCCATCTACCTGGCCGGCCATCCCAAGACTGACCATACTCTCTAGCTTAATTGAACGGTCGGGACAGGTGGGCTTCCAAGGAATAAAGATTCTTCACATCCAAAGGATTTTTTTTTCTTTTTCAAATTAGAACTCTTCGTACATACAAGTAAGCATTGTGTGTGCAAATCACGGTGTTAGTTCAAAATTATATTAACTTCAAATAATATCCAGTTCAGGTCCCCTTTTATGCATTTATCAGACTTCCAACAGAAAGGTACAGGCACCTTTTATGCCCAAGACCTTCTGTTCCCTCATGAGCCAATGAGAAGCAGCTTCACGCTCTGATAGGAACACATATCTGCGGAGAAGGAGGTGCTGGGGAGCAGGACCAACCAGCTCCAAACCTACTTCTTTTCCTCTCGTCTACACAACTAGACTCCATTTCCCAGCTTCCTTTGCAGCTGAGTGGATTGGAATTCTTCATTCTGGGCTGTGAACCTTAAGCGGCAAGAGTTTCTCATACCCCAGCCCACAAGACCCTCCCATGGCTGGCCTCTCTCCTTTCCCCTGTGTCAGAGACAGGCACCAGGGGATCCAGCAGAGGACTCTGACATCCTAGGGATAGCATAACCACACTGTGGAAGCGATGCATGTCTCTGAATGGCCTGGGAAAAGATCACCCCTGAGTGAGAAAGACCACATTGCTATGAGACATAAATCTGTATTGAGTTAAGCTACTGAAATTTGGGGCATTACTCACTACTGCAGCTAGTTTACCTGTTCTAACAAATATTAGATGTGCAGATCACCGCCAGGTGTCTGGAAGACTAGTCAGACCTCCAACTGCAAAGAGGGGTCAGAGCCAGACATGCGTGCTGCCTTCCCCTCCCGAGAAGCAGTTCTCCCTCGGATCCCCATTATGCCTTATGAAGACCCTTATCACAACACCTGGACTAATGCTGTCCTGAGATATTTATCTCTTTGTGTCTCTACCATGGTTGCCATAGGTTTTCTAGATAGCAGGGGCTTACGGATAGTGATCTGACTGGGGTTAAGTTTAGGAGACTTGTCCTGAAGCTAAAATTGGCAGCAAATGTACTGTTTCCCTCCCAGTCTAAAATAAAAAGTTTTGAAAGATGCTTTCAGACACAGCATACAAGAGTGAGAAATATCCATTGTCCATTTCAAAGAAAGGGCCAGGGGCTCCTCGACCAGACCACTCTAGTGACTTAAAGTGACTGGAATAAAGGCAGCTTACCCCAGGCTCTGCTACTGACTATTTGTGACATTAAACAATTAATCATGTTCAGCTTGCTTCTTCCTCTAGGAAATGGGGATAATAGGAGCCCCTACCTCTGAGGATTAAATAGGGTGATGCCTGAAGATCCTTACCCCAGGGTCTGGTCCCTGATCTTAGATATCCTCGTTATTATCTGCAAATCTCCAGCACCCAGCCTGGTGCCTAAAGGCACAGAGTTTGTTGAAAGCATGAATAACTGAATTTATAAAAAGAATTATCCGAGTCAGAGGAACACAGGAGAAAGCTACTCCTCATTCATTGTTGACTCAGGGATCATAATTAATTTCAGAGATACATTTTGCTGGCACTCTTTTTCAGCAAGGATTCTCCCCTAGATAATTAGGAAGACAAAGTCAACATCCTACCAGCATATTTGTCCTTTTTTATTCTCCTCTTAAAAAAAAACAAACAAAAGTCCCTCTGATGCTATTTTGTTTGCCATAGCAGGCTCCATTACCCTGGGTCCTCAGGGTCCTTGCTGTGCCCTGCAAGTCCTATTGAAGAATGAAAGGGCAGGTTGGGCTTACCTGGTGTGCGGGGGCGGGGTTGGCAAATCTAAGAGCCACTAGAAGGAAGACAATGGTTGGGCTCAGGAGCTATTAACAAAAGAAAGTCCTTAGGAACGATCTCCAGTTACAGCAGGAGAAACTGAGACTTTGGGAGGGTAAAATTGCCCAAGGTCATTAGGAGGGAAGTACCTGTGACTCTCAATCCCTCACGCTGACCCACTGCTCTAAGAGGCCAAGGGAAAAGCTCCAGGGTTCTTCCTGAGGACTTCCCCCACCCTCTGTCCCAGAATCTAATGAAAGCCCAGGCTGGCTCCTCCGGAGGCCAGTGTGGGTGTCCAGGGACTCTGACCCCAATCCAACACCCAGAAGTCACATTCACAAATGACCAGACCAAGGAGACGAATAAAGCTCAGGACAGATGTTTCCAGGGAAAATCACCCCCACCTCACTGGAAGACTAGTCAAAGGTGTCACCACCAACGGCAAAAGGGGGTGGGGGCGCAGAAATCAGAGCAAATTTCCTGCAGAATAACTCTGGGGATGGGGTTGGGCAGGGGGATCAGCACAGCAGAAACCTTGCTCCATGAGCTACAGCTGGGCAACCTGCCCAGTTCGCCCATCCTCAACCCACACCCAGCCCAGGTCCGTTCCTCCAGTGAGACAGGGAGCAAGACGCTGGAGCCGGACAGCCGGCCGCTTCCCGGTGAGACTGGGCGCAAGTCACTTAGCATCTGCATGACTCAGTTTCCTTCTCTACCAAATGAGGGCAGGAATAGCACCTGCCTCATCAGGCTGCTGAAAGGATGACTCGGAGCCCGAGTACTCTGTGTGTATGTGTATCTATACCTATATATACACTATATACCATACTGTATACCGTTGTACTGTACACGATACGCACACGCGCTAGTATCTGAGTATGTATACTATATACAGCATACTTATAACACTACAGACACATGAGCGTGTATAAATATAGCATGGGAACACACACACACACACACACACACACACATATATGCCTATGTTTATGTATTTATGGATTTATTTATCATTACTATTCCTCAGCCATCTCTGCTGGGCCTGGCACTGATCTCAGTGCTCAGGGGAGCCCACAGATGAACAGCCCTTGGTCTCCTCTGATCTTAAGAAGTTCCCATCGAGTTAAAATACGAAGATGAGCCTCTGGGGCCCCTCTGTCCAGATGGAGCCAGCTGGGGCCCCGGAGAGCTGAGCGTGATGGCGAATGAAGGTCAAGAGCCAGGGCCAGGAGCCCGGGCCGTGGGACAAGGAGAAGGACAGGTGGTGGCAAGTATGGGAGGCCAGAGGCAGTGAGTGGATACCCTGGGCCACGGGGAGGGAGGCTGACGGACTGGTGCCAGAGCCTCTCTGGGGGGCAAGTTTTAAAGGAAGAAGGGCTCTGAGCAGGGGAGCGGCCCTCTCTGATCGGTTCCTTGCCTCATCGAACACTGTACAGAGTGTCTGTTGGATCTCCCAAGTCTCAGAGGCAGGCAAGGCTGAGTGGCACCTCCTACTTCAGTCACAGTCAGAGCAGGCCTTCCTTGATGGCCCCCCAGGTGCCCGGCACCCTCCTCAGCCCCTTGCTAGTGTTATCCCCCATCTGGCCCTGTATCTCGTCCTGTCTGCAACTGAGCAACGGGAGGGCAGATCAGCTGCCCAAGTTCACTCAGCTGACCCAGGAGTCAGGCTCACTCGGGGCACTGGCACTCAGAGCCAGGGGCAGGGGGATGAGTCCCCAGGGGCTGCGCGGTGAGGAAGTGGAAGAGACGGAACTGGAACTCACAGGGCCTCAGAGGCAGGTCCGAGGCCCAGTCCCTGCAGACTCTCACGCCTGTCTGTTTCCTGGCTCCCCGGGACTGGCCCACCTGCCCTAGGAACAAGGAGGATCCTGGCTCCTCCATACAGAAGAAAAACACTCCCTTTTGAAGCAAACCAAAGGGCACCCAAATGTCTTCTGTCCTCTGAAGGTTGGCTGCTGCCATGAGCTTGGTGGGCCCCCAGCCCTCGGCTGACTTTCTGGGGGAAAGACCCAGAAGGTGTGGTCTGAAGGAGAGCAAGGATTTCCCTCCATGTCTGGAACCAGCAGGCATTGCTACAGGTGGCATTCGCTTTCAGCCTTGAGGAATCCATACTTTGCTGGAACCCAGACGAACTCTTCGTGGAGGGAAGACATGACCACGGATACAATGGAGTCTGCTTAGTGGTGCCTGATGCCCTGGGGGACAGCCCAGAAATGCTGCTGGGCCCAGGCCCTGCTGGCCATTCCCGTCCTGGAGCAGGCCACCCAATCGCGGGGGCAGAGGTGGCCTGAGTCCCGCAGGGGCCCCACTGCGGATCCCCTGTACGACTGGGGAAAGACACTTCACCTCTGGTGTCTTCTGTTTCCTCTTCAGTAAAATGAAGCTAATAGCGGGGAGTTCTGCCCTGTATTTCCGATACTGATCCGACCACGGATGTGAACATCTTTGCAAAAATACAAAGGGGTATCGTCCCCACCGGACGATGGCCGATCGGCCCCCCGCCACCCGTCGGACTCGGCATCTGCTTCCTTTGATGAGTCCACGGGGGTGACTAGGCTCGCGTCCTAGCTCCGCCACCAATTAGCTTACGACGTTGGACAAGGCACCGTCTTCTCATCTGTGCGGTGGGGCTCCTGAGAGGACCTCCCTGCAAGATTGCTGTGAGAATTACATGAGCAAATTCGTGGGAAACACTTGGTTTAGGGCAGGCTCTGACTCAAAGGCAAGACGTGCTGCTCCCGATCCGCCTTGGAACACACAGCAGCTTGCTGTGTAATTTGGCTGCTGGTCATTCTCACGAGATTGTGGCCCCCGAGGACCGGGCCAAACCTTTCCATTTTAATAGATTCACCTTGACCTGGGAATGGGTTCCTCCTCCCCAGCTATCTGTGGCCTCACCCCTCCTCTAGCCGCTGCCAGGATGGCCACTCTGCTGAGCCTCCACCGGCCTCGTGAGGGGCTTTGTCTAAGCTTCGGGCCACGATACCCCTGTCCCGTCCCAGGGCTTCTCTCATGAGCGTCCCTCTCCTGAACGGTCTTGCTTGCACCGATGGGAATGCAGGGCAGCTATGGGCAACTATGGGCAGCTCTTGACCAGTGGGATAGGAACTGATACCTCCCATTTTCTTCACCTGGAGGGACAGTCCTAGAAAGCGTTTCATAAAGTGACTCAGAAGGTCCATGGGATTAAGCAAGCAGTCGCTCGTGGTGGTGGCCAACGCCATAAGGCCTCCTGTCATTGGCTTCTGTCCTCCCCCTTTCTCCTCCCCAGGCCCCTATTCCTGCTCTCTGGTACTACATTCTCAAGCAAACAACCCCACTACCAGCCTTTCTCTCAGGTCGTCTTTCCAGGGGGGCCCAGGTTAAGATAACCTGTGCCCAGGAGTGGCAACTCCATGCCCCCCGGTTCCGGGAAAGAGCAGGAGAGACACACTCTGCAATCCTCCCTCCCCGTCTTTACTCTCCCCGGGCCACACTCACACACACACACACATACTCACCCAGAGGGTTTTCCTTCTGTTGATTCCCTAAGGCCTACCTTACTTCGCGTTGACTCTGCTTTATTTTCTGTTGGTTTAACTTGACTTCCCATTGATGAGACTTCCGGTCGCTTCCACCTTACTTCCTTTCGACTCTACTTCCTTAATGCCTTTTCAGACAACAGTCCTCTGTCCCCACCCAGCTGCCTGTGCCGTGCAGCCATCATCGTTGGCCCGCCACACAGCAGCCATCTCGGTGGTCCCCCCGAGGGGTCTCCAGCACTCAGCAAGGCCAGAGCCGAGAAGGGTGTCTAGCCCACTCTGCAGCTCGAGCCTTCCCTCACCCTGACTGTGGGCATGATGGCGAGAGTCTGGAGGCAGGGGGACAATTCAGGAGGCTGTCCCAAGAGGCCCAGGCAGGAGGTGGTAAAATCCCCAGAAGCCACAGACTTGGCAGTGGACATTTGAGTTCGCCCCCAAACTGTCGTTTCCTGGGAGTCCTGTGCTCATAGGACATTGTACCTCGGGGATTCCAGGGGGAGGGAGCACACTCAGAGAGGCTAATCAACCCAGCACATTTGCCACCGGGAGACTTGAGAACCCACTGTGAGCTGGTTTCTTGTCCTCAAATAAAAGAGCTGCTCCATCTCCAGGCAGGGCACGGAGCAGCCAAAGGGAATTAAATTCATAAACTGCATAATGAGCGCAGACCCAGTCCAGCCCTGTCTGTGAATCATACTGGCACCGGTCCCTCAGCCTCTGTGCTGATGACAGCAGTTCCAACCTGGGGGACAGGAAGACTGGAGTCTGCTATTCATCTATTATCATTGTCACCCTCAGATGCTTGGGGAGCATCCAGGGAGCGAGGTCCAGAAACTCAAAATCTAATACACTATTTAGGGGCTAAGAAATGCCAACTAGGGCTCACCTTTTTTTTTTTTTTAAACTAACCTTTTTTTTTTTTAATGCCAACCATCATATTTAACTCCCACAATCCTCTAAGGGGCATTATTTTTTCCCTTTTACAAATGAAGAAACTGAGACTCAGAGAAGCAGAGTAATTTTACTAGGATCTTATAGTTGTGTCTGCCTTTCTCCATACCGGCTACTCCATGCTAAAATTCCCTTTTAGTCTTTTCCTTCAAGAATTATGCGAGGCTGGGAGGCACCCTGGTGGCTCAGCATGTTAAGCCTGTGCCTTTGGCTCAGGTTGTGATCCCAGGATCCTGGGATGGGCTCCCTGCTCAGTGGGGAGTCTGCCTCTCCCTCTCCTTGACCCCCTCCCCCACTCATTCTCTCTGTCTCAAATAAGAAATAAAATCTTAAAAAAAAAAAGAATTATGCAAGACTGGTCAGAAAGACTTCTCTGGGTCGAAAGAATAGGCTAATAACTATTGACCTGCTTTTCAAAGGTTATTTTCTGTCTGGAGCCAAAGAACCTATTATTTTTCATCCAAAACCTGTCTGCTGTTTGAGGCTGCTCCAGCACCCTTTCCTCCAGGAAGCTCCCAGGGACTACTCCTACCTCCAAGTTCCTACAGCAGCTAAGCCTGTGGCAATCCTTTGGCTCTTGTCAGCATTTCATTAACTTCTCTTTCCTTTCTTTATGACTGAACACTTGATGGGTCACTCGATTGTACCCTGGAACATTCTCACTCAAATATACATAGAGCAAAATGCAAGTATCAGGAATATGGAGCATGTTGATCGTAAACAAACTGAATTCCGCTGTGCAAACAGCACTCACCTCGAAAAGGAGAACATGACCAGAGCCTTAGGATGTCCCCGAGTGCTCCCTTCCAACCACTACCCCTCCCCACGGAGGGTAACCACTCTCCTGGTTTCTAACACTGTAGATTAGCTTTGCCTCTTTTTGTACCTTTCACAAATGCAATTATAAATGGAGTCATGGAATATGTACTCTTTGCAGTTTGACTTCTTTTATTTTTTTTAAGATTTTATTTATTTATTTGACAGAGAGACTGAGAGAGCACAGGCAGGAAGAGCTGCAGAGCAAAAGGGAGGAGCAGGCTCCCCACTGAGCAGGGAGCCCGATGTGGGGCTCAATCCCAGGACCCCGGGATCCTGACCTAAGCCGAAGGCAGTCGCTTAACCAACTGAGCCCCCCAGGCAGCCTTCGAGTCTGACTTCTTTTGCCCACATGGTGTCTGTGAGTTCATCCATGGCTGAATTTCCCCCCCAGCCTTACATTGGTGAGATTCATCCATTCTGTTGTGTGTTACTGAAGTTTTCTCATTGTCATTGTCATTGCTAAGTTGTGTTCCATTGTGTAAATACACTGCAGTGGAATGAAAACCATTCAACCGTGGGTGGGTGTTTGAATAGTTTATGCCTTGAGCCTGTTTGGGACAGGGCTGCAGTGAGCATTCTAGTACCCATCTTCTGGTGGACATCTGTACACACATCCGTTGGGTCTGTACCTCAGAATGGAATTGTTGGGCGATGGGGTTCCATGTTTTCAGTGTTGGTAGAATTACCAAATAGCTTTCCCACGTGAATGAATGTACTATTGTCCCAACAAGGTAGGAAGATCCAGTTGTTCACAATCTTACCAGCACGTAGTATTTTCTGTCTTTTTTTCCTTTTATCCATTCTGATAAGCATATAGTGATGTCTCATATTGGTTTTGATTTGTGATCCCTTAATGACTCATGAAGGCGAGCTTGTTTTCGTACACCTATTGGCCATTTGGATTACTATTCTTCAGTGAAGTCCCCGTTCAAAATTTTTTTTAAAGTTTTTTATTTATTTATTTGACAGAGAGAGATCACAAGTAGGCAGAGAGGCAGGCAGAGAGAGAGGAGGAAAGCAGGCTCCCTGCTGAGCAGAGAGCCCGATGTGGGACTCGATCCCAGGACCCTGAGATCATGACCCGAGCCGAAGGCAGAGGCTTTAACCCACTGAGCCACCCAGGCGCCCCCCCCCCACCCCGTTCAAATGTTTTACCCATTCATCTATTGGGTTGTTTCTTTTCCATATTGATTTGTAGAATTTCTTTGTATATGCTGTGTTAAAGTCCTTTTTCAGATGCTTGTACTGAAAGTATATATTCCTGCTTTTTGAGTTGCCCTTTCCTTCTTATAATAGTGCATCATGATAGACTTCCTTAATTTTAATATAGTCCAGATTTATTACTGTTTCCTTTATGACTACTGATATTATGTTCTACCTAAGAAACCTGCCTAGTTCAGGATCTTAAAGATGTTGTTACATTTTCCTTTAAAAGCTTTAATTGTTTTTACTTTTCTCATTTTTAAAAAAGTTATTTATTTATTTATTTAGGTGATTTCTGCACCCAACTTGAGGTTCAAACTCATGGCCCTGAGATCAAGAGCTGCATATTCTACTGATTAAGCCAGCCAGGTATCCCTACCTTTCTCATTTAAATCTGCAATCCATCTGGAAATATTTTGTATATCATGTGAAATTCGTGTTGGCTCATGTGTGTCTCTGCTTCACACAGCACCACTGGCTGAGAAGAGCATTCCTACCCCCATTGCTTGCAGTATCCTTTTTGTGGATCGGTTTTTGGACTCTCTATGCTATCCCATCGTTGAATTTTTCTATCCTTGAGTCTACCACATTGTCTTAATGATCATAGCTTTCTCTTGGGTAGTCCTCTTGCTTTGTCCTTCTTCAAGATGGCCTTGGCTGCTCTTGGTCTTTCTGGTGCCACGTGAATTTTAAAATCAGCTTGTCAATTTCTGCCAAGCCCCGACAAAACTCATTGGGATCTTGATTGGATTTGCTTTGAATGACATCTTCAAGATACTGGGTATTCTGACCCGTGATATACACTATCATTCCATTTATTTAGGTTTCCTTCTATTTCTTTCTGTAATATTTTGCAGATTTCAATCCTAAGTGCTCAGAATACAAGGAAACAAGATAAAGTCCCTGTCCTTACAGAGCTTACATTCAAGTGGGGAGTTAAAGAAAAGAATAAGTCTGAAATTTTCAGTATGAGTAATAGAATAAGCTGGCAAGACAGCTGAGTGTTGGGCAGACATGATGAATGTATTAAATCAGAAAGACGCTATGACTTTCTCTAGCAGCACTAGAAGAGATAAAACCAACAGCAGAGGGTTATAAATTAGAACGAGGGAAAAACAGTAACTCTTTGACTTGATATTCCTGGAATACATTCTAGTCTCCAAAGGTTATTGCCACAACTGATTTGCTTGGTTTTAACAAAATACAGCAAGGCTCAGATGATCCAGTGGTCAACTTTTTGGCACAAGCAGCAACCAGGAAATGAAAAAGATCTTAGTGAGGCCACTAAGCTTTAAGACAAATGGCTATTTGTCATTTGTCATCCTTATCCAAATAACACTATGCAAAATTAGACAAAAGATTAGAAAAATTCAGATACATAGAAACCATTAGAAAGTAATGACTCACAGGAAGAAAAGAGAAAGCGAATAAATGCTTGGAAAGTAAACAGAATTAAAAAGGCACAGGGTTGGGGGCGGGGGCAGAGTACAGTCTTTAACCATTAAGGGAAACCAGCCTGGGTACAAGATTCCTTGTGAACATTTCCAAATCATAATAAAGTCAATAACTTAAAGTAAGAGAGTCAGTAAGATAAGGTTTGTTTATGTTTACTTCCTTTACAAACACAAGGACAAGTCATACTCTGGAGGGAGTTACTTCCCACCTACCCCACCCACCAAAATGATATTTCTAAGTGGTCATAAAGGAGAGGGAAAAACATTAGCTACAGAAAAAAATAGAACACATAATTGGTAATTTTTAGAGCTTTGGACACTCTCTCTTAAAGAAAGTCATGTATTTCCATATAAACACAACTTTGCTGACAATTCCAGGACCCTAACGCCTAACTTCGAATTTCAGGTTACAATCTCCAGCTCATTTCTCAGCAATGCAAATAAATAGTGTGGCTATTTTTGTTCCACTTTGCCAAAGCTAATGAACCTTCCAGGAAGTCCTCTCTGCAGTTACACCCTTTAATAATAATGGGCTTAAAATCCATGTTTATGACTCTAGTGTAATCTTGGCTGGTCCCAGCTCCATTTCATTGCATCTGTTCAGTGCACCACCTGGTGGCCTCACCTACGGGAAACATCTGGCTTGGTCTCGGCTTCCATCCTTGAAGGGTCTACCTTTCCAGATCCCAGCATGCCTCCTGCCCAAGTGCACTTGAGTGTTGAACCCCTGCTCCTGCCCCACAACGTGACATCGATGGTAGTCAGTGTTCTTAGAGAGACAGAACCAATAAGAGATGATAGATAGATAGATAGATAGATAGATGATAGATAGAGACATAGAGACATTGAGACATAAATAGAAAGAGATAGAGATTTATTCTGAGGAATTGGCTCACACAATTATGGCGCTAAGAAATCCCATAAGCTACAGTTTGCAAGCTGGAGACTGTTGGGGTCCGTTATCAAAGGAACGAGACTGAGACAAGGTGAAAGTTATGCAAAGCTTTATTCTATGCCAAGCCTTAGAAGTCAGACTGACCAGCCAGGGCCACCTCTGAAGAGAGCGACCCCGTCCCAATCTCACAGGCTGGTTTTATAGGGCATAACCACAGACCCAAGGTACGTGGCTTCTATTGTTAAGGCTTTTACTCCCGGAATCAATACCCAGAACCGATACCAGGAACTACTGGGGCATTTATTCCCGGAATGAAGTCCAAGGATGTAAACAACAATATGGCTACCTTGGCAATATGGAGTTGCTCTGGCTAAGCAGGCCCTAGTAGTTAAACAGGTTTTAACATTAAATCGGCCCTAACAGAGACCAAGGAAAGATAGTGACATAGTTTAAAGGCTTAAGAGCCAGAGAGCCAATGGTGTAGATTCTAGTCCAGGTCTGAAGACCTGAGAGCAGGAGACCAGTGTCTCAGCCCAAGCGGTCAGGCAGAGAGCAGATTCAACCTTCATCTACCTTTTTGTTCTATTCAGGTTCTCAACAGATTAAATGATGCCCACCCACATGGGGGAGGACCAACTGCTTTATGCATCTCACCAATTCAAATGCTGATCTCTTCAAGAAACATCCTCAAGACACACTCAGAAATAATACTTAAATAGCTCTCTGGGCATCCCTTGTCCCAGTCAAGTTGACACATAAAATTAACCAACACACCAACCCAGCCCCACACTTAACTCCTTCTGACATTCATCCCAGATCCTGAGTGGAGTCAAACAAGCTCCAGTGGCCCCTGACGTTCCTTCCAGGTGACTGTCTGGGCTACTTTCTCTGAATTAGTAAGAGAAATAGCTAATCTGATGGATCACTCTCTTCTGACTGGGAAAGAAGTTTTCTTAATTTGACCAAATGGTGTTTTGAGTCATTGAAGGACATTTTTAGTTTGTTTTTTTCTTTATTCGCTGTGAGTGGAATGTTTGGTTGAGTGGAAGCACAGTGAATGGAAAAATAGAATAAAAATAAAAAATAAGAAGGTAGATGGGAATAAAACCTGTGCTATTCATGAGGCAGTCAAGCTGTGGTTACTACCCAAGTTCCCTTCTACTTATCCTGATCACACCTTTATTAAATGTAAAACTAATGTCGTTTTTTATGGAGAGTGCCTGTGACATGCCCCCTGCCCAGAGCTCCCTTGAGCAGCCTCAATTTCCAGAAAGTTTTCCAGAACTGGAGAGTCAGAAAAAAGCATTCTGTGCAGTTTTTGGATAACATAATGTCTACAGATGACAGCTCATGTTTCTGCTCTTAGAAAAGACTCTCAGGCCCTACTCAGAGCCCATCTGCTCGCATATCACACATACAGAATCCCAGGAAATCTATGACTCTTTGTTGACAAAGATTAAGAGCAAACATTTGCAAAGTGCAATGAAGGAAGCTGGCATATTTGGGGGCAGGGGTAACAGTGCATTCTGTGTGTGTGTGTATATGTGTGTGTGTGTACACGCCTGTGTATATTGAGTCTTTGAAATCCAGTGCGTACTTTATATCACAGCACTTCTCAGTTTAGACGAGCCACAATTCTAAGTGTTCAGTAACCACATGTGAATAGTGGCTCTGTATTGGACAGCACATCTGTGGAAATTTACCATACGGAGTCCTCCATAAAAGTGTTCTTTGAGGAATCATTTCATCAAGAAGTGAAACCAGGCAGGAGAAAAACATGTAAGATGTAACAGTAAATAAACATTTATGAAGTGTACTGCTACCTAAGAAATGTCCAGAAGTAAATTGGAAGCCTAAGGTCACCAGGCTTCAGCACAGGTCCCCAGCTTGGCTGGTCCATTACCTCTTTGGATTTCTGCTTTCACTTGCTTTGGCCTATGATTTATTACTTTCTTGTCAGTTCAGTGATGTATTTAAAAAGATCTTAGAGACATGTTTTATCTAGAGTTTTCATGGTTTTCAGCTGAAATATTGTTCAGACCATCTATTTTATCTTATTGATCCAAAAACTTCATCTTATCTATCCAGGTAGCTATTTACATCCTATTTTTAACATTCTATTGGTTGCCCTAAGCTTACATTTTAAGGCATTTTTTCCCCATAACATAACATTTAAAGTTAATCAATTTATTTATTCTCCCCTTAAAGAAAAGAAACTTGTGGGGGTGGGGGTGGCTGCCTGGCTGGCTCAGTCCATGGAGTGTGTACCTCTTGATCTCAGGGTTGTAAGCTTGAACCCCATGTTGGGGGTAGGGATAACTTAATTATTTTAAAAGATTAAAAAAAATAAGAAAAAAGAAAAGAAAAGAACCTTGGGATTTACTTACATTGATTTATTCTTTTGACCCTATTTCTACTCCATGTTGATGTCTAGAATTTTATTTCCATATTTTAAGAAAAAAACTGTTGAACTACTTTTAGACAATATTGTTGTCATTGCTGTTGGTGATCTTCCATTGTGGCTTTTATCTCATATATTTCTTCTAGAGTTTTTCCCTTCCTAGTATAGAGCTGCCTCTAAGTGCCAGATAGGGTCTGGGGAGGGAGGGCAGCTCACATTTCATCATCACATCTGAATGATAGTTTAGCTGGGTGTATAATTCTAGTTCATTATAGAGACACTTGTATTATAGTTGGTGAGAAATCGGTGTGCATTGAATTCTCTGATCTTTTTTCTTGTTGACAGAATTTTTTAAAACTTTTATCCTTGAAATTTTATTATGGTGTGTTTAGCTATCTTTCCCCTTATTTATTCTATTCTGATAACACCAATCTTCTTTAGCTCTGGGAATTTCTCAGTTATTCATTCAAATATTTCCTCCCTTTTATTCTCTTTTCTCTGCTGCTGAAATTCTTCTGAGGTAGCTCGTGGTAAGTGTACACTTATCTCCCAGGTCTCTTAACTTCACACTCTGGCACATCTCTGGCACATTTAGGAAGAGTCCCAGGTAACCTCCAGGCTTCCAGGCCATTCAACATATCTACTGAATCTGTTGTTTCAAAATTGCATTATTTTTGTTTCCAAGATAGTAAGAACAATCGTTAACTGAGTACTTAACTGTATGTCAGGTGTGATTCTAAACACTTTACAAATATTGGCTATTTAGTCCCTGTGAAAACCCTATGGAATAGATGGGATATTATTATCCCCATCTTACAAACTCACAGCACAGAGAAGGCGAGTGACTTGCCCAAGGTTATAGACCTGAAAAACGGCTGACAGATCTAGGCAACCTGATTTCAGAGGCTGTACTTGTATCCCTACAATACTGCATCCCCAGGAGATGATTTTTTAAAAATAACCACTTATGCTTGTATCACTGCCATAAAACATTATCTTGCTTTCTGTGGGAATATCAATTATGCTTGTTTTAAATACCTGTTTTGATGGCTTTGATAGCTCTATTTCCTCAGATGTAAGTTCTTCAGTTTGTTGCCTCTTTTTTCTGCTATGTGTGTTCTTCCACCCTCCTGTGATTCCTTTCTGTGAGTTCATCTAGGAAGTGGTGCTCCCCTATAAAAGTTTCAGCTGTCCTGGCTTTGGAATCTATCTGGGGATGGACAGAACTTCTATGGGGCATATTTCTTCTCCTTTCCAGGGATAAGAAGTTTGGCTGGGTGTCCAGTGGGTAAGAGTCCTCTGCTTTATTTACGGACTCCCTGTTTCTCCCTGAACTGTTATCCCTCCAGGGTGCTGCTCCAGCTCCTATCTTGATTATCATTCTCCCAGAGGTTAGATACCATTTTCCCCTTAACCAGGGTCATGGATATGGGAGGGTTGTAGGGAGCTCTTCATTCAGGTCAACTAAAACAAAATCTCATGCTGTAAAATTCTGGCTAATCCTTTCATGAATGGTCACCAACCCATTTCCACTCTCCCCTCCCACTAGCCATAACCATCTCTGGGTGTAGGAATTCCCATTTTGTTACACCCACCTCTTTTAGATGGTACTACCTTGCAAGCATGCTGCATTGCTTTTTCTCCTTCAGTTTGGAAAATGAAACAAAACAAAACAAAACAAAAAGCAAAGAAAAAAAGAGAATGAAAGATAATATTTGAAGAAATGATGGCTGAGGACTTTTGAGCTCTAAAACAAAACATAATAAAACCCAACAAACCAATGGAGTTCTCATGTGCCAGAACTGAAGCATGTGGCCACCCCAAACCAAGCACTACTTTAGAGAAATCAGGCTTTATCCATCAGCTGGGTCATCCTTATTCTCAGCTGCATAAGGAGGTTAGAGGTAGAGGCTTGCAAAAGTAAGGGTTCTGCAGCAAGGAAGAAGAGGGAACTGAGTGCTGGGTAGGAAACCTACAGAATGTGCTTCAACACAGGTGTAGATCATTTCAATAGAAAAGACACCCAACACCATTCGACATACATGGTAAAGAGCTTAAGAATGAAGAATGGTAGGACATTTTCTAACCGATAAAGCTTATCTACCAAAACTTCCATCTAACCTTCTGCTTACTGGTTAAACTTTAGAAGAATTTTATTAAAGACTGGAACAAGAAAGGAATGCTTGCCATCACCCAACCCTGTTAGTTAACATGTTTTAACAAACACTAAAAGTTAATGAGACAGAAAGAATTAGAGGCAGAGAAATAGGGAGGGGGGGATAGACAGATATAGGGAAGCATAAAGATTGGAAAGGAAGGGTGAAAAAAAAACCTATCATTTGCAGATAAAGCAACCATTAAAACTAATACGAGAGTTTAGCAAGGATGCTACAAAGTCAACACCAAAATTTTACACCAGAAAGTAGCATTAAAACATACCATTCACAAAGGCAACAAGGGTATAAAAGATCTAGAAGATAAACAAAATATGTAGCACTTTATGAGGGATATTATAAAATGTTATTAAAGAACAACAGAGGTTTTCCTCAACCATACAAATTCAACAAAATGCCAATAAAAATCTCAAAAGTAGTGAGAAAAAAATTCAGAGATGCAAAAGTACAATTTTGAAAAAGAACAAAGAGGGAGGACCTATTCCACCAAGTATTTCAAGTTCAAATTCGTAACTCTTTTAAGTGTGGTTTTACCATAGTAACAGACTAATGGAACAGAAGAGAGCCCAGAATCAGACCCATGTCTACATGGGACTTGGTATTCAATGTTGGTAGTGTCAGAAATCCTGTGTCAAAAGAAAAATTATTCAGTAATGTTTGGGAAATTGGCTAAATATTTGGAAAAATTAACATACAACTAGATTATGCTGTAGTATATAAAAATACATATTAGAATATAGTATAATGATATTTGTATACTTCATGTATAAAAATAAGTTCCACATGATATTGACAGAATCCTTTTTAAAATATCCTAAAATTGATATTAGCAAACTAAATCCAGCCATACATTTAAAACAATCATTAACCATGATCAAATGGGATTTATTCTTGGGATGCAAGTGTGGTTCAATATTGACAAATCAATTAACATGATACATCACATCAACAAGATAAAGGTAAGAATTATATGGTCATTTCAATAGATGCAGAAAAAGCATTTGATAACGTGCAACAAAGTACAACAATCATGATAAAAACCCTCAACAAAGTATGTTTAGAAGGAATATACCTCAGCATAATAAAGGCCTTCTATGAAAAACCCATAGCTAACGTTCAATGGTGAAAAAAGCTTTTCCACTAAGGTCAGGAATAAGACCATGTTGTCCACTGTCACCACTTTTATTCAGCATAGTACTGGAAGTCCTAGCCACAGCAATCAGACAACAAAAAGAAATAAAAGGCATCCAAATTAGTAAGGATGATGTAAAACTTTATTTGCAGATGGCATGAGACTATATATAGAAAACCCTAAAGATTCCACCAAAAAAAAAATCTACTAGAACTGATAAATTAATTCAGTAAGGTCACAGGATACAAAATCAATATATAGAAATCCATTGCATTTTTATACACCAATAATGAAGTAGCAAAAAGAGAAATTAAGAAAACAGACCCATTTACTATTGCACTAAAAATAATAAAATATCTAGAAATAAATTTAACCAAGGAGGTAAAAGATCCCTACTCTGAAAACTATAAAAGATTGATGAAAGAAATTGAAGAAGACACAAACAGAAACATACTCTACACTCATGTATTGGAAGAACAAATATTTTTTATTTAATATTTAACACATTTAATATTTAACAAATATCATTCGGGGCACCTGGGTGGCTCAGTGGGTTAAAGCCTCTGCCTTCGGCTCAGGTCATGATCCCAGGGTCCTGGGATAAAGCCCCGCATCAGGCTCTCTGCTCGGCAGGAAGCCTGCTTCCCCCGCCGCCCCCCGTCTGCCTTTCTTCCCAGTTGTGATCTCTGTCTGTCAAATAAATAAATAAAATCTTAAAAAAAATACCCATGCTACCCAAAGCAATCTATACATTTAATGCAATCCCTATCAAAATGCCAACGGACTTTTCAAAGAACTAGAACAAACAATCCTAAGATTTGTATGGAACCACAAAAGACCCCAAATAGCCAAAGCAATCCTGAAAAAGAAGAAAACTAGAAGTACCACAATCCCAGATTTCAAGATATACTACAAACCTATATTAATCAAAACAGTACAGTATAAGCACAAAAATAGACACATAGATCAATAGAACAGATTAGGAAAACCAGAAATAAGCTCACAATTATATGATCAATTAATCTTCTATAAAGGAGGCAAGACTATCCATGGGAAAAAGTCTCTTCAACAAAAGATGTCAGGAAAACTGAACAGCTATGTGCAAACAAAACAAAACAAACAAACAAAAAAACAGGATCACTTTCTCACACTATCTACAAAAATAAACTAGGGTGTAAGACCTGAAACCATAAAAATCCTAAAAGAGGGCATAGGCAGTAATCTCTCTGATATTAGCCATTGCAACATTTTCTAGGTATGCCTCCTGAGGCAAGGGAAACAAAAATGAAAATAAACTATTGGGACTACATCAAAATTAAAAGTTAGCACAGCATAGAAAACAGTCAGCAAAACCAAAAGACAACCTGCTAATGGGAGAAGACATTTGCGAGTGACATATCCGATCAAAGATTGGTATCCAAAATACATAAAGGACCAATACAACTCAACACACATTAAAAAAAAAGAAGAAACAAATAATCCAATTAAAATATGGGCAGAAGACATGGACAGATGTTCCTCCAGAGAAGACATCCCAATGGCCAACAGACACATGAAAAGATGTTCATCATCATTCATCATCAAGGAAATCCAAATCAAAACCACAACGAGACAGCATCTCATACCTGTCAGAATGGCTCAAGTCAAAAGCACAAGAAATAACAAGTCTTGGCAAGCATGTGGAGGAAAAAAAAGAAAAAACCCTTGTGTACTATTGATGGGAAAGCAACCAGGGCATCCACTGTAGAAAACAGTAAGGTGTTTCCTCAAAAAATTTAAAGAATTACTACAGGCTCTGGACCCTACTAATGGTTGTGAATCACCCCCAAGGCTCTTCCTTGGGACCCAACCAAGAAGATGGCCTCCTCACTCTTGAAAAACATATTCCACTGTGGGCTTTCATATCCAGAACCACTCTGCCCCAAATCATTCTTATCCTCCCACTAGACAACTTTATCAGAGGATCAGCGACTGTTGAGTTAGAATAGGCTTCGAGGGCACATAATGGGGCCCATTCATTACACAAGTGGGCCAATGAGGCCAAGATAGCAAAGGATTTGCCATGTTCACGGATGATAGAGGCAGAGTCGAAACTGGATCCAAAGCCAGAACATGAAAGCATCAGTTAAGGATTCTATATTTAAAAAAAAAAAAAAAAAAGAAGCAAAAGAAGTGCTTCATGTTACTTTTTAAATGAAACACCACTTGGTTATCCTCGGAGAGCTTGTAGACAAATAAAGGAGTCAGAAAGTTGTCCAAAGGCAGGCCTGCTGACCTTCAAGCCCTAAGATGGGGCAGGTCACACGCTGAAGATGCTAACCTGTCTCTAAGATCGTACAGGAGCTCGTCCTTTTTTATGTGATTTCCATAAAGAAGGCTCAAGTGTCCCCCGGAAGCTGCCCCATGAACTCCTCAGTCATCTTATGCCACTTTTCATGCTTTAAAACCCCTTCTCAAATGATTTTCTCACTCCTACACAAGAATAACGTACACTCTTGCTTAATATTAAGATACCTCGTGAGATGCGGAAGGCATGTATTGTTCTTTGAATGGGGGTCAGCGGTGTAAGGATCATATATATTCCCAGAACATTCAGAAGCATACCCAGCCGAGGGAGTCTGATTCTTGCTGCATTATTTGTTCCTTTTGTGGCTTCTTCGAAAAGCAGAAGGAGCAGAAATGAAATTGACATTTCAGCAGCATTCTGGGTCCTAGAACCATTGATGTGACTGGGTCAGTGGCCACACTGGCTCACAGGTGTCTCCTTCCCTCATCACGCTGTTTAAGCTGGATCTGTCATCATTTTTGACCTCAAAGCTCAGGGCTGGGCTGAGACTTCCCCAGCAGTCATATTACCATATTATCTTGCTCCCAGTGGCTATCTGGGTCTGGAATTAAGAACCATCCACAGGGAAATCAGCCTGAATGCCACAAGTCTGAAAATTAAATACTACCATCACCAGGGGCTGTCCTGGGAAGGAGGTTGGCTGGGCTCATGCCTGCCTCCTCCACTCCCGACTTGGCTTGGCTTTTGTCTTCTATTTTGTGTTCCTGGTAAATCCCATTATATCTGTATTACCGTAGGCCACCTCAGCACTTTCTTGGGAATTAGGTGGTATGGATAGGCAGAGAAGTAAATACAGACCTTTGCTGTCAGGGGATCCGGGTTAAGTTCATTTTCACTTTTGTGATCTGGCAAAAGATCACCAGGTATTTTCTTAGTGCCTGGTCAGAGAGACAGGAAAAAGCTGGAAGGGGAAACCCCAAGCGGCTGCCAATGGTGATGGTTGAGCAAGGAGGAGGGAGCTCGGTGTACATGTTTCTCATTGTACTTTATTTTCTTAATTGCCTTAATGGGCATGTGGTGTACTACAAAATGAAGTGAAATTGTTTTCCTTATTTGCTGTAATTTACAGAGAGTGGGTTTGATCATATAATCCAGAGACTTCGCAATCCCATTGATCTTGGGGTGGAGAGAAGGGATTCTTTTCAAGCATTCATTTTGAAGGATGTGTTCACCAATGAATTCAAAGCCTATAAAAGGAAAAACCCATGTTTCTTCACCACCGGGTTTCACAATAGCCATTAGATGACCACACCATCATCAAAGCCGTGTGAAATGTGGAGGGGGGGGGGTGCTGGAGCTCCAAGAGCTGCACTTGGCCGAGGAAACTGATTCTCACACCCCATGCACACGGGCTGAAGGTGATGCCCCGAACCTCGGAAAGTCCAGGCTTGGTTCAGGCTCGCGTGGTTCTCTTCTGGTCCCAGAAGACGGGGAGGGGGTCCTGATTCTGTGTTGCCTGGCATCGACTGTGAGTTCCCAGCAGAGGCCTGGTGTCCCGGTCTGGGCTGTGTGTCACGTGACCAGCCGCACACAGAGGCTGACTTGGAGAGTGGGGTCTGGGCATCCCAGGGAGAGGAGGACGCCGGCACCTCCCGGCAGAGGAAAGGCCAAAGGCCACAGGCAGGGGTGCCTCCCCAGCAGAGGAGAGTGGGAGTCGGCTGGGTAGCTGGGGGCCAGGCTGGAGAAAGCCACGAGGCTATGGGGCCAGGGCCGCTCTCCTAGATGCCACCCGGGTCCCAGCGCGGAAGACCCGCCGCGGATCAGATCCTGCCTCGCGCCCGCCCTCCTCCCGCCCCGCCGCCGGGGGGCGCCCGCGCGCGTCCCGCTATAAAGTGTCGCGGACCGGCGTCCCGCGCGCCAGTGATTGGGTTTCAGAGGCTGGAGCTGCGGTGGCTGCGCGGCCCGGGGCGCCATGGGCGAGCTCCCGTTCTTCAGGGCGCACACAGCCTTGCACCCGGACCACCTGTGGATCTGGGAGAGGTCCGTGTACGTGGACGAGAACCAGCGCACCTGGCTGCCCATTACCATCGAGGTACGGCGGCCCCGGGGGCGGGCCGGGCGGGCGGCGTGGGCGTCCGCGGCCGCCACGTGCGGGGACCTGCCGCGGACTTCGGGGGGTCGGGCCGCCGCTGGGCCTCGCGGGAGCGCGCTTCACCCGGGACGCGGTGGTGGGGTACCAGCCCGGTTAAGAGCAAGATGAAGTTAGCCCCAGGAGGACGTGTAGGTCCTAGACCAGCAACCCGCAGAGTTACCGGTAGTGACCGTGTCCCTGTTTCACAGGTGGGAGGACGGTCACAGCCCGCAGACCTGCCCAGAGTCGTCCTGCTGGCGGGGCATAGGCTCGGGGTGCCGGGCTCTTCACCCCATGTTTGCTGGCGTTGAATTTCCTTTCTAAGTATCCGTCTATGTCCTTTTAAACATCGACTTTAATATATACTTTATAAAGTCAGGTATCTGAAGAGAATTATGTGAGTATCGTTTTAAAAATCTCGGATTGGCGAATATCTTCTAAACGTGACACCAGAACCCCAAAGTAGTGCGTTTCACTTAAACATAAATTATGCAGGAAACAACCCCCTAGGGGCTGTGGGGCCGGATTCGCCCCCATGTAATTTAAAGAACCTGTGTTCTTCATATGTAAAGGTTACCTTAAATCAATAAGAAAAAAAGGTGAACAAGGAGACCGAAAGTGGTGGAAAGATACAGAAAACCATGTAGGAAGGCGGCAAGAATGGCGGTTTCGACTTACATCTCCCAGGACGATCTGAATTCTTTCTTAACAATTCCACTGTATTTCATAGATGGAAAATTTAAAAAATAATTTCCACTCCGGAAAAAACATTTATTGAACCAGCATGAGGGCCTAGTCTATATGTCTAGCACGATACTAGGCTGTGAGAGTTTGCAGTGAATGTGATAAAATCCTATTACTGGTGAGCTGATACTTGGGGCAGGGCGGGGCCGGGGGGGGGGGGGGGGGAGATAAAATAATTGAGGCTGCTGGTAAGTTGTGCAGAATGAGAGGCAGTAATGAGTGGGCTGGGGTCTGTAGGCCAGACCCCTCAAGAGTATTAATTTGGACTTACGTGTCATGCTTTTGCCCATCACTTTGTTTGAAACCGTTATGAATCTCCCTTTTAGATGGGCATGCTTCCTGCGTGTCTCATAGAGTTGGATTTTGCTGAAATGTGTCCCTCTAACATATATTCGTGCAAGAGACCTGTCTCCGAGAAGGGTGTGAGCCCTGCGTAGATGTAGGGGAGAATGTTCCAGGCAGAGGACCGCAGATGCAAGAGATTACTGGGGACGAGGTGTGTCCCCAAAAGGCGAGGAGACCTTTGTGGCTTTGTGGTGGAGGGCGAAGGACAGACTCTCCGGAAGATGAGGGAGACAGGAGCCCACGTTAGTGGGGCTGTGGACCTGGTAAAGATTTCAGTCCTGCTGACGGCCGTGAGAAGCCCCTGGAGGGTGTCAGGCGGGGGAGTGATGGGATTTTTAGATGTACACCCTTTGCTGCTGTGCCGAGAGCTGATGCGGGGCACGTGACCAGGAAAGTGGCCAGTTAGCTTGTTGCAGGAGAGGAGCGGTGGTAGTGATGGGGAAAAGTAGTCTCTCACCTGATCGTGTTCCAGTGGGGCTCTTCGGGGGTGCCTGGCTGGCTCCGTCAGTGGAGCATGCGACTCTTGATCTTGGGGTTATGGGTTCAAGCCCCACGTTGGGTATAGAGATTACTTTAAAAAAAGTTAAATAAATCAATAAACCTTGGGGTTGTGAGTTCAAGCCCCACATGGGTTATAGAGAGTACTTGAAAAAAAAGTTAAATAAGTAAATTAATTAAAATAAAAGGGGCTATAGGACAGAATAAAGAAAAATCAAAACCCCAGAGCAGCTGACGTCAGCACGAAACCACAGCTGAGGAAGCGTAAGAACAAGCTTGAAGCCCGTCAGGAAGCAGCGGGCCTAGTGTGGCCCTGTCTGGGTGTCTAGACACCTGTGAGTGCCCGTCATCCTGCCCCGCCAGCATCCCTGAGAGGGCCGTGCAAGGCTTAAGGGAGGACGCGTTGCTGGGGTGGCTGATCCCCAGCATTTCAGATGTTGGGCAGGCTGGGGGAGGGCGGGAAGGACTCGGGGGCTTTGTATGCTGCGGATCCTGAGCCCTAAAGGCGTGCCCTGGTCTTCCCTTCCCTGCAGACGGAGAGTAGCCTCCAGGTCCTCATGCGTCAGGAGAACGTGTCCCTGGGGGAGGCCGTGTGCCCCAGCCTGCTGGCCCCATGCCCTCTGCCTTCCATGTGGCAGCTCTACCCGGGAAGAAGATACCGAGGCTCAGACTCGAGTTTCTGGCGCATAGTGTACCACATCGAGGCAAGTGTGTCCTTCTCCTGGGAGCTGTTGGTCCTCCTGGGTGGCCTTGCCCCGCCGCCCCCAGGTCTGGCCGCTGAGCTTCATCCATTTCCCTATCTCTGCACCAAAGCAAAACAAGGGAAGGAGTTTGCACTGCAGGTTCTTAACGGACTGCATTGGAGAGGTCAGAAGGGACAGCCTGGGCCCCTCTGAGTCTAACGGAACCTCCCTTGGCCCAGGGTGGGGGGCCTCTCTGCTGGGCAGGAGCCAGGGATGGAAGGACAGGAGACTTCCTCCAGTCCCGGCCTCTTACCCCCTCTCTCGTGCAGTTCAGTGGCAAGGAGGACATGCTCCTGGAGCAGCTGCCAGACCCAGAGGGTGAGTGACCAGGTGAGTACATTTGGGGCCCAGTACCTGTCTGTCCAGAGTACCAGGGCAGGAAGAAGGAACGCCCTTCTCCCATGAAGTCAGTGTTGACTTCAGCCCAGATGGCACTCCCTTCTGAGGGTCTCAGGGGCTGGGGATCCAGGCCCTCCCTTTAGCACCTTGGCAGCTAATAATCTGGAGGGGAGCCCCCTTCCTGGTAGGGGCGCACATCTGTACAGTGCAGCCTATGGGCACTGCCACTCAATCAGCACCTCAACTGAGCTAGAAATGATTTTGTTTTCCTGGATTACAAAAATGAGCTTCCAGGAAGCATGGTGACTCGTGCAGGTCACAAAGCAGGCTCCAGACCCCGGTGACCCCAGACTCACTCTGTTTCTAATCTGCCCTGGCTCCAATGCAAGGCCCAGCTGGGGGGTGGAGGGGGCGCCGCCACAGTAATCCCTTCCAACCGCCCCCCAGACTCGACCCAGCAGCTCTGCTTCTGCCCATCCTCCAGCCCCACCCCATGCCTCTGCCCCATCCTTCCCTTTGCCTTTGACTGTCTTCTCTTGTCCTTCTCTTGGCCTCTGGGCCCAGGTGGCACAGCTTCTGTCTCCTCCTGTCCCCGGAGTCCGAGTGCTGCTGGCCTTCGTGGGGACGTTCATGCTTGCGATCACCTGCGTTTCCCGGGCCTGCGTGTTCTGTGCTGCCACTCCCCAGTCCAGGAGGGAGCAAGGGGCCAAGGACAGCCCTCCCCAGGGGCTGTAGGGCCTGCCTGCGGCCCGCTCGCCCTCCCCCAGCAGACTGGTACCAGAGAGGAGGCAGGCTGGTATGGCTGCGTCCAGCTGCCCCAGTGCTAGCTGCTGTCCGGTTGTCTCTGTCCCCTGGTGGTGTTCGGCCTCTGTCTCCGTTCTGCTGCCCAGTAACTAGTGTCCTGCACTGTGGCCCGTGCCTGCTTCTCACTCTGTTCCCTCAGCTCCGTGTGCCTCTGGCTGGAAGGGAATGGGACCCATGCACTTGAGCCGGGGCCAGGCCTTGGCACCCCCGAACCAGCTGTGGCACGTGGCACATGTCTGCACTTGACCGTATCCCGCTGCCCAGGTAGGCTGTGATACAGTTCACAGGAAGGCCCGAGAGGAGCCCCCGCTCCACAGCCCACAGCTGGCGACCCAGCGGGAGGCCAAGCGAGCACGGCAGGCGCCCCCGGGTGGCCCCTACGAAGAGGGACACATGTTGGAGGGGCCCCTTCTTTTGAACAGTGCCCATACACCTTGGTATTATGAAGTTGTATGTGATGTGAACACTGTGATTGATTGATTAAATGTAAAACAGTTCATCTGCCTCTGTGCTTGAACTAGTTTCTGTCCGTGACCCGGATTCCAGTGGGGAGAAGCAGGAACAGGCAGTCCGTCACCAAATCAGAAATGTGGAAAGGGAAAGAATAGTGTATTTTACTTGGGTCAGAAGGCTGGAAATCTCTATCCCCTCTCCTTCCCTCCCTCCCTCCTTCCTTTTCTTCCCTCTTTTTTTTTTCCTTGCATGTGATCCAAATACTCAGAACACCAGTGTTCTTGGAGTTGCGATTTGAGAACCGTTGGAGTCCATGACCTCAAAGTCTTTGTCAGCAACTCCTCGTGTTCCAGGTCCCTCTGTGTGGTCCTCCTCCCTGCAGTGGCACTCACCAGGCACTGTCTTTAACATGCCTCGTTCCAGTGCCCACAGGAGTCCCTCTCCCCACCTGCAACTGTCCCCAGCTATCGAAACCTCAGCCAGAGCCCCTTCCCTGCCCTTTCCTGACCTGCAGTCACAGCCCAGCCCACCCTGCACTCTGTCCCCCCGACTTCCTTCCCAAGATGAGCTTCCCCTCCCTGCGCCTGAGAGAGTCAGCAGGGCCTCGGGTACTACCAGGGGGTGGCTTCCAGGAGACGGGATCCATCCTGTGTGGCACGCTGGTCCTCGCTACTTGTGTGTGACCGCAGTCCGTGGCTTACTCATCACAGAGAGACATGGGGGGAATGATATGCTTATTGCTAAGTATCTAGTAAGAGAATTCTCTAAGAAAAGTAGAGCTTCTCCTATTTTGTATTTCCTGCCCGGACAGAGACATGGGGCCCCACATGTGACAGGGTCTGTGTCTCTTCTCATTTTAACCCCATTGCCTTGCACAGGGCTTGCCAGTGTAAGAGACCCTTCTCAGTAGGGCATCAGGACTTCAGAACCGGAGAAATGTCAGAAATCTGCCATTTGCCTTATATTAGGAACTGGCCCAGGAAGAGGAAGATTTCTTGTTTTGGGCGGTGTCCCAGCCCCCACATTCATATGTTGATGCCCTAACCTCCAGGCTCCAGGTGGGGCCTTTGGGAAGTGGTTTGGGTTAGCTGGGGTCTTGAGGGTGGGACCCTGTGATGGGATTAGTGCCCTGATAAGAGGAGGATGGAGAGCGCACTCTCCACGGCATGCCTCCAGGCAAGGCCAAGTGACCACTCGGAGAAGACGGCAGTGGCAGTCTAGAGGCCAGGAAGAAGCTCCTGACCAGACGCCTGGTGTGCTGGCACCTTGATGTTGGACGTCCCAGCCTCCAGAACCTTCAGAAATAAATGTTGTTTAAGCCACTGAGTGTCTGGTATTTTGTTCCCGCAGCCCAAGCAGACAGACTGTTCGTGTTGCAAACGCTTGCCTGGGAAGGGTATGCCCAGCACCGAGAACTCTGCTGTGTGTTCCAGGGACGGCAGTGGCCAGAGCCCAGGTCTTGCTCTCACACAGCTCCCGTTCTGGAAGAAGCCCAGAGAGCAGCTTGGGGTGTGCACCGTCCTGCAGAGGAGACAGAACAGGGTCATCTGCGGGTGAGTTAGGTTGGATGGGGAAGAAATTCCCGTCTCTCGAGGTGGCCTCAAGATTGGACCTCGAAAACGAGAGCGAGCTAGATTCTTAAAGCAGGGAAGAGAGTCCCAGGGAGAGGAAGGGGCAGGCACAGTGAATGTTTAATTTGCTGTGGAAATTAGAAATGGCAAAAAGATTTCTGCCCATTGAAAGAAAGGCCGTTTTATACGAGTAAGTGGCCCCAGTGAATTAGCTCTAAATACGACGCGGAATCTCCGTGTTCCACAGCAAGAGAGGGGGCTGTGGTGGCAACAGCTGGGGGGACGGTGATGCTGGCACTCAGGCGGGGAGGAGACTTGGGCAAAGGGGAAGTAGCAGAGTTCAAGTTTAGCTGTGGTGGTGAGTTCCAGAGGCCTGGGATTCCTTCAGCTGGAGGATGGGCTGTTGATCACAGAGTCCAGAACACAGGTCGGACAGAAACAATAAATGTAGGAGGCATTAAAAAAATACACATGATCATTAAAGCCAGGGCCCGACTGAGGTCACTTAGGCAGAGGTGGGGGTGTCTTTGGAAGCAAGAAAAGAACGTGTTTTAAGAAGGGGACAGCGGAAACTATGGAAAGAACCTAGATGTCCATCAACAGATGAATGGATAAGAAGTGGTGTATATACAGTAGAATACTATGCAGCCATCAAAAGAAATGAAATCTTGACATTTGCGATGACGTGGATGGAACTAGAGGGTGTTACGCTTAGTGGAATAAGTCAATCAGAGAAAGACAATTACATAATCTCACTGATACGAAGAATTTGAGAGGCAGCATGGAGGGTTTGGGGGGTAGGAAAAGAATAAATGAAACGATGGGATTGGGAGGGAGACAAACCATGAGAGACTCTTAATCTCACAAAACTGAGGGTTGCCGGGGGAGGGGGGTAGGGAGAGGGTGGTTGGGTTATGGACTTTGGGGAAGGTATGTGCTATGGTGAGTGCTGTGAAGCGTGTAAACCTGGCAATTCACAGACCTGTACCCCTGGGGCTAATAATACATTATATGTTTATAAAAAAAAATAAAAAATTTTAAAAAGGGGACAGAAGAACACATACTGTTAGGACTGAGTAAAGAGGAGTGACCGAGCTTGGGATCTGGTCACCTGGACATAGTGATGTCGTCAGGGAAAGTTCCAATGCCAAGACAGGTAGGTGCCGAGAGAAGGGGAGGGAAGGAGGGATGACCTCACTCTGAGCTTCCTTGTGGGGCTCAGAGAAGCCTGGCTTTCCAGGTGGGTTGAGTTGGGGGTAATGAGCCTGGCTGGGTATGTGCCCAGAAGGGGGCACACCGGTGAGGTAGAACAGGGGTGGGGAGGGGGTACAGTCAGAGGAACAACATTCCTGAAGCTAAGATGAACCCAGGGTGCAAACATACGTCTGTTGGGACGGAGCCGCCCCTGTGGTTTTCAACAATGTGACCGTCCTGCTGCTTCCCCCTCTTACAGAATGCAATCCGTTGACTTCCACTTGTTTGCTTGTTTTGCTGAAGTATTTTAAATATTGGAGGATTTCACCCACAAGCATCTTCTTACATACTTTACACACGAGACTTTGCTCCTGAGAGCCACCACGCCATTATCACACCTGCCAAAATTAACTAGTTCCTTCGTACCCTCCCATACCCAAGCGGTTTTCAGATGTCCTCACCGATCTCCAGGGTCTTCCCACAGTTGTTTAAATCAATGTACAGAGAGCGCGTGGTTGACGTGTCTCAGGTCTCTTAAAATCTGTGCAGGTAAGACCTTCTGGACTTGGTTCATGGCCTCCCAGAATATCCTTTCCATGCTTCTCCTCCTCCTGTTTCCTGTAAACCCGCAGTTAAACTGAGAGACTTGGTGAGACTCGGTTTTCATTCCTTGGGCACGAATCCTCTGTAGGTGGGACCGTGTGTACTGCTCCCGGCATTGGATCGGGAAGCACGCATGTAGGTCACCCCACTCTGAGTGGTGGTGAGGATGATCTTGTCACCCTCCCATCCATCCTGGAGTCCCCCCCCCCTCCGCCCAACCTGTCCTTTCTGCACCATCTCCTCTTTGTCTCCCTCCTTTTGTCATCTTTAACAGGATATTGCCTAAAGGGCTGTACCTGTACCCACGTGTCCCTAAAATGCCTATTTTTGTTTCCTGTATGTCAGTTGTATAGTCTGCTACATTACTAAATTATCTCATTATTTGTAGTAGTTTTAATTTTCGTCTTTGGGTATTCCAGCTGGATAACGATAATACCTGCAAAGGGAGGTATTGTTACCTGTTCCTTTCTAATTATTGGTTGGAACCCCTTTCTCTTGTAGAATATTGCAGTGCTCTGGTAAGTAGTGGGAGTGCTGGGTGTTCTTTTGTTTTCTTAATTTTATCAGGAGAGCTCTAGAGTTTCCCCAGTGAGCATGATCCTGGCTTTGGAGCTGAAATATTTGTATTTTATCATGTTAAGTATCTTTCAGTTTCTTTTTCTGAATTTTAACTTGAATGGGTATTGGGTTTTGTTACATGCCTTTTTCATATCTAAGGAGGTGATCATGTGATGCTTTCCATGAACTCTAATAATACCATATTAATATTAGGTTATTGACTCTTGCATTCCTGGAATAAACCCCATGTGGTCATGATGTATAAGGTGTGATGGTGGATCTCTTTGCTGACATTTTATTTAACATTTTTGCATTGTAGTAGTGGAAGTGATCTGGAGTTTTTTCTCCTCCCTCCCCAGTTTTTGTTAAGTTTTGGCATCAAAGTTATGCTCACTTTATAAAAATAATTCGGAGACTTTACTTGTGTTATATCCTGTAATAGTGTAAGTTACATTAGAATTTTTTTTAAGCTTGGTAGAATTCCTTTATGAACCCATTCAAGCCTGGTCCCTCTTTAGAAAGAGCACTTGTACAATTTTCTGTTTCTGTGAAAGTTGGTCTGTTTAAGTTTTCTCTCTCTATTGGGGTCAATTTAAGTTAAATCAGTTTTCCTAGGAAGGCATAAATTTCCTCTAGGTTTTACATTTTATTTTCAGAGTTATTCAAAATAGTCTCATGGCTTTTCATATTCTCTCTGGGTGATTATTGCCCTTTGTCATTTCTTATTTCGTCTTTTTTGTGTGTTTTATCCCACTTCATAAGATTAAGCTTGTCTATTTTAAAGATTTTATTTATTTATTTGAGAAAGAGAGAGAGAGCACGAGATGGGGGAGGGTCCGATGCGAAACTCGATCCTGGGACTCTGGGACCTGAACCAAAGGCAGATACTTAACCGACTGAGCCACCCAGGTGCCCCAGGTTCATCTATTTTATTTCCCAAAGAACCAACTTTTTGATTCATTTATTCTATTTTTTTTTGTTTGTTTTGTTTTCTATCTCATTGATGTCTGGTTTGGTTTTTTTTTTTTTTTCATTCTCCATTTCTGAACTTTTTTGTTTTCCTTTTCCCTTTTTCTAGCTATTTTTAAATTTATTTTATTTTCAGCATAACAGTATTCATTGTTTTTGCACCACACCCAATGCTCCATGCAATCCGTGCCCTCTCTAATACCCACCACCTGGTTCCCCCAACCTCCTACCCCCGCCCCTTCAAAACCCTCAGATTGTTTTTCAGAGTCCAAAGTCTCTCATGGTTCCCCTCCCCTTCCAATTTCCCTCAACTCCCTTCTCCTCTCCATCTCCCCTTGTCCTCCATGCTATTTGTTATGCTCCACAAATAAGTGAAACCATATAATAGTTGACTCTCTCTGCTTGACTTATTTCACTCAGCATAATCTCTTCCAGTCCCGTCCATGTTGCTATAAAAGTTGGGTATTCATCCTTTCTGATGGAGGCATCATACTCCATAGTGTATTTGGACCACATCTTCCTTATCCATTCGTCCGTTGAAGGGCATCTTGGTTCTTTCCATAGTTTGGCGACTGTGGCCATTGCTGCTATAAACATTGGGGTACAGATGGCCCTTCTTTTCAGTACATCTGTATCTTTGGGGTAAATACCCAGTAGTGCAATTGCAGGGTCATAGGGAAGCTCTATTTTTAACTTCTTAAGGAATCTCCACACTGTTCTCCAAAGTGGCTGCACCAACTTGCATTCCCACCAACAGTGCGAGAGGGTTCCCCTTTCTCCACATCCCCTCCAACACATGTTGTTTCCTGTCTTGCTAATTTTGGCCATTCTAACTGGTGTAAGGTGGTATTTAAATGTGGTTTTAATTTGAATCTCCCTGATGGCTAGTGATGATGAACATTTTTTCATGTGTCTGATAGCCATTTGTATGTCTTCATTGGAGAAGTGTCTGTTCATATCTTCTGCCCATTTTTTGATATGATTATCTGTTTTGTGTGTGTTGAGTTTGAGGAGTTCTTTATAGATCCTGGATATCAACCTTTTGTCTGTACTGTCATTTGCAAATATCTTCTCCCATTCCATGGGCTGCCTCTTTGTTTTCTTAACTGTTTCCTTTGCTGTGCAGAAGCTTTTGATTTTGATGAAGTCCCAAAAGTTTATTTTCACTTTTGTTTCCTTTGCCTTTGGAGACATATCTTGAAAGAAGTTTCTGTGGCTGATATCAAAGAGCTATTTTAATTGGGTATTTATTTCCTGTTTAAAATTTCTACGTAGATATATAGCAATTTTATTTAAATTAATTGATATACCATACAATTCACATATTTCAGGTGTGCAATTCACTTGTTTTTTGCATATTCACAGGCTTGTACCACCATCACCATGATTAAATTTAGAACGTTTTCATTACCTCAACAAGATACCCCACAACAACTAGCAGTTCCTCCATAATGCCCCCAAACTTCTTCACACCAGGCAATCACTAATTTCCTTTCTACCTGGTTCTTAAATAGAAATGGGATCCTACACTATGTGGGCTTCTGTGACTGGACTCCTTGGCATAGTGTTTTCAAAGTTCATACGTGTTCTAGCATGTATCAGTAGCTCATTCCATTTTATGACTGAAGAATACTCTACCGTATGAATATTCCACACTTAATAAGTTCATGGACATTTGGTTATTTCCACTTTTTCCTTGTTATAAATAATGCTGCTATGAACATTCATGTGTAAGTTTTTGGGTGGATGTGTGTTTTTATTTCTTTTGGTCATATACCTGGGAGCGGAATTGCTAGGTCACATGGTAACTGGTTTTTGACTTTTTGAGGAGTTGCCAGATTGTTTTCCAAAATGACGGCACATTCCCACCAGAGTTCCAATTTTTCTACATTCTTGTCAGTGCTTTTTGTTTTGTGGTTCTTGGATTCTGCCATCTAGTCGGTGTAAAATGGCATCTCATTGTGGTGTTGCTATTTCCCTGATGGCTAATGTCAAATTGTCAAATGATGGCTAGTTGTCAAAAATCAATACATTTTCATGTGCTTTTTGGTCATTTGTGTATCTTCTTTAGAGAAATGCCTGTTAAGATCAACTGTTTATTTTTTTACTGAGGCATAATTGACGTATAACATTATATTTCAGGTGTATGACATAATAATTAAATATTTGTGTATGTTGCCAGATGTCATCAATAAGTCTGGTTACCATCCATCACCATACGTAGTTAGGAAATTTCTTTCTTATGATGAAAACCTCTAAGGTTACTTTATTAGCAACTTTCAAATATGCAATATTAACTATAGCTACCATGCTATACATTTTTGTTACTGAGTTATAAGAATTCTTTATATATTTGGATCAACTTATCAAATGTAATTTACAGATATTTTGTCCTAATCTGTATGTTGTCTTCTTTTGTTTGATGGTATCCTTGAAACATAAAACTTTCTTAATGTTGATGAATTCTAATTCATTTTTTCTTTTATCACCTGTGTTTTTAATATTATATCTAAGAAAGCTGTGCCTAACCCACAGTCATGAATGTTTGCTCTACATTTTCTTCTAAGAGTTTTATGGTTTAAACTCTTTTTTTTTTTTTAAGATTTTATTTATTTATTTACTTGACAGAGAGGACACAGCAGGCAGAGTAGGAGAGGGAAAAGCAGGCTCCCCCTGAGCAGGGAGCCTGACGCAGGACTTGAACCCAGGGCCCTGGAATCCCAGCCCAAGCCAAAGGCAGACACTTAACCGTCTGAGCCACCCAGCTGTCCCTATGGTTTAAACTCTTGCATTAAAGTCTGTGGTCAGTTTGAGTTAATTCTTATGTATGGTACAAGGTAGGGATCCATGTGTAAAGCTAGTTGCCTCAGTGTCATTTGTTAGGAAGACTATTTTCCCCCCAATTGAATTGTCTTGGCATTCTGGTCAAAAATCAATTGACTGTAAAACTAAGGGTTAATTTTTGGATTCTCAGTTCTCTTTCGTTGTTAGTGTCCTTCTGTCAATACTGCACTCTCCTGATTACTGTATCTTTATGATAAATTTTGAAATTATAAGTGTGAGTCCTCCTCCAATCTTGTTCTTTTCCCAGATTGTTTTCATTATTCTGGGCCCCTTGAATTTCCATATGAATTTCAAGATCAGCTTGTCAGTTTCTGCAGTGAAGTCAGGGAGATTTGATAAGTGATTGTGTTGAATCTGTAGGTCAATAGGTGGAGAATTCCTATCTGTAATCTGCTCAGGCTTTGGTGACCAAAAACCATAGATCAGATGTTTTGTTTCCATGGTTACCTTTATACTGCTATCTTAGGGTAGTATCCTTACTCCTTTTAAAAATGCTGTTGGTTTGTGCTCACTTTGGCAGCACATATACTAAAATTGGAGCAATACAGAGATTAGCATGACCCCTAAGCAAGGATCACACACAAATTTCTGAAGCAGTCCAGATTTAAAAAAAAAAAAATGCTATCAGTGGTAACATTATCCAAAGAACTTTCTATAATGATGAACATGTTCTTTATTTGTGTTCTCCAGTATGCTCGCTGCTAGCTTCATATGAAATGAAATGTGAATTGTGGCCACTATAATTGAGAAACTGAATTAAAAATTTTATTTAATGTTAATTAATGTACATTTAAATAGCCATATATAGCTGGTGGCTACCATGTTGGACGGTGTAGGTCTTTTTTAAATTCCTTACTATAAACAATATTGAAATTAGTAAATTCTTCTTTCCATCTCCTCCTTCTCTCCAATGTATTTAATGTAGTATCTATTTAGTGCTCAATGAAACCTTTAAGACAACCAGCAGGCTTGACTCTCTATATAATTTTTCCCTTCTCTGCCCATTTCTGATAGCTGAATTACATCTTCGTTATCAGAGGGTATGACAAGTATAAAGTATTTTTCACCCTAGCCCCACTACTCTTCATTTTATAGTTAAGTATATTCAGGGTCATAGTTCTTAGGAAAAGCTTCTCTAATCATTTCTTGATTATCTGAAGCATATTAGTTAGTAGATTACTCAGGAAGGGCACACAGGAGCATTATCCTCTCATTCTCTCCACTTCGTCACAGTTTGTAGCCCTTACACTTAAAGGTCACTTTGACCAAATTTAAAAAAAAAAATTGGCTTCCATTTTCTTTCCTGGGTATCTGTACTATGTTACTTCATTTCTTCCATTGCATTTTAGAATTAAAGTATTCTGTGAAGGTGTAATACCTTGTAAGTTACTTGGTCATTTTACCTTAAGCCAAAAGGATTTCTATTCTGTGAAGTTAATAATTTTAATAGAGTATGTCTTAGAGTTGTCCTTTCTGGTCCAGGCACAACATGTCCCCTTTAAACACAGTGACTCATGGTTCAAGTCAGTGTGTTTGTTTGCAGGAAAGTTTTTCTTTGATAGTTGCTTTTATTTGTTCCTCTCTACTGCCTTACTTTTACTTTCTTTCTTTTTGTTGGGAAGGGGGGGGGTGAGGAGCAGAGGGTAGGGGGGGGGCGGGGAAAGAACGGGTCTGTTATGCATGTGTTGGATTGTCTTTGCCTTTCTTCTGTACTCATCACTGTCTCTCAAATCCTTTTGATCTTTTTATTCTACTAATTTTCTTTTTATATTTCCATTTTATATACTATACAATTTCCCTTTTTCCATTCCAATTACTCTGCTAGTTTCTGTAATTTGAGGAGACTGAAAAACCATGCCACTGTCACCATCTTGCCCTTATCCTTATTGTGTTTTAAAATTGCTTTGTTAGTGTCATTGTGTTTTGCTCACAAAACAACTTTATTTATGAGGGGGAAATATCTTTAGAGGTATATTAATTCTAAAAGATTCTTCCTCATCTTTTTATACCAGATGAGTTAACGTAAATGGGTCCAGTGAAGTCATCGTCAGTGAGTGAGTCCTCCCGGTGTTGGCAAGTGAACGTCCTGTGGCAAAAACCCTTACAAATTTAAGTGAGATATTTTCCAAGAAGATGCTCTCACAAATACTTTACCATAATGGCCGTTCATAGTTCTGAGGTAAAAAATCCATAGCCCTTGAAACTATTAAACTGAACATTTCAATATGGAAGCTCTTTGCACAAACTCAGCTTTGGAAGCTGGTTCAGATGATGTGGTACTTACACAGCAGGTTCATTGGTTGAGGTGCTGATGACCTGGGCCTCTGGGCTTGGAGGGCCAAAACAGCTGAAATTTAGGGAACTTGGCTGGTGTTGCTCTGACCCTTGGTATCTCCCCCACAACACTGGCCTCATCCACCAATCAAGGACACCAAGAAGCCATGTCCACTTCACTGCCTGTTTGGTTGGATTGTACTGGGTTAAACAGCTTAATGTCTCATTTCTGCTGATCCTCTAACCCTTGAGGGTCATGGACAACCACAGCAAACCTTCATCCTGGAAGACACATGCACATCTAGCTCGTCCTATAGAAAAATCATAGACTTCACTCATAATATGATAATTCCGTCTGGTTCATCAGGAAATCCCCTGCATTTGTGGTAACTATACATCAGTCGGAGAACCCTGTCCTTTGAGACAAGATTTAATTTAGCCTGACTCCCGCCACCTCCATATCACCCTTCACTGTCTCTCCAGAGACTTCAGTGGGATCTCACACTTTTCCCCATCATCTCCCCTTACTTCAGAGCTGTACCATCTACTGATTTTGTTTGGTTTATGCCCTCCCATGCCTCTCATTCTGTTCCATACCCATCTCATTTTGTTCCATACCCATCACTCCACATTACGCTGGGCATTGCTCAGATGCCTTCACTACAGGGCTGCAGATGACAGATGTTGGGGGCCTGTTTGGAGTGAAGTATGGGGGAGGTTTGTGAGTTTAACATTCAGACTAATGCCTTAGAGCGGGATGTTAGACACTTGTTTCGAAAAAATCTCTTAGTGTTACAGCAGGATTCCCCCACTCCCCACTAAGCCCATCACCTCTCTTTCTGGGCTCCCCCCCGCCCTCACAAACCTTTCCTTCCTTCATGTAGCTAATCCTTGAAAAACTAACATTCTTACTTTATTGCACAGAACAGCTTGGTTCTGTTTGCCTGGGGCTAGCTTTTCAATGATTCAATGGCACATCACTGGGTTTTGCTAAATAAAAGACTATTCCAAGAAGGAACTATGTGTTTCTCCTAGGAGCCAGAGCTGCTGCGGCCAGTTACGGGTTCTCACTCTTCTTTCTGTCTCCTTTCTTCCTAGCAGCCCCGCTCAGAGTGTTATAGTTGAGAAGGAAGAAGGGCAAGAGAGTGTGTATGGACGGCCGCCATAGAGGAACGCTTACTGGAAATCAGGTGGGATACGGATCTGCTGGGGGAAGTCCTAGGGTGCTCCAGGAGTGAGCAAAGGCCAGGAGAGGGGCCTGAGGCAGACCCAGGACTGAGAGCCAGCCAGCATGGCTAAGAAAGAACCATTCTGAGAACCTGCCCCTCCAGGAAGGATTATTACCACGATGCCTCTTTTATACAGATGAAAATAGCACCTTAGATTCCACTCTTTTCTCCTAGTTAACAGAGCTGGTAAGCAGCCAGCGTGGAGTAAAGCAGGCCCCTGGCTCTGGTCCACCTCTTGGTCTCGGTGCTGCTGTTGCGCCCTCAGAAGACAGACACGCCCAGACAGAATGCCAGTCAGCCGCTTTCTTACTCAAACCCACAGTAAAGCGCTTCACTTCACAGAGGCTCCGTTTCCTTATCCATGATAAGATGGGTGCATGGAAACCTATTTCTTGATGTTGTTTTGAGGATTAAATCAGCCAGCAGATGTGAAGTCTAGCGAGTACTAGATTCAATAAAAATCAGCATTCCTTCTTCATGATATGCTATGTATTTATGGGAAGGATCATTACCAGAGTTCTTAAGGGGAAAAAAGATCAAAAACTTTCTAAGATTTTACTTTGTAAAGAGTCATAAGCATTGAGGGACAAACCAGATGTTAGTGCCTGTTCTTTTATTTTGATTAATATAATTTAAACAGGGGGGAAAGAATGACTGTTGGTTTGTAGCTAGAGATGAAGAAATGTTCCAAGAACAATACAATTTGCTCTGTTAAAAAAAAGAATTACACAATTGGCATATTGAAGGGCTCGCCTTTAAAAAGACGACATATAATCACAAATAATTAGGTCGATTTTTGCTCCAAGTTCCAACTGCCTTTTTTCAACATTTCTGCTTTCCTTGGAGGCTGTTGACTGGGACAACAAGCACCCCAGCCCTGGTTTGCTCCAGGCTACCTGGGAATGAATTTAGCCAGGTGTTAATGCCACAGAAGGAGAAGGTAAATTTGCAATAACACTGTATTATTAGCTTTGTGGCTACTTAGTGGTTTTTGCATTTATAAAAAAAAGAAACTTGTACATTATGCATTTTTATGCTCACATTTCTGCATAATCCTTTTCTTAAAGACAGAGAATTGTAAATACCATATCCTGAATTTCGTTAATTGCAGTTTTCACTATTTTTAAACATACACAGCTCCTTGGGTTCTAGAGGAGGCTGCAGGGAACCACCCGCTGCCAGAAGGTGCAGGCACCCGTGGAGTGTGGAGGCTGCAGAACAGCTGTGTTGCAGAGCCCAGACTTCCTCTAGGCCCCGCTCCAAACAGGCGGTGCTGTGGCCCACAGGAGGTGTCCTGTCGTGCCACAGAGCCCGGGGCGCAGAATGCTGCACCACAGTAGCAGCATCAACCTTCCTGTGGCCCGGAGGGGTCATCTCCCCACTCTGCCGCACATGGATCGTATGAGGGCAGCCCCCATATCTGCCACTTCCTGTTCATTGGGTCCAACCCTGTGAAGTCTTCCATGACCAGCGTCATGTCCCGTGAAACGCCAAGGCTCAAGGACCAGGAGAGTTGTCTGGGGCAAGACAATGACTGTGTGTGCTGCTCGCCTTCCCAATCAAGGCAGGCCCTTTGCGTCCTCCCGGTGGTGGAGAAGGAGAGCACTGAGCAGATCAAGGGGCCTGTACCAAGACTGAGAAATGGATTCGACCCAGTAAAGGTATCCGCTGTGGGAGCTGGGGTTGGGCTGCCGTCTGATCAAGGTCAGAGGTCCACCATCATTTGCCACCACCATGGACTGAATGTTTGTGTCCCCCCGAAGTTCCTATGTTGAAACCTGAACCCCCAGCACGAGGGCATGTGGAGGCGGGGCCTTTGGGCGTTTCTTAGAACAGGACTGTGGAGCCCTCGTGATGGGATTAGTGCCCTTATAGGACTAGGCTGGAAAGAGCTGGCTTCCTCTCTCCCCTCTCTGCGTGGGAGGCTGCTGAGAATTTGCCAATGATACATTCAGGGAATCACAGAGACTGCCACAGGTGGGAATCCGTTTTCCTCTTAGAGCCAGACAGACTTGGCTGTGACTGCATTTGACACTTGACTTCCCTAAGTGCCTGCTCCAGCTAGAGAGCCATGATGGTGGCTCACATCTCCTGCCACCCGTATCAGGGAGGACCCGGGGTCCAGCAGTCCTCCGGAAGCCTGGTATTTATTTCCCTTTCCCCGAGGCAGAGTTCCGCTTGGAAGTGGGTGCAGGTCCCTTCGGAGGGACGGGAGAAGATGTACTTGGCGTGGCTTTGCAGGGCTCTTCCTCAGGGGACCTGGCCTTATATCTAATTCATGGGCTCTGGGTCTGTGAACAGTCTGGACACTGGCTGAGGGGCCATAGTTTCCCTTTGTGAGGACGGAGGTCAGACTTCAGCTCAGTGGTGGGTTTTCTTCCTTCTTCTTTCTCCTCCTCTATCATCCTTTCCTTTTCTTTATCCCTGTCCTCTTCTCCTCCCCTTCCTCCTCATCCTTGAGCCTAACGACTCTCTAGTCATCTACTCATTGACCTCATTTCTAGAAGCATCCTGGTCTGTTAGCCATAGCCACAAATCCCTTTCCAGCAAGTCCCCAGATTTCCTACTGTGGTCACTGCGTCCATCTGGCTCGGGAGGTTTGGTTCCGTCAGCAGGCCTCTGCCATTGCGGAATCCCATCCTGCCCACAGACATTTCCACTGCAGCATCTCTCGCCCCTGGCCTACAGGGACAGCCCACACCGAGCTTTCAAAGGCATGGGCGCCCCTCATCAGCGTGGTATTTGTGCCTTAGGGAAGAGAGGCCTTTAGGCCCTCCAGAGAACATGGCCTGGTGGGTGGGGGCAGGTTCCTCTGGTCTCTCCTAATAAATCCATTCTAGCATTCCCATCCCCACCCCTGAGCCTCTGACTGCTTCCTCTATACTATAACCAGGAAGTGCCAGCGTCTCTGTCCCATCGACCACAGGCCATTGCCACATCCAAGTTCAAGGAGCCTTTAAGAGAACATTAGGACCAACTCCTAGTGTCCCTAGCAAAACACTGAATTTAGAATCACAGGTTGGGGTTCCCATACCAATATTCTCCTCTGTTCTGTTTTATATCCCACTGCACTACTCTAGGCCATCACCGTGCTCTGTGCTCCCCCATTTAAAGTAGCTCCTCCCAGCTTAGGCATGGTCGTTTACTCACCTCTGTCATAATGAGCACCGAGATCTGCCAGGGCAGCAGGGAGGGATTAAGGAACATACTAAGGGTGGGTAGCCAGGTGTTTGCATTTCAGCCTGGGAGCAAAGGAAAGCCTTGCAGAGTTTTAAGCAGGAGAATGACCTGATTGATTTCATTAAAGGTTGGGGGAAATCGGAGGGGGAGACAAACCATGAGAGACTGTGGACTCTGAGAAACAACCTGAGGGTTTTGGAGGGGAGGGGGGTTGGGGGGGTGGTGAGCCTCGTGGTGGGTATTAAGGAGGGCACGGATTGCATGGGGAGCTGGGTGTGGTGCATAAACAATGAATCTTGGAACACCGAAAAAAAAAATAAAATTAAATTTTTTTTAAAAAGTGCACCCTCACTACTGTGTGGAAAAGGGGGCGGATTCGGCAAGAGTGGAATCCGGGCGTCCGGTTGACAACTGCGCACCCCCGCTGAGATGATGGCGGTGAAGACTAGGGAGTGGAGATGGAGCCGACAGGACAAGGAGTTCAAAAGGTTTCCAGGTGCACGTCTGACCAGGCTTCTTACTCTGGGCTGGTGTGGTGTGGGGCGAAGTCAGACGGACACTGGGGTTTCTGCCTTGGGCAACCTAACAGACGATATTTTCAGGTACCAAGATATGGAAGCCCAGGCAGGGGCTGGTGGAATTGGGAGAAAAGTACATTATGTTTGTATGTATCTCCCAGATATTGGAGGTACTGATTTTTTTTTTTTTCCATAAGTCTAACTCCTGTCAGTCAGTCCTGGTCCCTGAGTTCTGCCAACATCAACGCCTTATTTTGTCCGTCCAGGTCAGGGAAGTTGTTCTTCTCCGAGTTACCTGTCTTCAGTCCTCCCAGCACCACTGGACCGATTTCGTGTCATGTTCCTCTGTTGCACTAGCCGGTGTGGGCTCTGTTTTCCCGACTGCTCGCCCCAATGAAGCAATCATATAAGGCGCCTGCAGCCCAAAGGCAAGGTCTGGAGTAGAGACGGGAATTGGGGAACCATTACCCAACTGGATGAGTTGCCTTAGAGAGAAGTCAGGGGAGGGATGAAATCCGCCCAAGACACAGCCCTGGGCACCTCCAGCATTTCGAGAGCGCAAGAGAAGCAGCCAAGGCCACTGAGGGGAAGGGGTGGTACTTACTATGAGAGGAAACTCCGGAGTGTGTGATGTCATGGAAGCCACGCGGCAAGGACCAGGGGAAGGTCGATTAGATCAGATGTGTGGAGACGTGGAATAAGGAGTGGAAAGAGAGTGAGCATTGGCTTTGTCCCCAGGGAGGCCATAGGTCACCTTGACAAGAACAACTTCAGCGTGGTGGGGATGAAAGCCCCAGGAGTGTGTGGAAGAGAAAAGCAGGGGCAGGAGGTAGGCACAGACAACTCTCACAGGAACCGGACGGCGAAGGCAAGCCAAGGAAGCAGGCATGGAGGGGGCGGGCGTGTCTGTGGAGCATTTTTAAGACCGGAGCTACTGGAGGTTTTGCGTCAAGGGGGATGAGGTGGCCCGGGGGTGTCAGAAGAAGCAAGAAGAGAGGGAATGGCCTTTGATGGGAGGGCACCTTGCCATGCCATTGTGACAGAAGGGATGAAAGGGAAGATGTTGCAGAGGTGGGCGAGACTGGAGATGGGGTGGGAGTAGGTGAGAGTGTGAGAACCTCTGCGTTCTCAGTCATCGATGGGAGGAGATTATCACTGAGATGCAGGAGGAATTAGAGTCACAGTAGAGCTGAGAGAGGAGACGTCGGAGGCAGTCATTAGGGAGACTGTTACGGGCTGCAGTGTGTCCCCACCCAACTTCTATGTTATGGTACTCACCCCCCAGGACCTCAGAATGTGACTGTATTTGGAGACGGGTCTTTAAAGAGGTAAATAAGATTAAAAATAAGGCCGTTAGGGGGCGCCGGAGTGGCTCAGTGGATTGAGCCTCCGCCTTTGGCTCAGGTCAGGGTCTTGGAATAGAGCCTCGCATCAGGCTCTCTGCTCAGCGGGAGCCTGTTTCCCCCTCCTCTCTCTGCCTGCCTCTCTGCCTGCTTGTGATCTCTCTATCTGTGTCAAGTAAATAAATAAAATCTTAAAAACAAAACAAAACAAAAAACAAACAAACAAAAAACAATGCCATTAGGATAGCCCTAATCTAATGTGACCGGTGTCCTAGAAGAGGAGATCAGGACACAGACACGCACTGAGGGAAGACCACGTGAGGACACGGGGAAGATGGCCATCTACAAGCCAAGGAGGGAGGCCTCAGAGGAAACCAACTCTGCCAACACCTCGATCTCAGACTTCCAGCTTCCCGAACTGTGACGAAATAAATTTCAGTCATTTAAGCCACCCAGGTCTATGGGTCTTTGTGACGGCAGCCGCAGCAAACTAATTCAGAGAGCATGGGGATCCTGGACTCTGGGGACCCTATGGGGTGGAAAGAGTGCGGACCCCACTGAGCCTGAGGACAGCGCCTGGCACAGGGGGTTACTGGAACGTCACCAGTGTTCTGCGCGTTACCGCGTATCACCGGGACGACCACTTCCTGGGCTCAAGGGGACACCTGGGAAGATGAGTGTGGGATTTTAATGGGCAGGAAGGTTGAAATCCCCATTGAAGTCCTCTGTTTTCCCAGGAAGTGTGAGGCAAGCCATGAGCTGAGAGGTAGGGGAGGAAGAAGTCCTAAGTCTAAAAAGAGATGGAAATGAAACAGCACATCTCAGACGCAGTGAAGACAGATGGACCCAAGAAGCTTCGCAGAATGGCCGAGCAGACCTGAGACCTTTCAAGGATGGAAGCCGGGAACAGAAAATGAACACTTAGCCTGCTTGCGAGAATATTATTTTGTCCACCAGTACTTATCCGCTGGGTTTAGAAAAGCAGGCGGTAAATCGGGATTGACTAACCTGGGCATTTTACCTGGCAAATAATTCAGAAGGGGGCAAGGAGTCGTGAGTTTGCAAAGGAGTGGTTGGGACTTGGCACCTCAGCTGGTGAGGCCATCAGCAAAGAGGAAACAGTTAGGAGGAATCCTTCTATGTGCAGAAAACAAGTCCTTGGCCCAATGTTCCCTATACATTTGTCTTTTTGCTCTAGCTGAATTAGTTTGGAGTTTAGGGTTTTTTGGGTTTTTTCCTGCTGTGCAGCAATTTTTCATTTTTGATGTCATTGCATTTATTGCTTAATTAATTCACCTGAAATTTATTTTCATATGAGAAAATGAGGTAGCAACTGAACCGAAACTTTCTTCTCTAAACGGCTAGCTAGTTGGCTGTTGTTGGCTTTGCCGGTACTTTGAAATGCCAGCCTAATCCCATACTCAACTCCCTGGGGCGTCTTCCTCCCTTCCTGAAGCCTGGTCCATTCTGCGGCTCTAACACCTAGACCCCCGCGCTGGGTTATTTCTGCAGTGGCACGGGAGAGCCCCAGACCGCCCTTCCCTCCCAGGCTTCCCCAGCATCTCTGACATGTTCCGTTTTTCATGGGGACTTCAGAAACAAATTGAGCAGGTACAAAAGGCTACTTTTAAGTGTTTTTAATCATGATTACATTACATTTGTTGTAAGTTAGGTGTGGGGAGATACTGCAGCTTTGCAATACTGGGTCTTCCCATTTATTTAACTCACCATGTGCTGCAGGGACGTTCCTGACTCAGCTAATCTGAGCAGCAGCCCATGAGGTGTCCTGCTCTTGTTATTTCCACCTTACGGATGAGGAAACTGAAGCAAGGAGGTCAGTTGCCCAATTCACTGGACTCTTCGAAAATAATCATGTCTTTTCATGTACTTCCGACTGTTCTACTGTCCTCCAGTAGAATTTTGAAATCTGCTTTATATAGGTATTTTTTTTAATTTTTTATAAATATATAGGTATTTCTAATGTGATCTTTCATTTTTTTTCTTTGTCTGACTCATGCCTGCATTCAGAAGACAGGAATTAGAGTCACAGGAATTGTGTTAACTGTATAACCATTTACCTTCATTTGGGCCGCACATGTTTTCCTTATGCTAATTTGAAACATCTCTAGGGTACGTCTAGAGGTTCAGGTAGTCGATAGCTCTGTTTTGCAACAACCTCTACCCCAGGAAAGATGAGGGGGTGCCCTGGGGCTTCCTCCCACGGCCCTGCCCTTGCCTTCCACCACCAATCGTGGTTGTTTTTGAGTCTTATTTCTTCCGGTGGGTACTTTTCCCCTTTATGTAATCTGTGCCTCACTCTGTTCCTTGGCCTTTTGGCAGTATATTCTGAAGCCCTCTCCGTGAAGACCCCTGTGTACTTACCCTACCATGCCTTCTTCCTCTTCCCACTGTTTGCAAACAAACGCTGTTATTCTTTTTATCTCGTCATACTTCGGTAACTAATATTCTGTGCTGTAAGCAGGATTCCTAAGATAATGGCTGAATTCCTAAGTAAATTCAATACTTCTCCACTAGACCTTTTCTTTTTTTTAATAAAACATACAGAAAGGTACAGAGATCCTAAGTGGACAGCTTGGTGAACTTGACAAAGCAAACATGCCCGGGGGCCCACAGCCTGGAGCAGGACCGCATCCAGCGCCCAGAAGCTCATTCATGCCACCAGCCCCACCAGCCCCTCTGTCTGTTCTTGACATGACTCTTCTGTTCGGGGTTTACTAGCAGTGGTCTTCAAGGACTTGCAGGGGCTATGTACCCTTTGGTGTCACATGTTTGGAAATACGTCTGGCCTTTATATTTGCTTCCTTCCACAGCCCGTCCAGATATCAAATTCCCGTGTCCCACTCTCTTTCCCTGGGGCCTTTATGCGCTCACTGCTCCTCTTGCATGGCGCTGACTTCTGTGGGAAAGTTAGAGGTCAGGGTGGTCTTGTCTCCCTTGGAATGACCTGACTTGGGGGTGGGAGGCACAGGAGGCCCGGAGGCTCCCTGGAGGGTTCCTTGATCCTTTGTCCTAATACCCTACGGTTTTACCAGGCCGGGTCTCAGCCTGCCTGTTCTTCCCCTTTTCCTGCAAACCAGCTGTCCAAGCAGAGGCCACATTTATTTCAGGCAGTTCTTCCGAGAACTGTGTCGGGACCTCTTCTCCCTTTCACAGTTTAGGTTCATTTATTTATTGTCAGGTAATCTCTGCACCCAATGTGGGGCTCGAACCCACAACCGCAAGATCAGGAGTCGCATGCTCCTCCGACTGAGCCCGCCAGGCGCCCTGAGCTTTCACCGTTTTAGTCGTATTGAAGGAGGCCCTTTCCACGAGTGTTGGACCTCCTTGGAGCTGCTTCCACTCCTGCCACTTTCCTTTCAATCCTTTGTAAACCTGCATTTTTTTCCTTCAAGAGTTGCCTCCATTTCACCAAGCCCACCGTCCATGACCTTGACTGGGTCGGCAAGGGCTTCTGAAGTGATTCTGGCAGCTGGAGTGGCTTTTCTCTGGGTTCTCCCCAAGGCTCCCCAGCAGATGTTTCTCTCTCTGTTGTCTGACTTGGTGGGCTTTGATAGCAGAGACTCTCGGCTCCTCACTGGATTTCAGAGAGAAGTACTCGCTCGTAGTTGAGCTGTCCGCGATGGAGTTTTCTAGTGTGGGCACTTTGCCTCCTATTTTTGTGCTCCGTGTGGTTACGGAGCATCAGAGGGGCGCATGGCCACCATCATGCCCCGCTCTGGGGGTTCCAGTCGTCGTGGCTGCCCGGATGTTGCCCCTGGGCTTGTGCAGAGAGAGAGCAGCCCGGCTTGCCACAGAGGCTTCTTGTTTTCTCACCCATTTGCCATCGTTACGGGAAAGATTGTATCTTTTTTTTTTTTTTTTTTTTAACTCCTGCTCATAATCCACATACATCAGAGTTCTTTCTCTCTTTCAACTAGCCATCTTCCATCTTGGGTTTTTTCCAACTCAGTCTTCTTGACTTAGTTCCTTTGCTGATTTGCTCTCGCGCTTCAGATCTGCCATTTTTCTTTCTGCTCGGTACCCGATCTCTGGATCTGGGGTCAGGAAGCCGTGGTCGTTGAGCCAGGTCTGGCTTGCAGACCATTTTTAAGCAGTCTCACTGGGACACGGCCATGCCCCTCATGTCATGTTATGCGTGGCTGCTTTTCTTCCAGGCTCCAACAGCACGGTTGCTACAAAAAACACATGGCCTGCAGAGCCGGTATTTACAGTGTGGCCCTGTGTGGAAGTACAGAAGCCCCAGATCATCCTCTCTTCTCCTCTGGCTGCAGTGACCACTGCTCTGCTGACTCCTCAGTCTGTGAATGCAGGCCAGCTCTTTCTCTGGACCCGGACAACACCTGCTTGGATGTTCCACTTGCATCCGGAACCCAACAGTCAACATCACACCGATCACTTCATCGACCCTAGCTCTCGGCCTCCAAGCATCCTCCCCACTCAGGACCGGCTGGCCACACCAAGACTCTGAGAGGCACCCTCGACCCCCCTCTCCCACCTGCCGACGTCTGCTCATCACTAAGCTCTGTTCTCTCTCCCCAGCCACTCTCACATCTGCTCATTTCTCCCACCCCCACAGCCTCCGCCTGGCCGTGCAGAGGAGCGGAGCAGGGACAGGGACCCTGGGGACACGGGCTCCGGCCCCTGGAGCTACCACTTCTGACTACAGACCAGCGCACATGGCTGGGGCCTGGCTTCCTCACCCGGAGGGACAGAGACAGCAGTCTCCCACCTGCCCTTCTCCTTGCTTGCTGGCGGGGTCAAAGTGTACCTCACACTGTGTATTTCACTTACAATCTGTGGTGTAAGGTGCCGTGAAGATGGTGGAGCATTGTGTAAAGGTGAGGATTCTGCTACCCTGTTTCTTCCTCCAGGAAGCCTCCCTGGATCACCCCACTGCAGGACCACCAGCCCCTCCTTCAGCTGCATTCAGCCCTGAGGCCACAGTCCCTGACTCTGCAGTCAGACTGAGCCCGGTGAAGGTAGGGACCGATTCCTACTCACTTCTCTTCCCCTGATGCTCGGCTTTGGGCCTGGCACAAAGTTGAGGTTCTGTAAATGTTTGCAGAACCTGGCCATGTGCCCGCAGGAAGCTCCTATATTGAGGAAGAACAAATACACAGGTGAGCGATCTGGCTCAGGCAGAGACCCGGCACCTGAAGTCTCAAACGGCTCCCATGGAAGAAGACATCCAGTGGGTGACTCAGCCCGGAGAGAGACAGAGCAGGGCTCATCCAGGATGCAGACCTCCAGGGATGTGTGACCCATGTCTAGAAGCCCGCTGTGGCCCAGGGGGAGCCATCACAGGCACAGGACACTTGTGGTGACACCACAGACTCCAGCAGTGCAGGCCATGCAGGCATGCAGACCCCAGGCAGTGCCTGGAAGGCAGCAGACCCCCAGGGTGCATCCCCAGGGACCAGCCTAAGCCCAGGGACCCTCCCCCCATGCCATCAGACAAGTATAGGCCCTGGGATGCATGCTGCAAAGCCTTCCTGCAGCAGGCTGGGATCGAAGGCCATTTCTCAGGGGAGAGGCTGCACCCAAGCCCACTACCCACAGGACTAGTGTCTTCCTTCCCCCATCCTGGGGCCTGCCCAGATGCTGGACAGCTGGCATTCCCAGACATCGCTAAGTAGCTGGCACCCCAAAGCCAGCCTGCCTGGCACCCGAGAGGTGTGTATATTTCTTGATCATGACACTGGTTTCGTGGCTGCTGGGCAAGGAGGTGAACAGAAGCAGAGTCCCCTGCCATGGATCACACACGCACTGGGGTCCACAGAACCCCCCACCCTGACATGCCTTCTTTCCTGCCATCCCTGGCTCCATAGACCTCCCCCTGAACTAAAAGGACGCTTTCCTCACTCTTGCCCTGTGAGTCATCATGCAGTCATGCCTGGTTTGTTCCCGGGATGTGGGCGGCCTGGCACCCCACCCCCACCCCCACCCCCAGGGCCCCATCTCAGGCCAGGGGAAAGGGAAGGCTTGCTGAGGGCAGGACGGTTTTCTAAAATCCCTATTTCTCAGAACACAGAAGCCTTTAACTGGAAGGGGCTCAGCCCAACTGCAGCTCATGGGGTCTCCTTTTCCTCAACCATCCTCCACAGTGGACCCCAGCTGTGACCATGATGCTCTCTCCCCTGACCTCTTGTGTCCCCGTGCAAGTGACTTCTCCCCCAGGGGATATTTGGCAACTCCTGGAGACACTTGTCAAAACTTCGAAGGGGCAGAGGGAGGCGGTGGCATGAAGAGGGCAGGGACCAGGGGTGCTGACAAGCACCCTACAATGTGCAGGGCAGCTCCCCGCCATAGGGAATTACCCAGTCCCCGATGCCCACAGTGCTGAGCGTGTCTCCCATGCTGTAGGGAAGCTTTCTGGATCACAGCCCCCGTGTGCTGTTTCAAGAACCACCCTCCAAGCCTGCAAAGTGGCTGGGACAATGGACACGCCCACCACGCAATCCCAGTCAAGCCTCTACTTCTACCAACACTGAGGACATAGATTTCTGAGTTCTGAAATCTGGACTTCTCCCCTCCAACACCTGGGTGTCTCCTGTTCTGTAAGTTGCTAGTTCCTGGCATGTGCCTCCTTCTCTTAGAGACTTCTAGAAGTTTTCTTGCATTCTGCACCCTAGGGGCTTAGTATCCAGTCCCAATGTCCTCCACCTTTGCCTTCTAGGATGCCGTCCTACAGAAAACGTGTAACTTGAACAACCATCTACATGGTCTTTGGCTTTCTGTGTCTCCTTTAAGGTTTCTTGGACCCCAAGATCATGACCGTATTTTCCTGTGCTTTCAGGATTCATTTTTAAGGTTAGGACTTCAATCCTCCGGTGATCGCTTCTTACGACTGGTGTAAGGAAGGGAGTGCCCTCTTCTTCCCTTGTGGCCTTGGCCAGCGCCTCAGACTTCACCTCATGCTCCACTCAGAGGGTTCCCTTCGCCATCCCGCAAAGACACACAGGCAGGGGTGTCGTCCGTCTCTGAGAGCCAGGGTTCGCCTGCCTTCTCAAGACTTCACACAGAACCCCCGGGGGAGGCTCACCTCCCGCCTGTCCCCTGACATCATGTGCCTGAAGTGGACCAATCACAACTTCCTCCCAGCACAGGAAACACTTAATGGGAAATAATTAAAATTCACCTCAACCTTAAATGCCCCTGCTTTTCTGCACTGGAAACCAGCACCAAGTTTCCAGTGAATCCAACTGATTCAGCACCAAGGTGGACCCCAAGCAATCAAGTTTAATTAAGCAGCCGTGGTAGGAGCCCTCAAGGACCAGCATCACGTCCACCAGCATAAGGACGGAAGAAGCTGGAGAACCACCGGCCAAGTCCGTCCCTCCACGTGTCCCTGGTACAGGTGGGCCGCCTGGGATTCCACCTCCTCCGGCCCAGCAGGTCAGCAGAACCCAAGCCCCAAGTCTGAGGCCGTCTCTTAAACTGAGACGCTCCCCACCTGAAGGGAGGAAGTTGAGGGCAAGTTCCAATCACGAGCGGCACTCAGGCCCTGGGTCTGGCTGGAGCCCAGTCTGGGGGCCTCAGAGGGACCTGCAGAGGGGCGCCTGGAAGATAGCATCAGGGGCACAGGGAAGGAGAAACCATGGCTCGCAGCCAGGGGGATAGCTGGGCCCAGCACTCAGATGGGGCCCATCCAGGCAGGTCACGCTGAGTGCAGAGCTGAGCAGAGCGGGACTACTGAGGGAAACAAGAAAACCAAAGTCAGCAAAGGCGCTGCGGCCTCCCTCCCTCCAGGGAGGCCATGCTAGGTGCAAACAGAAGAGCAGGTATGCAAAGATCCTCCCCGGAGGATCCCTGGGGCCAGGGAGACCTGGGAGAAGACCGAAGGAGGCAGAGCATCATGGAGGAATGGGGCCCCCAATCCAAGTAGGACCAAACTGGGAGGGCGAGGACCCAGCTCCAGTCCCTCCAGTGCATGGGGTCCTGGACCAGTCAGTCTAACAGAGAAGGTGTCTGCGGGTGGAGACAGGGTCCTTGAAGGCCACTGCCAGTGATGAGACTCACGGCACCCCAGTGCCATGGTCAGGTCTAGGTAGAGGGCCACACTCACTGGACGTGAGTTTGATTGCCACTGTTTCCGGTCTCCAGGCCTTGGAGCAATCCTTCCAACCCATAGAGCCTCAGCTTTCTCATCTGTAAAGTGGGACATTAATACATGCACCTTACAGAATTCTTGCAAAAATTAAATGATGACTATTACCTGGTGAGATCTCGTGCTTTGTGAAGGTGGGGGCTGGTTCACAGTGACAATGAGAGACCAAGGGGGGTGGGGGTTGGCTTTGTGAGATGAGCTCAGGGAGCAGCAAGTGGGAAAGGAAACCAGCACCATCTTCCAGTAAAGAGAAGAGGCCTCCTTGCTTCTGTCGGCTCTCCACACTGCAGGACATGGACCCTGCCCGTACCAGCCCATGAGCATCAGCCCAGAGAGGCTGTCCACCGTCAGTCACTCCCCGGGTGGCAGCTGTGCCAGGATCAGCTGCTCTGTGGAGGCAATCTGCAGGAGAGGGGCAGGGTCAGAGCCCCCCAGGTAATGCTTGTCCAGCCACCTGAAGCAGAGGGGAACCCGGGTTTGTGGATCAGCAGCCCGGCCCCTCCCTCCCTGGGCCCACTTTGCACACATGCATCCAGCACCTGCTCCTGCTCACCCTCTCCTGGGGCCACCACACACTTGCCTGGCCATGGTCCACCACTTCCCAGAGCCTGGAGTCCATTGCTCTGTACCTTCTTCCAAGGTAGAGCTGCCACATGAGGGGCAGCTGGGAGAGGGTCAGCTGGCTGGGAGACATGGGCTCCTGGGGGTGCACTGGCATCTGCCACATGTGCACTGTGATGCTGGGTTCATGCTGAAGGGACGGGAGAGGAGGTGGTGCATCAGGGACAGGGCTCCCAACAGCTAGGCACACGAAAACACACTCAGTCCCGGATGCCTGGCCCAGATCGTGAGCTGCTCCTTCTGATGCAATGTTTTCAGAATCCCAGACCTAAACCCATGGTACCATCTCTTGGGGGTTTGGTCTAGACCTGGGATGACGGATTCTCTCTTGGCTCCCTCCCAAGTACAGTCCTCCCACCGACCTGCACCTTGCCTTACCCCACTATACCCCTGAAAAGTTAGCCACTCTTCCCACCTGTCAGCAACCTTGGGTCTGCATTGATTATGCCTTGGGCCTCTGTCTCGGCCATTTCTAGAGATTTTTTTAACCTTCTTTTTAAAAGTAAGGTGTCCGTACACCTTAGAACCGAGGAGTGATGGGTTTCCCCAAAAAATATGTTGTAGTTTTGATCCTGACCTTCACATACTTATTATAAACACAAAAAATGAAATCTGGCCAACACAGAAAGGTATAAAAGTGAGTAGACAGTAGGCGAAAACCCCCACCAACTATAACCAAGCTGCCTTGGTTATGCAAAACAGAATGGAAATTTCTTTACAGCAGTTTTATCTGAGTATCTGTCTTTGTGATGAGCATACTAGCCGTTTATCAATCGTACATAGGGCAAATAATTTTTCTCAGTTTGCTGCCTTAACTTTGCTACTGGCTCTTTTTGCAGAGGAAATGCCTTTAACTACATGGCAAAATCTCCTTCCCTTTGGATTGTGGCTCTAGATAGGGTGTTGGCAAAGTGTAGGCCCAAGATGGCCTGTGAGCTATTTTTGTCAATAAAGCTTTATAGCAGATAAACAGATGCTCATTCCTTTACATGCTGTCTTTGGCTGGTTGTGCCCAAGGGCACAGTCCAGTAGTCACCATAGGGTCCTTCGGGCCTGCAACATGGAAAATATTTACTATCAGACCCTTTACAGAAAGTTTATAGAAACCACCTTGGGTTCACTCAGGCTCAGAAAGCTGCTTCCTGGGGCACCTGGGTGGCTCAGTGGGTTAAAGCCTCTGCCTTCTGCTCAGGTCATGATCCTAGGGTTCTGGGATCGAGCCCCAAATCGGGCTTTCTGCTCAGATGGGAGCCTGCATCCCTTCCTCTCTCTCTCTACTTGTAATCTCTGTCAAATAAATAAATAAAATCTTGAAAGAAAGAAAAAGAAAGAAAGCAAGCTGCTCCCCATCCCAAGATTATATGTGAAAATCTGTGTCTACTACTAAGAAGTAGGTATTCTAAATAAGGGGAAATGCTCATTCTCTAGGTAACCCCCTGCATCCACTGCTACCTGATTAAAAAAACAAAACAAAACAAAACAAAACAAAAAAACAAAAAAAAACTACTTTTTATGCTTCTAAAAAAATAAAACAAAACAAACTACCAAAATATTTTGTCCAGAATTTTTTTTGCATGCTTTATTTGGGGCAGGTGTGGAAAAGACTTTCCATGGTTCTCCACCAAAAATGTTCTGGATAGCTTCTATGAAGAAAGAGTGTTAGAAGTGTTCTGTATTGTTTAATGTCAGCGAATCGTTTATAATGACCTAAATGGCATTTTCAAGAACTTGACAAGCTTTTACCGTATCACACAGAGGTATTTATTGTACCCCTCTCCGATGGCTCTAAACCCCTCACCTGGGGCCACTGTTTCCAACCTCAGTGATTGCTGTTAACACCTGGGGAGCTTTTGAGCCGCAAAGGGTGTTAGCCTCTACCCTAGCTTCCGGATCTGGGATCCATTTCCCAGGTGGGATTCTGAAAGATGGTGTCTGTCAGATGCCCCCAAGGCTTTTCAGCTGTGGTCTGTGACTCACCTGTCACAGAGGTGAATTATTCCTGTTTTGCTGATAAGGAACCCGAAGCTGAGGTTTCTTTCACCCCTCTCGGCTCACCTGCTGCCTCTAGGTTGCGATGCGTCCTGCCAGGGCCTGGAAAACTCCTACTCACGCTGCAGGGCCGAGGTGATTAGCGGCCGGATCCCTGAAGCTTACCCAGCATGCACTGGGAGCAGTACTGGGCCCTGACCTATGGAGCCCCATCGGCCTCCCAATGAGGGCTGCATCCTCTGCTGCTCATAAGCTCATGCCACTGGGGTTTCCAGGGTCTGCGTCATGCACAGATAGCGGGGAGCCTGCTGCTCTTGGACCCTGCATGAGTTGTTTTTCAGGACAAGTGAGAATGGTCTCCTCTTGCCTCTACCCCAGGCTCCCTTATTGCTGAATGAGCCAGGTCCGCCTGGGCTGAGGTCCTTGCGCAGGCCTCCCACCTCCCACCCACCCCGCACCCCCGTGCCTGGCAACTCACTGTGCTGCCCGGGGACCCCCTGCCCCGAGCTCTCTGGGAGGGACTGAGCCGCACGACCACGGTTACCCAGGTCCTCCCCTTCTCGTCCTCGTAGATGCCAGGCCTCACGGCCCACAGACGGTGCGGGGGCACCCCAAGCCATGGAGAAGCCCCAGAGGCCATGGCAACACCGCAACCCACCGCTGAGCCGCCTTAAGTGGGGCGGTTCCCGCGCGGGGCGGGGCCAGCGGGCGGGGCCGCATTGGGGAGCAGGGCCTGGGCCACAGCAAGGGCCCACCCAGGGGTGGGGAAGGCAGCGTGCCGCAGGGGGCAGGCAGAGGCCGAGCCGAAGGGCAGGGGCTGGAGGAGCTGGGCCAGTTCCAGAAGGCTGGGACAGGACCTGGAGCCAAAGGAGGTGGGAAGGCACCTCCCTGGATACCAGGTCACCCCCGCTCCGCCTCTGCACCCAGCGCAGGGGTGTCTCCCTAACACTCTACTTTCTTGCCCCGATTGCTCTGCAGCTCCCTCCCCGCACACCCCCTCCCCAGTCCCCTTCCACTCAGAGTCTGTCCCTGATGGCCCCTCCCCACCCCTGCCTCAGGGCTTGAGCCCAGGCCTCAGGGAAACCTCCCTGCCCCAGGTCCCGGGCTAGCACAGACTGCTCGTCTTCCACCCCTGGGATCATTCCTTCCATGGGACTCCGTGTGTCAGGACCCTTCTCTGAGCTTAGAGGCCTCCCTCAAGCACAGTGGGCTCTTCCCCCTGGGGGTATGTATCCAACGTGCAGAGGACAAATCAAGCCCTCCCATCAGCGAATGAGCCAGTGCCCCAGGGACATTTGAGATCAGAATCATGCGGTGACAGAAAACAGGCCCGGGGAGAGAGGGCGTGTGGTCATCTTGCCCACCCATCTTTGGCCACAGGGTCCGGAGTGTCCACTTGGCCTGGCCATCTTATTAGCTCTGCTCACCACGAGGCCACAGAAGCGAGAGGTGGGCCATTTGGCAGGCACCCGGGCTTTGTTTGAATGCACCACGAAGGGATCATTTTCTTTTTGAAAACCAGAGGTATGAGTCTTCTAGTTCACATTGCAATAATTATACAGATGATATCATTCCTCTGGGAAGACTGAAAAATGATTTCTGGCCGGGTTCCTGATCTGGTATAAATGTCCTGGAGAGCGATCACCTTTGAAGAAATCACTGGGCAGCTTCTGTAAAGGCCAGAGCCTTTATCATAGCAATTCCACCCCTCCCCTGGCGTCTTCCCATCTGGCCTGGCATCGGGGTGGTCCTAAGAGAAAGGACATTATGGTCTTGATAAAGTGACCGCATATGTGGGTTACATCTGTTACCGTATTCCATTGGTTGGAGCAGGCCCCACCCACATCCAGAGGGGACCCATCACACAAGGCTGTGGGTACCAGGAGCCAGGAATCATAGGAGCCCCCCAGAGCCTGTCTGCTGCAAGTACCAGCCCCCAGGTTGCTATGAGGATCAGATGAATGTGTGTAAAGAGCAGTGCCTGGTACATCGTGGGTCTTCAAGAACTGATGCCGGATAGTTGTTTGCACACTGGTCCCCTTCCCCGAGGGCAATCCATCAGTCTTGCCCTTGGAATGCTGTTGTAACTAGTACTTACCTCTGTCTCTCCTCTGGTAGTGATATTCTCAGCCTCGCTCCCCGATGAGCAGGTGTGTGGCTGTAGAGCGGCTAAGGGCAGAGTTCGTCGGTAGGTACAGAACATGGCGCCAAGCAAGACAGTTGACCTGTGTCGTCTTATTTACGTCCTCCCAATAGCTCCGTGAGCTAGAGATTGTCATCCACATCCCATAAACCAAGAAACAGAGGCTTAAGCAGTTTCAAAGCCTGAGCATGGTGGGCAGTAGGGAAAGAGAGTGAACCCACCTGCTCCTGGCTTAAGGCTCCTATGCACGCAGGCAGGCAACATGGCGGCAGAACCGGAAGTAAAGAGATTTCCCCCGACTGCAGCGGAAATGGCAGCAGGGTCTGCAGGAAGACGAAAAACACCTTCCCGTGCGTATGGGGACAAGATGTAAGTAGAGGCTTCCGTGAGCCAGCAGAACAAAATCAGCAGAGAGTATAGGGACCCCGAAGGAACAGACTGCTTCACTGACCGCCCTTCTCCTGCCATGTCCCCTCGTCCCTTGGACCTGCCCTAAAGAAAGACCAGGGCTGGCAGGCAATGAGAACAAAAGTTTGGAACCTTGTCCTGCAGCTGGCTTTTGTGCAGATCATGTCTGAGACATGGCAGTGTCTCCAGGCCAGGCTGTCCATCTTTGGGAACTACAACTTGAAGTATTCACACTCTGGAGTGGATGTCACCAAAGTCTTAAGACTTTGAGACACAGACCTGTCCAGGATTGCTCTCTGGTCAAGCCGGGTAATAACTGTGTAGCCTTGCCTGGACTCTTTGCTGTCCTCCTCCAGCAGGGGAAGCCCTTCACAAGTCCCCTAAGCCCTGTGTCCCAGCACTAGGACCACCCAACCTGGGGGGATGATTCCAGACCCTGAGTAAAGGGGACACAGAGCAGAGTTCGGAAGGCTGTTAAGAGTCACTGAGATCTCCATATGGTCTGCTTAGTTTCTCCCACATGCTGAGCCCAAAACGCCCAAGGCAGGCAGAACACCAGAGGCAGATGGCCTGGAAACAGCATGGCACAGAAGGGCTTGTTCCACTGGGAAAGCAGCAGGAATGGACTTGGAAGAGGGGAAATTCAGGGTGCATTGGAAGACCAGGAAATAATGAGGACTAGCCAGGGCTGAGGACACAGTCTCGTAAGATGAAGGACGAGAAATGGGACAGTGTAAGCGAGAGGAGGATGTCCATCATCTACTACATGTCCATGATCTACTAAAGTGCCTGCCAGACCAGTTGATTTCAGCTGAGTTGGTCAGGAGTACTAATGATGCTGGACAAAGGGCATGGTGTTTGAACACACTTGGTAAATGTCTGAACTAATGGTAAGACAAATGAGGGACACGCTAATCAGCCACTACTAGGAAAGGCCTGGGTGGGGATGGCTCAGTTAACAACACACACAAGAACAACTAAATTCCAGCTCTGCTTATGTCCATTGGTTAGCAGAATAAATTCGCAGGACCTCTTGAGGTTCCTGGACGGCTCAGTCTATGAAGCATCTGCTTTCAGCTTAGGTCATGATTTCAGGGTCTGGGGATCGAGCCCCACATCGGGCTCCCTGCTTGGGGGGAGTCTGCTTCCACCTCTCCTGCTCTCTCTGCTTGTGCTCTGTCTCTCTCAAATAAATAAAGTCTTAAAAAATAAAATAAAATATAAAATAAACCCAATCATGGAACCAAAGAAGGATTAGGACAGCTTTGCTGATTCCCCAGTATTGAAGATGTCCTCTGCTTTCTTCCAAGGTTATATTCTTTTACTTACCATAATTAGATAGGATTGATTTTTGTGTCTGATGTAAGGAAGGGATTCAGATTAATTTTTTTCCATATTGATATCCAACTAACTTAATATCATCTGACAAAAGACTGTTCTCTCTCTCCCTTATGGTATTGTCACCTCTGACATAACACTGGAATGAAATATGTACCCGTCTGTTTCTGGACTCCCTTTGCTCTTCTGTTATCCTACTTTTCCATCCTTGTGTCAACAGCACATTGTTAATTACCATAGCTTTAACATAGGTATTGATATCTTAGAGCGTAAGTCCCTTAGCCTTGTTCTTTTTCTATAGTGCCTTAGCTATTGTGATGGCTAATTTCGTGTGTAGACTTAATGGTGTTTGGAGATGAGATTAATATTTAAATTGGTGAACTTTGGGTGAAGCAGATTGTTCTCCACAATGTGGGTGAGCCTCATCTAATCAGTTGAAGGCCTGAATAGAACACAATTACAGATTCCCTCAAGGGAGGGAATTCTCCAACAGACTGGTTTTGGACCTCATCTGCTTCTTTAGCTCTCCTGTGTCTCCAGCCTGCAAGCCTTCAGACTGGAACTCCACTGTTGGTTCTCTTGGGTCTCAAGCCTGCTGGTTCACACTTGAACCAGATTTTGGACTCACCAGACTCCCAAAATCATGTGAAGTAATTCGTTGTAATAAATCTCTTCCTATTCTACATGCACACACACACACATCCTATTGGTTGTTTTTCTAGAGAACCGTGACTAATTCAATTATTCTCTACCCTCTGCATTTCCATATGAATTTTAGAAGCAGTGTGTCAATACTAGAAAGCCCTGCAAGGATTCTGATTTGGATTGTGTTGCATCTGTAGGTGTATTTGAAGAAAGTCAAACATTGTATATCTCTCCATAATTTAGGTCGTCTTTCATTTTTCCTATGTTTTCATTAGATTTATCCTTGGGTATTTAATGCCAGTTTCAGTTGTGTCATTTTAAATTCTGTACTATATTTGTTGCTGGTACAGGGAAATGCACCTGGGTTTTGCACACTGACCTATGTCAAAAGATCTGGATAAAGTCATTGAACGCTAATAGCTTTCCTGATACTTTGGGAAATTCTCAGCCATCGTATCTCTGGTTATTCCTACCTTGTTCTCTCCTCTTTCTCCAGGACTCCAAATCTACCTCGTTAGACCTTTTAAACTATGTGGCATGTCTCCTATGCCCTGTTCTGCTTCTTAAAATTATTATTGTCTCTCTGAACTTTGATTTTGGTGTATTATAGCGGCTTATCTTACTGGTTGTTAATCCTGGTATTAGCTGTGTCTGATCTGCTCTTAAACCAATCAGATTTCTTAATGGCAGATATTGTATTTATTGGAGCCAGAATGCTCATTTGATGCTTTTTTTTTTTATAGATTCAGACTTTCTCTGATAATCTGTACCCTTTTAACCACCTGTTCATTATACTTCCTATATCCTTGGACATACTAATCAGTTATTTTCGAGTTTTTTTCTGACAACTCTGGCTTGCCGGTGGGTCTTCTTCTATTATCTGCTTTTTCTCTTGGAGTAGTTTTTAAAGAAATACCAAATATTATGTATAAAAGCCCAGAAAGGTCCTAGATAATGTAATCCATCACCCAGAGGGAGTTAACCCTTTCCTCTGCTGGGCAGGTGGAGTGAGGAGTGAGGTATTGAACGGCTTAATTCCAGAAGGACAGAACAGAGGTAAGGTTTGGTTCCAATAAGAATCAGCTGATTTACCTCCCATCTGTCCTGTGCCCCTAGTGGGGCTTCCAATCAGGGGCATGGTGGGTCTTGGTCTCAGCATAGAGAGACTACAGAAGATTCGGTTTTGTGTTGGAGAGGAGGGTGTGTCTCTCTGCTCTTTAGCATCCTGTCCCAAGCTGCGTCCGTTTGTAAAAGACCTTTAGGAATGGGACAGCAGCCTTGTGTTTGAGGCCCCTCCAGGCTCCACATTTGCCCAGCTGCACACAGAATCAGCAGGTGCTCCCGGGAAACAAGCAGCCGCAGGTGGCCGATGGCTGATGGCTGATGGCTGATGGCTGATGGATGGTGTCAGGTCCCTCCTCCCTCCAGAGTCTCTGCTCTTCTCACCATTGTCTCCATTTTTATGGGGAGGGACAAAGAAGGGTGGGGCTAAACACATTTCATTTTCAATTTGGAAAAACAGGGAGAGCCTCAAATAAATTCACAGAAAAGGAAATGCCAACGGCCAGCCAGCATGTGAGAACACATTGAGCCTCACAACCGAGAAAAGGCAAACTTACATAATTGTGCATTTTAAACAGGAATCTTATGGGCACACACCCACACACGAAAGCACTCAGTAATGCAGAACATTGCCAAGTGCACAGCCCACCTCCTTGGCCACGCCCATTCTCCGCGAGGAGGGGGCGAAATGGAACCTCCTATCAGTTTCCCCAAAATTAGCTAGGAACTTAGGCCTTCCCAAGAAGAGTTTCCCCAGCGGCTTGTTCCTCCAGCCCCTTCTCCCGCCGCCCCCACGTGGGATAGCTTCTCACCTCGTAGGCATCCACTTCTCCAGTCTCCCCCTAGATAGACTCCACCCCTGTCCACGGGTGAGCCCTCCCTGCCCATGCCCCTCCTCCCCTGCAGAGTATCCGCCTGATCTGGTCCTTGCTCTAGATCACGGTGCAGGCTTTGGCCAGGTGGGAATTCTCAGGTGGGCTCTGCCGGGTCTTACAAGCCTGGGCGGGGGAGGAGCAGTTAGTCTGATGGGCTCTAGCCTGTGGACCCAGGGTGGGCCTGGCCTCTCTGATTTAAGCTTCCTTATCGGCAAGAACTAAGCTGCTAGCCATTTCATTAACAAATCTATAAAGTTGGCATTTCTCCCAAGGACAAACACGTTTCCCGTAGCATAGGACAATCTAAACCCAAATCGAAGAAACATTTTCTTCGTTAGCGGGGGCCTGTCTCGTCCTTGCAAACTTTGGTCTCTCTTATTGTCAGAGAAACTTTTGATTTCTTCCCTGCTCCAGGGGAAGGAGTATGGGGTAGAGAGCGGCTTTCAGCTTTCTTAGGGTGAAATGTGTTTAGCCCCGCCCTTCTTTGTCCCTCCCCGTAAAAATGGAGAGAAAGGGAGCCATGGGTGCTGATCCCTCCAGACACAGTAATAGTTTCCATCTGCCAGGGAGTCAGAAAACCAGGGGGACAAGGGGCGCAGCCTGGGGCAGGGACTCCTTCCTGCCTCCTCTTTGATCAGAACAAATGGCTCACACCATCTTGTCAGACTTCTGTGATGACCTCCTGCTTGCTTGGCCTTGACTTACAGCATGTGGGTTTATAGTGTCAAGCTAGTATTTAAGGCTTTATATCTTAGTCTCCCCCTTGACCCTGGCTCCCTGACAGAAAGGGAGCTCAGAGTACTTGAAAGCACGTGGGGTTTGCTGTCAAACATCCCTAAATCCAAAGCTCCATTCCAGCCCTTCCTACTTGTGTGACCTTGAGCTGATGGCTTAACCCCTGTGAGCCTCCTACTCCTCACCTTTAAAGCGAAGGTGGTAGCTACCTTTTTTGGTCGTTGTGGGGAAGAGTAACAACATTCTTAAAGCCTGTCTGGCTTGTGATATGGCTTCAGCCAATAGCAATTTTCCAACTGAGGGTAAGATCTCATTTCTCCTTCATCTCTGTGTTGCAGCATGGAAGCCGATGCCAGAAACACTGGAAGGCCACAGCAAATATTTGTTGGACTGAAATGTCCTTTAGTCAGATTATTACCTGGTTCAAAACAGCCCCGGGGAGTGACTGGGAGGCTCTCCCAGTTAAGTGTCTGCTTTCAGCTCAGGTCAGGATCCTAAGATCCTGGGATCGAGTCCAGTATCTGGCTCCCTGCTCAGCAGGGAACCTGCTTCTCCCTCTGCCTCTGCTGCTCCCCCTGGTTGTGCTCTCTCTCTGTCAAATAAATAAAATCTTTTCAAAACAAACAGAAAACCAGCCCCAGCCAAGTTCAGCAGGAACCCAGAGGTGTGTTGAAACATAACTCAGAGACTCTCTTCCTGCAAATGCCTTGACACAAGCGCAATCAGAAATGAAAGTCTTCTCTGTATAGCAGAGACCCTGGGTATTGCGAGATTGCAGTGAAACAGGAGAGTTTGGAGGGGTAGACGGAGCAGCACGGGGCTCGCAGGGCCCCTGGGTCCCTGTAACTGCCAGGGCTTACAGAGGGCTCGCTCGGTGACTGGCCTAGTTAAGTGAGCCCAATTGCAAGGTAGGTCGTGCCATCTGATGGGCGGAGCGGCTGCCCTAGGGCACCAGGAGCTCTTCCCCACTGTGGTACAGAGCTTCCTCACGCATGCGTGGGACTCCACCAGCATCGCCTCTCTGCAGCCTCTCCTCTGGCTCTTTGGACTGTGCTTTTAAATGGATCTTCATTTAATCCATCAGAACGACCCAGCAGGAAGCAATTGGCTGTAAGTGGGTCATCCCCTGAAGCCCAGTGGCAGCCTTCTGATGATGGAGAAATTGGGTCTTTGCAAAGAGCAAGCATCTCACCAAAGGCTAGGATGGGGGTCGGGGGTGTGCCCCATGGGACCTCTGCTGCATGGGCTCTTCTCCTCATTTTGGAGATGAGGACCCGAGGCTTGGAAAGTGACCATCACTTGGCCAAGATCCCAGAGCCAGTTAGCAGAAGAGCTAGAACCTGAACCCCAATTCAGAAGCCCAAAGGGCATGGGGGATGCTCTGCAAACTCGATTCTTCAAGTGATGGAAAGCAGGCTGCTATGGACAAGCTGGGCACCTGCAACCCCCAAGAACTCAGCAAACCTCTCTGATTACATCGCCAAATGCTAACCCCTCCCATATTCCTGCGGGACACCTAGAGCCCTGTCTCGGGCTGCACTGCCCTAACGAAGGGCATCATCTTATTGAAATTCGGGAGCCATACGCTCCAGCTTGTCTAGAAGATGTTCTGGGGATGGAGTGGAGAGCACATTGCAGGAATGTAGTGGTATGCAAGAATGCCCGGTAGGCAAGGTTATGGTCATGGTTACGGTTGCTTGGAGATTTCAGGTCCTGGGGATGCTGGCCTATGGGTGACTTTCAGGAGGGCGGAAGGATTAAGCTATCTCTCCCTCCCCGTTGTTCATATAAACATCATGAGGACCCTCCCACTCTTTAGAATGAGCCTCCCCCACCATGTTTCTGTGTTGGAAAAGAGCAGAGTAGGTGGATTTTAAACTCTCTCTGGAGCTGTGTTGCCGGGGTTAAACCCCAGCCCTGCAATTTACTAGCCACTTGACCTTCAGCAAGTACTTTGTCTGACCAATAGGTACAACGAGAATCCTGATCATCTTGTCAGTGCAACCCCCCTCACCTGCTATGCCTCCCCATCCTCTACTGAAAGGGTCTCCAAGGGCCACCCTCCTAATGGTCAGGGGCGATGGCTTTGTTCGGCAAAGACGATCCTGCATCTCTGCCCCGGCTCACACCGCCATCCCTCCTGCCTTCTTGGAACACTCTGGTTGTCCCTTTGGTTTCCACATCTTGACACTGGCGAGTCTCACCTTTTGACAGAGGGAGGTTTAAAGTGTTAGGTGGAGACATAACCTGCCATCACTCACCTCCCAGAAGTTCCTCCGAAACTTCTGACGACAGCAGGCATTTGTCCCTTACCATTCACCTTTCTCATCAAAGAAATCTGCGCATTTTGATCCATGACAGGGGATCTGGCTAATTGAGGCTTTGCTCAACCCAGAGCAAAAGATGTCATCTGTCATCAGTTGTGCAAACCTTTCCCCCTACACTGGGTTCCTGGGCGACCAGGAGAAGGGTGATTTCCCGAAGGGTTCCGTCATTATCTTGCTACGGGGACCTGCTCCAAGAGATGGGCAGGCACAGGGGCAAAGCAGAAGTGAGGAACAACCCCTAAATGTTCCCAGATGGGCAGTGTACAGTCAAGCCCACTGTGCCCTGACCCACAGGGTCCAGATCCGTCCTCATGCCTCCTTTCTCAGTACTGAGAAAGCTCAGTACCCCCGCAAGCTCAGCCCAGGCTTGGAGCAGCTCTGAGCCCAGGTGTACCCTGATTTAGAGAAGGGAGTGTAAGGAGGAGGCCAGGCCCAGCTCCTGTGAGGGTTCAGCATCTCCAGGCTGTCTGCTGGCCACAGTGGGTCAGAAATGAGGGTCTGAACCCCTGCCCCATCCTCAGTCCCTGCATCCCAGGAGATCTACCTTAATATTGATAGTGCAGGAGGTACCTTCCAACCCTGATCCTGACCCCCAACATGCATGCACGCACACACGCTCATCTTTTGCAGAAACTGCGGTCCTGCCTCTGATCTGGGGCTTTGCCTGGAGCCCCGTTTCCTGATAACAATCTCCCTGACGCTGAGTGGATAACAGAGGCCATGAGCTCCATCTGTCTGGTGTTTGGAGCTGGCCTGGCACATATTAGGTACCCAATAAACATCCCAACTACACTCTGGCTGCTGACAGCCTCCTCCCTGCTGCAAGTCATAAAGAGTATGACCTTAGGACTAAGACACCCAGTCTTGAGTTTGCGTTCTGAAACTTAGCAGCTTTGGGATGGCCAACACGCCAACGCTCAACTTCTTTCCTCCAGCTGGTAAGGATTAGCGCTGACATATGGAAATGTGAGCCTGGCTGGGGTCATTCTTAAGGGATGGTGCTGTGAAGACCTACTATTGTAACTCCCTAAACCACAAGTGCTTCAAGAAGGGAAATAAGCCAGAAATAGACATTTTCCTTTAGGAGAAGCAGTAGCTGGGGTTAAGAGAAACGTAGCAATCACCTGGACCTCTGTCCGGCGCAGGAAAAAAAAAAAAAAGTCTCTTCTCTGAAATATTTGTGGGACCCTTTGGGTTACAAAGCTTGGGAGTTGGAGTGCTAAGATAAAAGTCTCCATTCAGATCTTTCATACACTCGGAAGCTTCCTGATTCTTGGTTTAGGAATGCATATTTCTTGCCTGCAAATAGGGTTTGTCTTTATCTCTTTTTTAAAATAGAAATCGGTACTGGGATGCCTGGGTGGCTCAGTGGGTTAAGCCTCTGCCTTCAGCTCAGGTCATGATCTCAGGGTCCTGGGATCGAGCCCCGCATCGGGCTCTCTGCTCAGCGGGGAGCCTGCTTCCCCCTCTCTATCTGCCTGCCTCTCTGCCTACCTGTGATCTCTGTCCGTCAAATACATCAATAAAATCTTTAAAATAGAAATCGGTACTGTATTCTGTATAGACTTCAAGTTTCGTGAAACATACTTTCCGTTGCAGGAGCTGGCCTGTAAGCATGGCCGGCGTATGGGAGAACTGTTTGTTAAATTAAAATGTGAACATTCAGGATTTATTTTTGTTTGTATTGTCTTTAAATCCCTTTCCTGCAGTGCCTGGGTGGCTCAGTTGTTTAAGCAACTGCCTTCAGCTTGGGCCATGATCTCAAGGTCCTGAGATTGAGCCCCACATCAGGCTCCTGGCTCAACGGGGAGCCTGCTTCTCCCTCGGCCTCTACCCCTCTCCCTGCCCATGCTCTCTCTCACTCTTTCTCTCTCAAATAAATAAAATCTTGAAAATCTGCTTCCTCTTGTCCCTCTTTCCCTGGGTCCTATCTTCTCCAGCAGCACGGGTAACTCGCTCTGCCTTCAGGTGTAGGTGAGGGAGGACAGCTTCCTCTGCTGATTCTGCCTGTCATACTGATGGATCACCAGCCTCTGTGGATAATTTCAGAACCTTAAATACAACCCAACACACAAGAGGAGCCATTGCAATTATTGCTATTAATTCCCCGCATATATAAATGCACCTACTTAGGTGCCAAATTCACCTCTTGGCTGGCTCTGTGTCCCTTGGCCTTCTGTCACCTGGCTTTCATTAATTCCTTCCACCAGGATTTATCCAGCCCTGGCTTTGTGCAGGGCATGATTCTGGGTGCTGCAGGTCCAGCAAAGAATGAGATAGACGTATAAGAAAGCAACTGATTTCTGTGCCTTGATTTTGTATCCTGCCACATTACTGAATTGCTGAATGAGTTCTAGTAGTTTGGGGGTGGAGTCTTTTGGGTTTTCCATATAAAGTATTATGTCATCTGTGAAGAGAAAGAGTTTGACTTCTTCATTGCCAATTTGAATACCTTTTGTTTCTTTTTGTTGTCTGATTGCTATTGTTAGGACTTCTAGTACCATGTTGAACAAGAGGGCAAGAGTGGGCATTCCCTGATCTCAAAGGGAAGGCTGTCAGCTTTTCCCCATTGAGGATGATAATCACTGTGGGTTTTTCATAGATTGATTTTAAGAAGTGAGGAATGTTCCCTCTATCCCTATACTTTGAATCGTTTTAATCAGGAACAGATGCTGTATCTTGTCAAATGCTTTTTCTTTGTCAAAAAATGGGCAGAAGACATGAACAGACACTTCACCAAAGAAGACATACAAATGACTAACAGACACATGAAAAAATGTTCATCATTATTAGCCATCAGGGAGATTCAAATCAAAACCACATTGAGATACCACCTTATGCCAGTTAGAATGGCCAAAATTAGCAAGACAGGAAACAACATGTGTTGGAGAGGATGTGGAGAAAGGGGAACCCTGCTACACTGTTGGTGGGAATGCAAGTTGGTGCAGCCACTTTGGAAAACAGTGTGGATATTCCTCAAGAAATTAAAAATAGAGCTTCCCTATGATCCTGCAATTGCACTACTGGGTATTTACCCCAAAGATACCGATGTAGTGAAAAGAAGGACCATCTGTACCCCAATGCTCATAGCACCAATGGCCACGGTGGCCACACTGTGGAAAAAGCCAAGATATCCTTCAACAGACGAATGGATAAAGAAGATGTGCTCCATATATACAATGGAGTATTATGCAGCCATCAGAAAGAATGAAGACCCAACTTTTGCATCAGCATGGATGGAACTGGAGGGATTATGCTGAGTGAAATAAGTCAAGCAGAGAGAGTCAATTATCATATGGTTTCACTTACTTACAGAGCGTAAGGCATAACACGGAGGACACTGGGAGATGGAGAGGAGAAGTGAGTTGGGGAAATCGGAGGGGGAGATGAAGCATGAGAGACTGTGGACTCTGAGAAACTGAGGGTTTTGGAGGGGAGAAGGGTGGGGGGTTGGGTGAGCCTGGTGGTGGGTATTAAGGAAGACACGTATTGCGTGGAGCACCAGGTGTGTTGCATAAACAATAATTCTGGAACACTGAAAAGAAATAATTTTTTTTTTTAAAGGAATGAGACAGACGTGTCTCTCCCTGCTCTTATCTGTGGCCATTCTGGTGCATAGATACAGCTGGTGTACTTCTGAATGGTGTGGACATAAAGCGTGGTAATGGGCTAAACAAGGCACTAGATCAGACCCTGTGGTCCAGGCAGACATGGGGAGGGGTGCGTGCGAGCCGGTGGCCCACGTGGAGGAGGAGCTGGCTGTGTGATCTGGGGAAACACGCTCCCAGAAGACAGATGTACAGTGTGAAGGAGCAGGAGCAGGACTAGCTTCGGGCTGTTTGAGGACCAGAAGGGCCAGAAGAAGGGAGAGTGAGCTCAGCTGAGACTAGGAGGTTGGTGAACAGCAGGTGTCTAGGGCCCTGGAGGCCAGGAGTCATTCCAGGCGGTGAGAGACAGAAGAGAGCTGGCTCCGCCCACCTGCTGTGTGAAGAAGAGGCTGTAAGACACGAGGGCCGAAGCCTGAGAGCCCAGAGAGAGCATGGAGGTGGGTGCAGAAGTCCCCATGAGAGACACGATGGCCTGGACTGGAACGGAGGACAGGCTGGCTCGGGGATGTGTTTTGGAGGTCAAGGTCAGAGGACCAGCTGGCCGACGGAGGTGTGGTGCGAGAGGAGGAGAGGAGGGACAACTGCCCAAATGCCCACTCTGCCAGCCTTCCTGGACCTCTCCCAAGCTGTGGGCAGGGCCCGCCTCCCTGCTTCGGCCCCCTCCTAGCTCCATCCTCCCTGCCCCGACATTCCAGAGCCCCTGCCCCTCTGCCCCCCACCCACACTGCCCCACCTTCTCTTCTGACCAACCCCAAGAAGGACAGTGGGATGTGGGGAGCTTGGGGCCGGATTCCACAGTGACAGCTGCTCCTGGCCCAGTGTGAGTGTGCCCGGGATGTAAATCTGTTGTCTCCGTGGATAACACGGGGAACAATTACTCATGCAGATGAAAACCTTTCATTCCTCTCCTTGACAGCTAACAGCTCAAGGAGCCTTTACTACGTCAGCCCTCTGCTGGGATAGAAGCTACTATTTTCGATCTGTAGTCTCTGGAATAATATAAGGCAGCGCCTGGTTTAATAATGAGCCTCCTGTTTTTGGCAGGGCCCCGGAGTTCCAATCAGGGGTAGGAGAGAGGCAAAGAAGGGCGAGAGAGTTTCCAGGAAAGAACATCTGAGCGCTGCAGGGGAGACTTACTTCAAAGTCAGGGGAAGTCAGACATGGCACCGGCCTGGCCACTGAGATGACACAGGGGCTCCGGGGAGAGGTGGCGCAGCAGAGGGCCGGGGCAGGGGACGGAGCCCAGAGCTGGGAGCCAGGGCCAGGGGTTCCAAGCCAGCGCCTCGTTACCTCATCTAGCCATTCGTTCTAGCGGCAAGCGTTTAGTACACACGTGCCGCCTGCTGGGTCCTGAGCCCATTCAAGTTAGGGCGGAGCAGGGGTGAGTGAAGGGGGCTGAGCTAAGTAAACAGAAAAATTACAGCACAAGGTGATCCACGGGATGGGAAGCCCACACGGATGTGGGTACTGCCCACAAGAGCCCAGAGGAAATAAGGTCTAAGCAAAGGCTTTAGGACAAGGTGGGCACAAGTAGAGGGGCGGGAATTCCAGGCAGAGGAAACAGCATAGGCAAAGGCAGACGGCACGGTTCAGGGTGTCACTCGGAGCACCGGGTAGCTGAAACAGAGATTATGAGGTGTGGTAGGCAGCAGTAATGCCCCAATACTCACACCTTTGCCAGGTCCCCGCCCCTTGAACGCGGGAGTGGGATTCAGCGTTCACGCTGCAAACGCTGCCACGAGCAGGCCTCTTGACTTTGCGCACCTTGGCCTCCATCTCTGAAAAACCAAGAATGGATACCTTCCTTACTCAGCATGTGTCCATGCAGTGCCTACTGAGCACCGGTGACCAGCCGGGGTCCTTCCTGTTGCAGGCTCCAAACGAGCTGCTGAGTGTGGCTAATAAGCGTACTGACAATATACACACATTAGGTCAGATTATGTAGTCATGCTCTGTTACCTAACACTAGAATAGAGCTTCATTTATCGGGGTGTCTTCTAGACCAGGTCCTAAACTGAACGGTTTATATCCAGTGTCTCATTATATCCCCAACCCAAGGGGAGATAGTATTGCCCTTAGCATGGAAGGAAGGAAGTCTCAGGAGGGGACTCTGCCCCTGGAAAGTTCTGGGCAAATGCTTGGGATTAGCCCCGGTGGCCGCCCCCTTTGCACGTGGGGCTGGGCATGCTGTGGGTGCCTCTGGCTGGTCAGGAATGACTGGCTGAGGGTGGACAAGTCAGAAGGCCTGCCCCCTACCTCGCAGTGGGATCTTGACCAAGTCACTCCCCGTCTGGGTGTGGGCGTTAGAGAGAGGACAGATGCTAAAAGTCTTTGGCGAGTTCTCAGAGTGTTGATCAAATTTAAGGAGCGGGTATCTGGGGGAGAGGACCGTCAGGACTCAGAGCCCAGGCTTGCCATGCTCTAGCTGTGTGACCTCGAGTAAGTCACTCAACCTCTCTGAGCCTCAGTTCGACTCCGTTTTCCAGTCTGCACAACAGAATTGCTCTGAGGGTACAGGAGACAGTGCAGGCAGAATGCCAAAGCACGGTGCCAGGTTCCCGCTGGTGTGTGATGAATGACGGTGTTATAGAGGAGCAGGCTGGGTGTTAGCCCCATGTGCCTGCCTTCTGCTGGCCCCAGGCATGGGAAGCATTGCCCAGGGAAGAACCTATGGAATTGAATGAAATCGACCAGCCCCAGGTAACAGCCCGTGTGTGGTCGTGACACGAAGCCCCGTGCCATTAGGGTAAAACCCAAAGGCAAGAGACTGTGCTTTGCCCACATGAAGGCAGGAAGCCCAGTGGTGACCAGGGTTCCACTTGGGGCAGAATCTGTTCTCTTTCCCTCCAGACTAGAGTCAAGCCACACGGAGGGAGCTCTCAATCTGGGGAGGTCACAGACTGGGTCTGCAGGGAAGGGGGTTGTAGCAGGGAAAAGACCCACCAGGGGTCAGAAGACCCTGGTGACCTCTGGCACCTCACCTCTCCAGACCTCAGCCTCCCCATGTGTCCATCCAGGATCCCGTGGCCCCAACCTCCTCCTGAGTGTCCCTCTGAGTCCCACTCTGTCAGTGGCTTTGGAGTCAGATAGAACCTGACTTCAAATTCTGGCTCTGCCACTTGGAAACCACAGGAACTGGGGTGAATTCCATGACCTCTGTGGGCCTCCTCCTCTGTGCAATGGGGTGACGCCGCTTCCCTGGCATCATTTTTTGTGGGAATAGAGTGGGACACTGATGCCTTAGTGGGCAAATATGCCAGGGACACATAGGTATCATTTTTTACCTTTTGTATTTTCAATCTAGAGCTGAGTTTAATAGGTCACACCAGCTGGGAGGAGCTCTCTCCCCTGAGTCCACACTAAAGGGTGGGTTAATTAGTCCCGAAGGCTGAGTAATGGCCCCCAAGATGTCTCTACCCTAATCCCTGGAATCCCTGAATACGTTAATTTCATGTGTTAAAAGAGACTATTATGTAGGTGTAATCATGTGAAGGATCTCGAGATGAGAAATTATCCCAGATTAAGGGGATGGGGCCAGTGTAACCATAAGGATCCTTCTAGAAGAAAGGCAAGATGGTCAGAGTCAGAGAAGATGTGAAGGAAGGAAGGAGCCCCAAGGCAAGGAATGTGGGCACCTCTCGAATCTGGAGAAGGCAAGCAAAAAGATTCTCGCCTAAATCCTCCAGAAGGAACTGCCTGTGCCAGCACCTTAATTTTAGCCTGGTGACACCCATTTCAGACCTCTGACTTCCAGAACAGTAAGAGAATAAATTTGTTGTTTTAAACCAGGAAGTGCGTGTGTGGAAGCTCGTTATAGCAGTGGCAGAAAACTAAGATGATCAGTATTTATCCAGAGATGGGTACCGCCGTCTGAGGTGTGCCCCTGGGGATTACAAGGTCCCATGAGTGCCCACTGCCTCTCCCCTCATGGCTCATGTTGGCGTTAGAAGGACAACAGGGAGCGTTAACTGATGATCAAGTGAATGGGACGATCAGAAATGAGGTGAGGAGTCAGAAGCAATTCTGTCATACAGAATGGGAAGCTGAGAGCCGTGGTGTTGAGTGGGACAGAGTTAATGGCAGAGAAGCACCTGTAGTCCAGGTTCTGAACTCCTGGCCCAATGATTGTCTCCATCACCTTCCGTCCTCCGTCCATCAACCCCACACCTGAGACCAGAGGGATGAGTCAGTTCCAGCCTAGAGAGAAGAGAAGGGAGAGAGAAGACACTGTAGTGTAGGGACTCACCGGAGCTCCAAACCCAGTGAGACAGGTGTCATCATTACTCCCATTTAAGGAACCAAAGCACAGAGAGGCTAAGTTAACCCATCCAAAGTCACTCAGGCAATAGGGTAGACTGCAGTAATGACCTCACTTAGTGACTGCCTGCATCCACCATTTCTCCCTAACTCTGCAGACCCCTTCCAACTCCATTCTGGGCTTTGGCCAAAGTGATGGGATGTAAGCAGAGGCATGAAAGCAAGTACAGAGCTCCGCTGGCCCTCATTCATGATGGTGCTGGTTCCCTCTTGGATTCCTGCCATCACCATGGAAACACGCTCTCACTAATCCATTGGAGGTATGTGAGAGGCATTTGAAAGAAGAACCAGATCAGCCTGCCCTAGACCAGCTAGCCCCCAGGCGAGCTGCCAGCTGACCCTGGACACGGGAGCAAACCCAGCCAACGTCCACTGAGCAGGGCCCAGATGGGCAGAACCACACAACTGACCTGAGGACTTTCAAGTAAGAATAAGTGGCTATTACTTGAGGCCACTGCATCTTAGAGTGGCTTGTTATACAGCAGTGGCTGACTGATGCAACCAACAACCAGCAGACTGGTGTATTTGGGAAATAGAGTAGCCCCACTTGGGAGGAACTTTTAGTACAGGTCAAGAAGAAGCATCAGGAGAACCAACAGCTTAGGAGAAGGGTGGGTGTGAGGTCTGGTGCTGTGGGGCTCACTTTGTTACCCCGAGAGAAGCCAGCCTGAGGACACAGCAGATGCGGGGGGAAGAAGAACCAGAGGGCTGGTGGAGACCCCGTTTTCCCATCTGCCCCCTTCTGGGCTTGCGAGTGGCACAGATATTTGCCACCCCGACCTATGACAGCCATCTTACAGATGTGAAGGAAAAGAAAAATGGGTCGCAGAATGTCAGCTCAGTGCCCTGGCTCGACACACCAACACCGGCAGCTTCTGTGAAGACCCTATTTCAGAGACATCGGCCAGGTTTTCTCTTACCCGCAGCTGAAAGCGCTCCTGGCTGACGCTCTGTGGCTGTGTGGGCCCCACAACCATCCAGTGTCTTCAAGGCTGGCCCAGCACAGCGAGGCTCACGTTCAGTTTCCACGCCAGAGGTCGGTGCCTCGCTGGTGCACTTCAAATTTCGTGCTCAGCCCAGATGTGGGACAGACATTCTGATTCCATTTTATTTTTTCTCAACTGGTGTTTTTATAAAAAGTTCTTGGCCGGCTGTGTCTTGTCAATTACCCCGTGTCACCTCCCCAGAATAGCACAACCTAATAAGGACTGGAACAACTCCAAATGGCTCTCTGCTCAAGGCTCATAAAAAGTCCAAAAAGAATGTGGGGGAGATAAGCCCCAAGACACAAAATCTACTGCTGCCCCCCCACCTTCCTTGGCTCCACAGACACACCCAGAACCTCCCATTTCTGATTTCAGATGCCTCGCCAGAAAGTGAACAGACATAGAGTATGAAAACGGGGAGGACGGGGTACAGGAAGAGCGTGGAAGCAGAAGCCAGCGTCATGTGGCCATGTGACCTTGGACAGGGCAATCCTCCACCAGGGCTTCTCACTGAGGCCCTCTCCTCGCTCTTCTCCTGAGTCTGGTGAGGACCTTTCTCAGGTTCAGCCCCCACCTGCTGCTACCGACCTGTCAGGGGTGGGGGCGGGGGGAGTACAGTAGGGCTGGGGATGTTCGGGAGATAGGCAGATCTGAGTTTTAATTCCAACTCTCCTAACTTACTAAATGTTACGTTAATTTTGGACAACTCCTTCATAAGGCTGATCTTCGATGTGTCATTTGTAGAAGGGGAATAATGATATGACTTTAATCATTAGCCATCACCCACAGGAGGTTGATGCCCAGAGCAGGTGCTCCATGGATGGCGAATGTTCCTCAGTATTATTAGTGTTCAGGTCACAATCTCCTGTTATACGGCTGTCATGGAAGGCAGATGGGCATTTGCCTGGAGGAGGGGCAGGTGGAGCCCAGGAGCTCGTGAGACTAAAGCGGCTAGAATGGCAACAGGAAATTAGCAGCCCCATATGCCATAACTCATTCTTGGCTGGAAGTGGTACAGACCTCGGCTGGGAGCATCATTAAAAACTTGGAAAAGACTGGAGATGATGGGCACAGGTGTCCAAGCTGACCTCCCTGCACTAGCCCTTGTGTTCCTGACAGATAGAGAGCCAGTGTGCCGGGAGCCCAAGATGTGAGTTACACACGCTTACTCCGTGTGTTGCCGTCATAGAGTGATCTCCCAGGCTGCTTTCTACGAGGGGCAGAGACTTTCCAGTCACCGGGTCTGCTGGGATAGCCCCAAGGACTATTGACTTATAACCTGAGATTAGCGTGTTTGCTGTAGAAACCCCATTTGTCAGAGGTTTGTGGTAGGAAACCAGGTGTGTTCACTGTACGTGGAAAACCACATTTTGTCATAGGTGGCTGGTCCCACTCGACATTCTTGGGGATCATGAGCTCCCCTCAACCTCCCACCTCCAGCTTTCATCAACCTGCCCTGTAGAAGGGGAGCCTGTGGATACTGGTAAAATTAGGAACACAGCTAATGGCAATTTTCTCCATATAAGTCTTCATTTTACAAATAAGAATCAAGGGGCTTTAAACAAATGTAGAATAATGGTTTGTTTCAACTGCAGTAAAGCCCCAGAGAAGCAGCAGACAGATAGCCTTCAAGTTCAAGGGCTGTGGCCACTGGGACTTTTTGTTTCTGAGCCCTGAAGCCACTCCTTTCCCCAGCCAGAAAGCCGGGCCCACTGACTTTGGGTGGGTTTGTGCCGTGTCAACTTAGCCACGCTGGAAACATCCTTCAGAAGCTCCTTCCCGGCACAGTTCCTGCTCAGCATGGCCCCAAGAGACACTGAGCATGAGATTTGCAAGCGGGAGCCGCAGCCCCACCCCAACACTCGAAGGGCCGGTGCAGGGCTGGAGGAGCTGAGGGGGCTCGGACTTATTGCTGCCTCGCTGGCTCCTGGCGTACACGTGGGGCAGCTTGTCCAGCGTGGGCCTCCCCCAATCGGTCAGTCCCTCCACACATAGCCCTTGGCTGCTGGCTGGGATCCAGCTGGCTCACAGACATAAAATTCTGGAACCGTGGGTGCTGTCTTGTTCATTTTCTGCATTGGTTGCTCTTATCAATCACCAATTTGTTCATTTCTTCAACAAAGATCATAGTGTCCACTCATAAGGAGCTAGCCTGATCCCAGGTCTGGAGGTGAAGGGGGACTGGGTCAAGTTCACCGGCCTGACCCTCAAGCTGCCTGCAGTCTCGGGGGCATTCTGGCCTGGCCACAGGCCACCTCGACAGACACACACAGGGGAAAGAGTGGAGAGGGGCTGAAAGCCAGCGGGGGTCACACTCGCCACCAGCTGGGCAGCCGAACGCTGCTGCCCTGAGACTACCTAGGATCTTGTCCCTTGGACCTGAGACCTTGAGCGTAGGTGGAAAAATGGAGGTCACAGGTGTGAGTAGACCCTCAGGTTCAAACTTCTGACATCAGACTAGTCAGAAAATGGATGAGTGTCCTTTGCGGGCACCAGTCTGACTTGTTAACAGCAGCTGTAGGAACCGGGCTCAGTGGGTCTGGGTTCCAGGTCTTCCCCCGCCGTGGGAAGCTGGCACGATCCAGGAGCTGCCTTCCTCTTGCACATTCATGTTCAGGAAACTCAAGGGAAGCCTTTGGCCAAAGGTAAGCTTTCAGACATGGGACGTTAAGTGACCTGTCATACGCCAGAGCAGGGGAGTCCATGTGTGCGCTAACCAAGACGTCACAAAGCATTTTCAAGATGCAGGGCAACGTTCAGGATGTGACATGAAATCAGGAGAAGGAAGACTTTCCCACAATATGTACAGCAGGAGCTCTACTACGTTGATAAAAAACAACCTGGAGAAGTGGAGCTTACTTACAAGGAAGAAAGCAGCACATTGTGGGATGTAAATGACAGCGGTCTCTGGGTGGGGGTCCCCAACTGCTGTTTTCTTTATGCTTTCTGGGGTCTCCTGGGTGTGGCCAACCTCCTCCTGACTTTGTACCTGAGCTGGGACTCTTCATGCCTGGACCCAGGTGACCCTTCCCTCCGAAAGAACTGCTCCTTCTCCATGTAGTTTTGGTTGAAAAAGCCCAGGACCTGAGGGAGACAGGACAGTGCCTGGGGACGCTGGGTACTGCAGTGTCCACCCTGGGCTGACCAGCTGACATGGGTACCAAGACAGTTGGACCAAGGCACAGTCCTCATCTGATGGATGAGGAGTAGACGTGTTACCCACGGTAGGCTCAGAGTACGAAGGTAGAGGGGTGGGGAGGACGGGCCCTTCCCGCCCAGGTTCTGGGGCCTTACCCCCCGCCCCCCCGCAACTGAGAAAGGCCTTCCAATCTAGCAGAGCTGTAGCTGAAGGCCCAGAGCAGTGGGATTGTCTTTGGCACTAAAAATTAATAACACGGAAAGCCGAGAAAGAATGAGGCTGTGAGCCGGCCCACCAGGTGCCTGGGCAGCGGGAGAGCTGTTCTATTTTTATCTCGAAATGCCACGTTCTATTACACAATTCTCTAAAGGAGATGCTCATTGTAACATGCAAGGAGGTCTGGGGCAGGGCCGGCTCTGCAGGAAAGGTCCAAGTTGCGGCGTGTTTATGTGTGTGTGTGCATACACTCGCACGTGCATATGTGTGCCTGTGCATGTGTGTGTATGTGCACACGGACATTTGAGCATTCACAGGGACTGTTCAGAGAAGCCAGAAAATGCTACTGCAGTGATTTCTAGCACCTGCTGCTAGGTGGAGTGGGAGACCCTCCCCTACCGGTGGATTCTCCCCGGCTAGATAGACAGCCCGAGCACTGCTCCAGGGTGCCTGCGTGTTTGCTCCGAACTCCCGAGAAACCCAGCTGAGTCCCTCTCATCCCGGCCCCAGCCTGCCAGTCCTGTGCTGTGCCAGGTCCTACCCCCTGCCAGGGCACGTGCTAGACTCAGCCTTCTCCTACTCTGCATCCGGACCTAGGCCCAGCCCTCCCAACCCAGTCCTGAGCTCCCTCTTTCCAGCCACCATCCAATACAATCCGCTCCGGTCTGCCACCCTCTCCCCCCGGCTGCACGTGGGAGCACGCTCTCCCTTCCTACTCCTCTCACATCCCTGGGTCCAAACAGCTAGCAGGCTGTTTTGTCTCTGCCCCTGATGCCCCACAACTGGGGCAGGCTCTGGCCAAACATGGTAGGATGCCAACCACATCCATCTCCTCTCTGGTCCGTAAGCCCCACAGCATGGGGAAAAGTAAAAGCTGCCAGACCACAAGGAGCAGGAGATGGGAGCTCAGGCCGTCACGACAAGATCCAAGATGTTGGGGAGCAGCCTTGAAAGACAGGGGTGAGGTGTGTGATAAGGGGAGGTATGTGGTAAGGTGGGGGTGATGGGTGGGGGTGCCAAGAACAGATTCCCAGAGAGTGTCGGCGGGGTTTAGAAGCACCAAGACCAAGAACTCCTGGTGCTGAAAGCATGGGTGTAAAGTTAACTGGTCAGACTACCCCCCCCATACCCCTTCCCACACCTGCTATGTTCCACATCTCTCAGGAGACTGGGTGATGCATGGAGAAACCCCAGGTACTGAAGAAGGAAGGGGTGGGTCCCCAGCTGAAAATGAAGCAGCGGGGGATGGGGGCTGGAGGGGTATTAAGTGAAATTTACACCTTCCTGGCAGACAGGTACACAAGCCCCCGCCCACAAGAGAGCAGGAAAGAGTCATCTCTGGGGCATCTGACAGCACCAGGGAGGAGATGGGATTCCACTGACATCTGGGGGATCTCCCAGCAAGAAGTTCCACTTATCATCCAGTTTCCTTCTGTTGAAGCTCCCAGGTGGCTCCCCGACCCAAACATAGTGTTTGCTCCTAAAAGTAACAGTCAACCCAGGAGAGGAGAGATTGAGGAACACCTCCTAGAGGAAATAGAAAAGCAAAATTAATTGAAGAAAGTGGAAGGGAAGGAGGGAGGGAGGAAGGGAGGACAGATGAACCTGGAGAAAATTTAAACAAGGAAGAAAAAAACAACTTTCAAAACTTAGAATGAATATCCTCGGAACAACAAGAAAACAGGAGAGCCCATACACACAGCAAGAACCAGGAGGCAGCAAATCAGGAGACAAGGAAGAACTCTCAAATCAAAGGGAAAAAAAAAAAAAAAAGGACAACCAGAATGAAAAATTCCTCACCTAGCAAATGAAGAAAATAGAATGGAAGCAAAAAAGATGGAAAATCAGAAGGAAGAAGTAATGAGAGGATCAACCAAGTCCAACATCTGACTTGACCACGTTCCAGAGAGAAGAGGAAAAAGACGCAAATATTTGTTTGGCCAAATAGCTTGGGCACTGTGTGGTAGGCTGATAGGTAAGATAAACCTCCACAGGGGTCGGAATGGAGACCAGCAGCTGCTGTTGCCCTGAGAGCTTTGCTGAACCTGAAACTCAAAAGGTGTGAGAGCATTGATTTTGTATCCTGACACAATGCTGAATTGCTGTATGAGTTATAGTAATTTGGGGGTGCAGATTTGGGGTTATCCACATAAAGTATCATGTCATTTGCAAAGAGGGAGCATTTGACTTCTTCTTTGCCAATTTGGATGCCTTTTATTTCTTTTTGTTGTCTGATTGCTGAGGCTAGGGCTTCTAGTACTATGTTGAACAACAGTGGTGAAAGTGGACATCCCTGTCATGCTCCTGATCTTAAGGGAAAAGCTCTCAGCTTTTCCCCATTGAGAGTGATATTCGCTGTGGGCTTTTCATACATAGTTTTTATGATATTGAGGAATATTCCCCCATCCCTATACTCTGAAGAGTTTTAATCGGAAAAAGATGTTGTATTTTGTCAATTTTTTTTTTCTGCATCAGTTGAGAGGATCATATGGTTCTTCTTAGAACAGAATAGAGACTCCAGAAATGGACTCTCAACTCTAAGGTCAACTAATCTTTGACAAACCAGGAAAAAAATATCCAATGAAAGGAGACAGTCTCTTCAATAAGTGGTGCTGGGAAAATTGGACAGCTACATACAGAACAATAAAACTGGACCACTCCCTTACACCGTACACAAAGATAAACTCAAAATGGATGAAAGACCTCAATATGAGACAGGAATCCATCAAAATCCTGGAGGAGAACATAGGCAGTTACCTTTTCGACATCAGCCACAGGAACTTCTTTCAAGACATGTCTCCAAAGGCAAGTGAAACAAAAGCAAAAATGAACTTTTGGGACTTCATCAAGATAAAAAAACTTCTGCACAACAAAGGAAACAATAAACAAAACTAAAAGGCAGCCCACAGAATAGCAGAAGATATTTGCAAATGACATTTCAGATAAAGGACTGATATCCAAGATCTATAAAGAACTTCTCAAACTAAACGGTCAAAAAACTAATAACCCAGTCAAAAAATGGGCAAAAGACATGAACAGACACTTCTCCCAAAAAGACATGCAAATGGCTAACAGACACATGAAAAAATGCTCAACATCACTAGCCATCAGGGAAATACAAATCAAAACCACAATGAGATACTACCTCACACCAGTTAGAATGGCAAAATGAACAAAACAGGAAACAACAGATGTTGGCAAGGATGTGGAGAAAGGGGAACTGTCTTACACTGTTGGTGGGAATACAAGCTGGTACAGCCACTCTGGAAAACAGTATGGGGGTTCCTCAAGATGTTAAGAATAGAGCTACCCTATGACTCAGCAATTGCACTACTGGGTATTTACCCTAAAGATACAGATGTAGCAAAAAGAAGGGGCACCTGCACATCAATGTTCATTGCAGCAATGTCTGCAATAGCCAAACTGTGGTAGGAGCCAAGATGCCCTTCAACAGATGAATGGATAAAGAATGTGTGTTACCAAAAGAAGGAGAAGAAGAAGGAGGAGGAGGAGAAGGAGGAGGAGGAGGAGGAGGAAGGAGGAGGAGGAGAAGAAGGAGAATAAGAGGTATATAAACACATGGAATGGAATATTACTCAGCCATCAGAATCCAAAGGGGGAGAAATCAGAGAGGAGATGAACCATGAGTGACTATGGACCCCAAGAAACAATCTGGGGGCTTCAGAGGGGAGGAGAGTGGAGGAAGGGGTGACAGGATCATGAGTATTGAGGAGGGCATGTGCTGTGATGAGCATTGGGTGTTATACTTAACTAATAAATCACTGAGCACTGTATCAAGGACTAATTATGTACTCTACAGTGGCTAACTGAACATAATAAAAAAACAAAAAAGAATTAAAGAATTTTGCACATGCAAAAAAAAAAAAAAAAAAAAAAAGGAAAGAAAGAAAACAAACCTGGGAAAGGGGAGGGGAAGAAGGGAGACCCAGCCAGGCCCTGCCCAACTCAGCAGGGGAAGTACATTGTGGGTCAAGAAACTAGATGAAATTACGAATTGCTTTAAAAAAAACCCCAAACAAACCAGTTTCCTCTTTTCCATTTTCTCTGCTTCTCAGCAGTATAGCTCCTCACTGACTTTCATTTGGATTGTCTCAAGAGCTTCCAGAATCTTCTCCCACACATATGTCCACACTCTGATCCATTTTAAACATGGGTGGTGCCAGCTGGCCTCTTAGAATCTAAGACAGGGAAGCCTGAGTGGCTCAGTCAGTTGTGCATCCAACTTTTGATTTCAGTTCAGCTCATGATCTCAAGGTCGTGGGATCAAGCCCTGTGTCATGCTCCACGCTCAGCACTGAGTCTGCTTGTCCTTCTCTCTTCTCTCTGTGCCCCTCACCCCTGCTTGTGCTCTCTCTCAAATAAAAAAGTAAAATGTTAAAAAAAAAAAAAAAAAGTCTAGGACGGGTCACTTGAACTCCCCATTGAGACCTGCATCTCGAATGATGTGCAAGTTCCTGAGTCCCAAGTCCCCTTTCTTTGCTGCTGTCTTGGGCTTTTTTCTTGGGCCCTTTAAGAAGCTGACCCCCATTCCCTGGGGTAAGAGGAGGTAGGGAAAATCCATTCCTCAACCGTTTTTGGAGTTGCTGTGTCTGCTGCACTCTCTACACAGACTCACAATGAAAACAAGAAGCCTTGAGTTCATAGGAAAGGGAAGCCTAACTATCAGGACAGGATGCTTGCTTTCATGTCCATGGAGGAAGGGACTCTGATGCTGGTAAGAATCGGTGGGGAAAAGCCAGTGGTTAAGGTGGATGGGTAAAGACAAGTGCTCATAGGACGGGAGCGCACTCACTGCCACTTATCTTATAGGACCGAATGGGAAGGATTTTCCATCTGATTTCCCCCAGTGGACTGTGAGGGTCCTGGGGACAGAGACAATCCTTTTCATTTAAGCACTGTCAGAAACCAGCCCAGAGTGAGACGTCTGGCTGCTGGTGAATACCCAACAAATGAATGAAATGAAATGATTGAATAATGTCTCCAGGTGCCATCTGTGGTGCACCTGCTCTAATAGTACCTGTTTCTGATGCCCAGCTAGCAGTCCCCAGCTGGAGTGCATGCTAGCATCCTCTTTTTCATCTGCCTGAGCTTTCAGCTCTGGAGTCCCTTGTGGGCTGACCCGCCATGATCCAGGACCTGTGGTTCAGAAGTGTTGCTCATCTCTGGGCCCACATGGCATTGATGCTACAGACCATTACTTGGTATTTATGTAGAACTTTGTAGAACCAATGATTCTAGAGATTGATATTCAAGGAGGATCCTACCTGGATGGTAAGTTGCACAGTCCCAATGGCAATCGATTTTTCTGCTCACCACAACTGAGAATTTCCTTATTGTGGCTTCTCCAAAAAGGTCAAGGTGATACTTTCCACCAGGCCTGACCGCCATGGACATGCTCCATATTGGACTCTTCCCTCCTGCACTTGAGAGGAAGGCCTAAAGCCAAGGATACCACTTACCTATGGCAAGAGAAATGCTAGCCTTACCAGCCTTCCCTCATCTGGATTGTTTCTAGATGTCAGCAGATAGCAAGAGTATCTCTGGGTCTTCTTTGACTGGTCTGTTGTGACACCATCTTGTTCAGAACAGTGTTCTAACAGAGATTCAATAATCAGCCATGCTTCTGCTCATGAAGTGGGGGTGAACCCTAGAATGCATCCTTCGGAAAGCAATTTGTACTATATATTATGGGCCTTAAAGTGTTTATATTTTTTGATCCTGCTTCTCGTAATTCTGCTTCTGGGAATCCATCCTAGAGAAATGACCTAAGTGCCAAGATTTATGTAAAAAGACATTATAACAACATTATTTATAATACTGAAAAATTAGAAAAAGCCTAAATAAAAAAAAAACTTTATGGGATCCTTAAAGAAATTATGGAAAAGCCACCCCATGAAATATTATGTGCCCTTTACAAAAAGATTTTAGTAATATGCATAAATCAGATGATGTATTAGGTTAAAAAAAGCAAGACTAAAGCCACGTGATCGTAACTATGTATAAACATGAATAGGAAAACTATAGTGAAAGAAATATGGCAAAAAGTCAACAGCAATTTTCACTGGGTAGTAGAACGATGAATTTTTCTTTATCATTTTTAAGATTCCCATTTTTATCTAATGACATTTAGTATTTAAAATTATTTTTAAAGAACCAGAACATCTAGATTTAAAATGGCAACCAGTTGACAGCTTCAGTGCATTATTTCCTAACATCCTCCTACAACAACTCTAGAGGCACAGCAAACATTGGAAATGCAAAATACCATCTATCCCGATCTAAAGCTGACAGATGACCTAATGCCAGAAGCTGGGTATCTTCAGGAATCTGGAGACATAAGGGCCTGAGTCCAGACTGCTCTGACCAGACTTTGCTTCATGACCCAGGAATTGCCTGGAAAAAGGACAGAAGATGGCATCACCCCTACCGAAGTCTTCCCCAGCCAGAAAATCTGCCACCTCTTCTCTCTTGCCTCAGTTGTGGTGAGCAGAAAAATCCCAGGAGATCAGGAATGTTCTCCTCCCACCCTTCCGCTCCCTGACAGGATTCTACCACCATTCAGACTCGGCAACCCCAGAAGACAGCTGGGAGAAAGGGACAGGATGTGGCAGGCACAGCAGTCCACATCCAGGATGTGTTGTCCCCAAGCCAGAAACACGAACAATGCTGGAGGACACTGTCGCTGCCCACATGTTCCCTCTGCACGGGACATCAGAGAAATAGGGGACAGAGGAGATAGAAGATGTCCCTGATCATCCGAGGGGTAGGCCAGAATCAGTCAGGGCGAAGGCTTCTAAAATTGGGCTGACAACCATCTGGACCATTCCAGAGGCAATCTACAAGTGGTTGGGATAGAATGTGCCCCACCTGAGAAGGAATACAGAGAATTTGTTTCTTTTCATTGTTATGGTCTTAATAAAAGTGCTGCAGGAAAGGGGGTGAGGAAACATCACCCAAAAAGGCTCTGAGAAGGTAGGACCTCTAATCCTCCTCGGAAGGTGCCGGGAGGAAATCTCACGAAACTGACATTCTCAGTGGAATCACAGGCAGAGAACCAGCTGAGATGAGAACAGGTTGAGTGAGATGAAAAGAAAAATGACAATTTTAGAGAGACATGCAGGGATGTTAAAGCTGCAGGGATAGAAGGATTGCTCACACTGAAGGCAATGAAGATTGGAACTCATGTAGTAGAGACTGTGTCCTGGACAAGTGACGTTGGTACATTAGAAGTATCATCATTTTCAGGGTCCTGGGGGCTGAGAAGCCACACCACCTACCTAATGCTACATGAGGAATTATTTGAGGAATTTCTTCAGCCAACCCAGTGAGGAATCACACCTAAGAACTCAAGAAGGTCTAGCAAAATCATGGGTTTTCTTCATTCAACATGGACCCCAGTTGTGGAATCCAGTTACATTGGGCACTATCTGGTGGATTATGAAGTTCAGGAATCGAGCTTAGATTCCTTGAGAAATGTCATTTATTAGGTTCTTTTCACTTATTCATTCATACATCCAGAACACTTTGCTGAGTGCTTCTGTGTGCTGCTGCTAGATGCTGGAGACACAGAGGGAGAAAATGTTCCTTTACCTTCATGGAGCTTGTGACCTTGTTGAGGAGAGACACATGAACACTCATTCCAGAGCAGGTGACAGAGGCATGTTAGGCACAGGGGCTGCTGATGCACAAACGACGGGCAATATATTTAAGAATATTTAAGTAAAGTCTTGAGGTGCGAGCAAGACTCAACCTGGCGAAGGAGGGTGGGAAAAATGGTCAGGGAAGAAGTGAATCAGGGCAATGCTGGGGTGATGGTGGAAGGAGGCACCGTGTGTAGCTGGACCATCGGTGTTCCTGCTGGGGTTGACAAGGGTAGGAGCACCTACACATTATGTCAGGCTAAGGAATTTGCAATGTTTCCGAATAGTACTGGGGATCATTAAAATCTGGGAGAGTGATGTAATCCTGTTTATAATCTGGGAAGATGCCTTTGTTATGAACATTTCACTTATGCAAAAGAGGAAAGGCACCAAACTGTCTTAAGCAACTCTTCTAAGTCAACAATGCCCTTATTATCCTCATAGCACAGAAAAGAAACCAAGGTGCAGGGAGATGGAGTTAGAACCCAAAGTTTCCCAGCTAGAAGAAGCTGAAGCAAAGACCTGAGCCCAGCCTGTGGAATTCGATCATTTCCATGTTGCAAACGCAGTCTGGCCATCTTATCTACCCTTCTCCTTTTCTGAGAATTCTCAAGGAAGAATTCTCCACAGCCTCCTGGTGTCTTGGGTTTCTGATTCTGTGCTCGCAGAACGTGTCTCAGAGATCTATTTCAGTCATTTGGAATTCAGTCCTCAGAGTGACAGCACTCTGAGGCTCTGCCAGGCTGGGAAGTGACTGCAGCCTCCTTGAGGCAGCCCTGTAGGAGGAATCACCAGGGAGGGTGGCTCCTGCGCATGCTCTCAGCACAGCACTGGGTGACATTAGCCCTGAGCAGAGGAAGGGGCTATACCATAGGTGTCCAGCCTCTTTCTAAGTTCATGGATCAGGAAGAGGCTCCTCCCATTGGGGAAAGGTAGGAAGATATGGAGAGAGGCAGGAGGGTCCTACCAGGAGAATGAGGAGGTGTCCCCATTAATACTCCCTAGCTCTCTGTTCTCTGAACACATTGGTCCCCTTCATGAAGCCTGAGGATTACAGGCTGTGATCAACCCCTCAAAGGTAGAAAGCAGCATTTTATTCAAGAGGCCACTCTCCCAAAACTGACCATCCATCTTTTATGGGTCTTCCTTGAACCAGTTTTGCCAGTTTGGATTTTCCTCAAAATGCTCTGAAATTGGTCAAAAGAACATATTATTTCTATCGACACTCAGGCTAAAATTCCATCTCTGTTTTTCTAACTTCTTATTTTGAAATATTTGTAGATGTGCATGTAGTTGGAAGGTAGAATTCAGAAAGATCACCTATCCTCTCTGCTCAGCTTCCTTCAGTGGCCACGCCTTCTGGAACAAAAATGTAATACCACAACTAGGAAAGGCCACCATACTATCCATCATTTTTATGCCATTCATCTGTTTGTGTGTTCATTTCATTCTATGTGGTTTTATACATGTATACCTTGGTGTGACCACCACAATGCAGGTACAAAACAGCTCATCTGTAGGATCCCCTGTGCCACCTGTTTAAAGCCAGAGCCACCTTCCCCACTCCACCTCCCTAACACCCAACAAGCACTGTTTGGTTATCATTTCTGTAATGCTGTTATTTCAAGAAGGCTATAAAGATAGAATCGTAGAGAGTGCAGTCTTTGGGAACTGACTTGCTTCACTCAGCATAATTCTCTGGGGAGTCCTCCAAGTTGTTGTGTGTATTAATAACCCATTCCTTTTATTGATAAATTGTATTCCATGGCTTGGATGCACTAGTGTGTTTAAGCATTCACCTGGTGAAGGAACTTCAAATTGTTTCCAGTTTCTGGTTATATTGAATCAAGCTACTCCGAACATATTTGTGTACAAGTTTTATGTGAATATAAGTTTTCATTTCTGGGTTGTATGGTGATTGCATGTTTTCTGTAAGATTTTATTTATTTGAGAGAGAGAGAGGGAACACAAGCAGGGGCCAGAGGCAGAGAGAGAAGCAGACTCCCCACTGAGCAGGGAGCTGGACTCAGGGGCTCAACCCCAGGACCCCTGGATCACAACCTGAACTGAAAGGCAGATGCCTAACTGACTAAGCCACCCAGGCACCCCTGCATGTTTTGTTTATTAAGAAATGACCAAACTGTTTTCCACAGAGGCTGTACCATTTTACATCCCCACCCACAATGTTGGCGTGATCAGTGTCTCCACATTCTCACCAGATTTTGGTGGTGTCATTATTTTTTTTTTTTTATCATGGTCATTCTGATGGGTGTGTAGTGATATCTCCTTCTGGCTTTAGGGTGCATTTCCTTCAAGGCTAATGGTGTTAAATATTTTCCATGTGCTTATTTGCCATAACTATATCTATTTGGTGAAATGTCTATTCATGTCTCTTACTCATTCTGTTTTCTAACTGGGTTGTTTGATTTTTTTATAGTGTTCAAAACTTGTAGAGTTTTGAACATTCTTTGTATATTCTAGGTACTAGTTCTTTCTCAGACATGTGGTGCACAATATCTTCTCCCTGTATTAATCTGCCTTTCCATCTTCTTTTTGGGGTCTTTCATGGAAAAGAACCTCTCAGGTTTTTTTTTAAGGTTTTATTTATTTGACAGAGAGAGACAGAGAGAGAGATCACAAGTAGGCAGAGCAGCAGGCAGAGGGAGAGGGAGAAGCAGGCTCCCTGCTGAGCAGAGAGCCCAGTGCAGGGCTCAATCCTAGGACCCTGGGATCATGACCTGAGCCCAAGGCAGCTGCTTAACAGAGTGAGACACCCAGGTGCCCCGAACCTCTCAGTTTTAAGAAGGCCCAACTTTCTCAATTTTTTTCTCCTTAGTGATCATGCCTTTGGTGTCAAGTCTAGGAAATGTTCACCTACCTATAGGTTCTAAAGATGTATTTCCTATTTTCTCTCCTCTGTTTTCCTTACTATTCTGTTTCTTGTGCTAATTCTCTGCCACATTTCTCCTACAAATTATATTCAGCTCCATTTCTTTTTTTTAGTATAGCCCATCAGAAGTTCTGAAAAGAGATGAATGACAACCTAAGGTGCCCGATCATTGAGGTGATCACTGCCCTTTCTCATCATTAAGACAATGTGAAGGAGGGAAGTTCAAACTCCCAGCTATTGTCCCAGTGTCAATGGCATTAAGAGCCAGCACAAAGCTCTGGTCTGTCCCATTGGTTGGAAAGGGATCAAGAGTTTGCCTCCTGCACTGACCTGGGTTCATCAAAACAAAGACCAACACATGTAGTTAGCACATGAATATTTCCATTTCATAGGACAGAAAACCCTAGACAGTGGGGGGAATATATATGCCTCTCTAGAAATTTGCTCATTGGCATTCTTTACAGACTTGAATGACTGGTCAGTGTGTGGGAGAAATCCTTAGATTTGAACTAAACTGTTTGGCTTTGAAGACCTGATTCAACCCTCTGAAATGTTTCCTCCTTACCAAAAAAGAAAAAGTGATTACACCTGCCTTGACAGGGTTGATGTGAGGATTCAATGAACTCAAAGTCTCATACTTGGCCCAGGAAATTGGTCTTATTATTATAGGTCAATGAGGAAATGGACAGGCAACTTTCAGGTAAAGGCACAGAGTGGCCACACCTTTCCCAATGAAGGAGGAAGCTGCTGTCCTTTCCAATCAGGCAACTCTGGTTTTCACAAGCTAATCAGAATCTCCAGTGAACTTATGGGTGAATGAGCACTGAACTGGAGAAAACAAGTCCTTCCTACAACCATTAACCTTTTGTCCCTGAGCAGATCTGGTCAAACCTCTTCTGAACTCTGTTGCCACAACCTCATGTGTCCCAGTGATCCCACAGACACCCAGTGGTTTTTCCTGCCTATCCCCACACATGCAACTAACTCACCATTCATCATCCATCCTTACATCCACCCATTCAACCATACACCCATCCATCCATCCATCCTTACATCCACCCAACCATCCAACCATCCATCCACCATCCACCAACCATCCATCCACCATCCACCAACCATCCATCCACCATCCACCAACCATCCATCCACCATCCACCAACCATCCATCCACCATCCACCATCCATCCATCCATCCATCCACCCACCAACCATTCATCCTTACATCCATCCAACCATCCAATAATCCATCTATCCATCCATCCATCCACCCATCTAACCATATACCCATCCATCCATCCTTACATCCATCCACCCATCATCTATGCACCCATCAATCTATCCACACATCCATCCATTCATCCAACCATCCATCCCTCCATCCATCCCTCCATACTATACACTTTGGTGCCTACTGTGTTTCATGCACTATTGCAGGGCTATGAACATAGTGGCAAGCATAGAGACCAGAACCCAGCTTTCTGTTGAGTTCACTGTCATTCTAGTGAGACTCAGACAGTGAACTAATAAATAAGAGAATTTAGTGTGGTGAAAGTGCTAAGAAGAAGACTCTAGGATGATGGGATACAGAGCTACAGGGGCGATGGAGGGGACCACTGGATGCAGCGTGGTGAGAAAACTCTTCTCTCAAGAGGGCATGAGTGTGAAAGGAGAGGGAGCCAGTCTTGTGAAGATCTGGGGAAGAGCAAGTGTGGCAGAGGGATCAGCAACTGCAAAGTCCCTGAGGCAGAAACAGGCAAGGTGAGTCCAGAGCAAACACAGCTGTGGGTGAGGCCCAAGGGTGGTGTGTGGGGTGGAAGGGGCCTGGGGCCGGCAGCTCATGGAGGGTCTTCTAAGGCATTTGGATTTTAGGCTTCTTATAAACAGAGGCTTTCAAGGGATGTCAAATTTGATGCAAATTTTGAATGCATCCCTCTGGCTGCTGCATGGAGGAGGAATTGGAGGGGCACAAGCAGAAGCAGGAAACAGACTGGAGGTACAGAACAGGCTGGAGGTGTGGAAGAGGCAGGGACAGCAATGACGGGGTTCAGGAGAGAGCATAGCAGTGCCCTGAGACCTGGGTCAGCCAGCCTGCAAAGCCCAAGCCTGCACAAAGCTCACCAAATTCCCTTCTTTCAAGCATCTGCTCAGCTCATTTTTTAAGGAAGAAGTATTTTGCCACTTTAACGTGTACAATTCAGTGATTTTGAGGACAGTCACAAGGTTGTGTGGCCATCACCACTATGTAGTCCCAGAACAATTCATCACCCCAAAAAGAAGCCACCTTACCCATTAGCAGTCACTCTGCTTCTCTCCCCACCAACTCCCCCAACATCCCACCCCTCCCCCACCTACACCCCCCCACCCCCACAAGCAACCGTTAGCCTGCCACTCTGGACTTACCTGTTGTGGACATTCTTTATAAATGGAATCATACACTATGTGGCCTTTTGTGTCTCCTTGTTTCACAGAGCATAACTTTTTACCGCTGATCCCTACTATAGCAAGGTTAGTGCGTCATTCCCTTTCTGTGGCTGAATGATACTCGCGTGTATGGATGTACCACACTATGTCTCTCCATTCATCAGGTGATGTCCGTGAATGCCAGGGGAGTGATGTTCTTACTGGTGAGCAGGGGCTGTAACTGAGACAGACCTATGGCGCTTCTGGAGGGACTAGGATGGGTACAAAGAGATTCATCTTAAAATAATTCACAAAGCGGTACTTTTGTTCTATGCAATTGTCTATGCATTACATTTTTACACCAATAAGGATTTTTCAGTCCCTTGGCTCATCTACTGAGCCCAGACATTCTAGGGAGCAGAGCACAGGGAGTGTTGAGACAGGAGCCTGGTTCTCATCCATCAGGTGCCAACAGCCTCGATGATGCAGGGCAGACCCTGACCCCTCGACCATCAGCTCGTGACCAGCCCTGATGCCATCCCCCGCTGCCTTCCTTCTTGCACAGGTAATCCTGCCAGGAATCGCCATTCCAGCCCAAGCACAGAATAATTTATGAGCCGTAGTCCCAAAGCTCAGTTTTGCCAGTGGGATCAGAAATCTGGCTTGAAGGCTGCTGCCGTATTTCATCACCCCACTTCCCTTTGAATACATTTCAGGGCTGTTAATCTTGAAAGTAAATGACGGACCATGTTCCAAATGAGGCTTAGGGCACCTGGCTACAGAAGAAAGCCATTCTGGGTAGTTCAGACAGCCAGCGCTCCATATGTCTATATACCTGCGTTGTAACACATGTCACCTCCACTGCGGGGCTGGCCTCCCACCTGGGAGCGCCTCCCCAGTGAGCGCAGGACAGCTAATAGAGGCGGATCACGGACAATGCCGCAGCAGGTGTCTGAGCCAGCTCAGACTACCGCAGAAAAACACAGTCCAGGTGGTTTGCAAACAACAGGAATTTACTTGTCACAGCTCCAGAGGCTAGAAGTCCGAGTTTAGAGTACCTGCGTGACTGGGTTGTGCTGAGCACCCTCCTCTGGGGTGCAGATGGTCATTTTCTGGCCATGACCTCACACAGGAGGAAGAGAGAAGGCAAGCTCTTGTGTCTTTCTCTAAGGGCTCTAATGCCATCCTGAGTCTCCACCTTGGTGACCCCCCAACTAATATCATCGCCTAGGGGTTTAGGATTTCAACATGTGAATTTGGGGGGGAGGACACAAACATACTTCCCCAGCACCCATGATGCTCCCACATTTCAAATACCATATTGTGGTATCGAATCCAAACACTGCCTTAGAATACAGTGACAGCAACCTGTTCGACATTTTGTGCCAACTGGCCTCCGTGAGTTTAAGGGAAAGGCTTGCTGGGGGGGCCAGGCCCCCGAAAGGTATTTCTGATGGGGCCAGGAGGTATCTGTTTCCTTTTCTTTTCCATCAGGACATGTGGTCTGAGCCTGGGTCAGTCTTAACCAAGAACCCGAGAGTGTTGTACTAACCGGGTAGCTTCCCCGCACTTCCAAAGTGGAAGACAGAAGGGAACGGACCTCGAAGTGGATGTGTGTCCCAGGCATGGAGAGATGGAGGGAGGCATTGGGGGAACAGAGGAGCCCCAGGCCCAGCGAGAGGGCTCTGTGCCTTGTTCTGGGAGTTGCTGAGTCCATTAGCCTACGAAGTAGCACTAGGATTCCCAACTGCCCAGAAGAGCATTTCTTATGCCCACAAGATGAATTTTGTTTTTCATAAATAATATAATATCTCTTTTAAATCAGCATTTTTTTCTTCTCTAAGAAGCCTCCCAACTGTACCAAAAAAAGAAAAAGAAAAAAAAAGAACGAAAGAAAGAAAAGAAATGTTTTCCCAGCGAATGCGGTTTCCAAAAACACTACAAAATCCCCAGGAATGGATAAAGCTGCCAAGCAAGGTCTGCAAAATTGGGACCAACGTTGCCTCCTGGGGGGCTTGGGGCAGGTGCTGGCCCTGGGGATACAGAGCCCCACCCAGCGAGGGTGGTCAGGACATCCACATGGTGACAGGCAGCTCCCCGCTGGCTTCGGCATCCACAGTAAACCTCTTGCCCATGGGAGGAGAGTCTGACGGTATGACCTTGGGTCAGTCATCTACCCCATTGTGACCTTGAGTGTCATGCCAGCTGCTGGGACTCAGTTTGTAGAAAATAGGGAACCATGGAAAGATTTTAGGCAGGGAGCAGACAGCCAGGTCTGCACTGTTTAGTTTCCTCCAGGGGTTTTTGCGGGAGCAAAACCACATCAATGGAAAGAACTTTCGCTTTAGAGTCAGAGAGATCTTGGGCTCTCAGGGTCGTGCTCCCCCCCACCCCCGCCTCTCCAGCTGGGTGACCTTGGGCAGGTGCTTCAAGTGGGGGATCTTAACATGCAGAGATGATTCGGCAGGTCTGGGCAAGGCCTGAGATTTGGCGTTTCTCACAGATTTTCCATTTCCTCCCTGGTGGTACTTCTGCAACCAAAACCACTTCCCTGCGGGCCACCAGTGAATGACGCTCCCCCTTGCTTCTAGACCCCGGACCACACTTTGAGCAGCAAGGCTCTCGGTTTCCTTGCCTGTATGATGGCACCGACCAAACCCTGCCTGCAGGGCTGTATGGGCATAGATGGCCCCATGTCCCCTGCAGCAGGATCTGTGCCCGGCCCCCCATCCCCCTCACGTTGTTGCCCTGTCTCCCAGATCTACTCTGGTCTGTCCTAGGCTCAGCACCACCAACCTCCTCACTTCTGCTCCTCCCTCCCTTATAATTGGTGTGCTCTGGAAGCTCGCTTGGCACTAGGCTCACCTTTCAAATGCCCTAGAATCCTTTTTTTGGCTTCTCTCTCTTTTCTATTTAAATTCAAAACTCACAATGCTCGCCCCGGGCTCCTACCATCCTCCTGCCATTAGGAGATTAAAATTTCACAACACCTGCCTCTGCTGCTCCCAGGGTCCCACTTTTCACGTCAAGCAAAGCACAGGCCACACCACCTGCCACACATTGGCCACCCCGCGGGATGGGCTTTCTCATAATAAAGCCCGATGTTTGCAGTGCATCTGGGTCACTTCCAGGCTCTGCAGGGGCCCCCTAGCAGAACCCCAGCAAGGTTCGGGGGGCTGGGGGAGAGGATCTGTGCCATTCCCCCCGGCCTGGGAGCTGGCGGCTGGGGAAGCGGTACTGCTTCTTCTTCTCTGTGGTCCTGGGAATGTCATGACTGGCTCAGGCCTCAGTTTCCCCATCTTTAAGAAGCACATGGGACCAAACATTCTCTAGGAGCCCTTCCACCCCCCCTTATCCTCTGTGGTCCCTGCTTGTATGTGAGGAACTTGTGGTTCCCTCCATCTATGACATGTAAGGTATCCCAGAGACATCCAAGACCCACAAATCACACACGTTTGGGATCAATGGAGTGACCCCCTCCACCTTGAAAAGGGACAGTCTCTTCCAATCCAACTCTTCTCTCCAGTGGTGGCCCCATTTTTTTGCTCCCTTTTTATTGTAAGACTTGGCAGAGCAGACAGGGCTCCTGGGTGGCTCAGTCGGTTAGGTGTCTGTCTTCATTCAGCTCCGGTCATGAACTCAGTGTCCTGGGATCGAGCCCCACGTCGGGCTCCCCGCTCAGAGGAAAGCCTGCTTCTCCCTCTGCCCCTCACTCTGTTCATGCTCTCTCTCTCTCTCTCAAATAAATCAATAAATAAATCTTTAAAAAAATAAAAACTTGGCAGAACCGAGCTCTTGTTCTTATTTAAATATATTCATCAATTCCTTAACCCTCCTCCTGTGGAGAGGTAGGGTCTATGTCTCTCACTTGAAACTGGGTGGGTGTGTGCGAGCATTCTGACTGCCCAAGGAGAGAAAAAGTGACAGACGACTTCAGGTTGGAGTCATGAAAGACCACACAATGTTGGCTTTACTCACCGGAACGTTCTTTCTTATATAGTCTGATGGCGCTGAGGCTGCCATGCCATGAAGAAGCCTGTGCACACAGAGGTCTGTGCACACAGCGAGGCCCTACACCCCGGGGGAGCGGGAGGGAGACACCTGGTCAGTCCCCAGCTGGCCCAGCTCCAGCCACGTGACTCCAAGCCACAACTGTCCAGCTGAGCCCCTGACTCACAGAAACTGAGACAGATAATCAAATGATTGTCATGGTTCTATGCCCCTTGCTTTGAGCAGCAAGCCAGATTCCCAACACCACCCACCTGTGCTCCTCCAGCCCCCACCCACCAGGCTCTCCTCCCTCCATCAGTGACCTCCGAGTCCCAAAGTCAACTACAGTCTGTTCCTGTCTGACCAGCCAGCGCATCCTTGAAGTGCTGTCAGCTTCAGGCACCCACCTGCTCATCCGTTGGCCTCCCTAGCTGTTCCTTCTTGGTCTCTGTTGCTAGTTTCTTCCTCATCAACTGGTGTGCACATCAGAGGGCCTTGGGGCTCCGGCATGGGTCTTTGCTGCATCTACCCTGGCTTCCCTGGGGAGCTCACCAAGCTCAATGCTTCACCTCCCGTTGGTGTGCCAAGGACTCTGGCCGGCACCCTCTTCCTAACTCCGGACCCTCACATCCACCCCTGAAACCATCTCTCCCCCTGGATGTCCCATGGGTGTCACAGAGTGAAGGTGTTCAGGCTGAGCTCCTGCTCCCTCCTCCACCAAACCTGCTCCTCTTATGTCTTCATAGTCCTGGTTCCAGATAAAAAAGCTGGAGTCAGCCTTGACTCGTCTCTTTCCATTATACACCCAGGGCAAATCCATCAAGTGTCTAGGCTCTGCCTTCAGAAGACGTGGAAACCAGCTCCTTCTGGACATTTCCCTCCCCATCAACCTGATCCCATGCCGCCATCATCTGCCACCTGGATGGGCTCTCTTCTCCTAACTTGTTTCCCAGCATCTGACTCCGCTCTCTTTCCTCTGAATCTCTGCACAGAAACCAGAGGGATCCTTTCAAAACCAAAGTCATGTCCTACCAATTTTCAGATTAAAACTCCTAACAGCTTCCGGTCTCAGACTAAAAGCCAAAGTCATTACAGTGGCCTCCAGGGTCCTTCATGATCCATCCCTCCCCTTTCTCTTTCTCAGTTTAGTCCCCTTACTTTTTTCCCCTCTGCTCCCTCTGCTCCCTCTGCTTCATCCACTGTGGCCTCCAGGCAAACCCTCAAACATAGCCAGCATGTTTCTACCACAGGGCCTTTGCATTTGCTGCTCCTCTGGCCTGGAACTCTCTTCTCCTAGGCAATTGCATTGTTCTTGCCCTCATGTCCTTCTCTCGCTCACCTCTTCTATAAGGCTTTCCCTGACTACCCTTTTTAAGATAGACACAAACACATACCCTATATACCACCCCCAGACCCTCTCTTGTCCCTGTTCAATTATTTCTTTGTATAACACTTATTACCCTCTGGTACGCTCTAATTTTACTTGTTTGCTGTCTGCTTTACTTCATCCAATTCTGAGTTCCATGATGACAGGAATTCTAAGCTGTTTTGTTCACATATGTTTTCCCAGCATCCAAAGGAGTGTCTGGCACACAGAAGGCATTCAGTAAATGTTTGAATGAATGAACGAAATGAATGAATGAATTATACAACAGTTCCTCCAAATTGCATCCATCAGAGTAATAGGCCAAACATAAATTGTCAGTCTTGCCTATCTACAACCCTTTCACAGCTCCCCCATTGTCTTGAGGATAAAATTCAACCTCCTTAACCCTACACTTAGAGCCATTTATAATTTGACCCCTGCCTACCTCTGCAGCCCCATTTCTCACTACTCTCTGCTTTGCATCTCATGCTCCAGTAACACCAAACCGCTTGAGTTTTTCCACGTGTGCCCATGCTGTGTCCTTGCCTTTCTTCTTACTGCGCCTCTTGCCTGGAATGCCCTCACTGTCCTCTTTCTCTCTATCATTGCTTCTCATCCCTTGTGGTCCAGCTCAGCTCTACCCCTAGGAGCCTTCCTTGCCTAAACTAGCAGGCCTGGGCTCCGTTTCTGCATGCTCCTAGAGCGCCAGAAGGTTGACCTCCCTCAGTGTAGCCACAAGCCCCCACCCCACCCCTGGTCATTTACTTTCCCGTCTTTTGTTCTTCATCTCCTCCATTAGACTGTGAAGGGAAAGGTATAAAATAAAAAAGGAGATGAGAGTGTTGATTTAATGAAAGACAATGTCCAGGGACAACAGTGGACCCATGGGCTGCTGGCGGGGAGGGTGGGGGGGGTAACCTTGCATGTAATGGGGAAGAGTTGACTCTAAGTCAACTCTTCTCAGTGTCACATTTGGGGAAAGTTGGATGTGAACCGGATACTAGATGATACTGCGGAATTCTGCTTCATTTTCTCAGGCGCAATCTATGAACCGAGTAAGGATACTGCCTTCTTCCAGAGGTGACTGTGCCAGAGGTAGTGAAATTAGGCCCTTCTTCCGATGGTGCCGTGGACGGAGCAGTGCCCGTTATGTGACGTCAATGATCAGGAGGATGATGCTTATGGCCAGCCCTGAGCCCAGCACACACCCGGTGCTCCCAGAATGTCTGTGAATTGGAAAGAGAAATGCATGCACGTGGCTGTTGGGTGCGCCCCACCTGGAGAGCATCCTGATGGTGGAGGAGTAGGGGTGAGCTGGGCCACACTCAGAATCCTGCAGGGACGGGGCTGGGCAGGCTGGGAGATGACCGTGATAATGACACATCTCCCAGCGGCCAGCAGGAGAGAGCCCAGGGAGCTGAGCCATGGGAGCTGGAAAGACAATTCTGGAAAGACCACAGGAAGGGAAGGCCGGGCCCTGCCCTCCTGGGGGACAGAATCTCCAGAGACAGAGACTGGGAAAGCCACATACCAGCCACATGAGGGGAATGAGAAGCCCACTGACGTGGCTGGCCCTGGGGACGGCTGTGAGGGTGACTGTCAGAGGTCAAACTGCCCACCAAGGACAGAGCTATTTTAAGGTCCAGAGCTTGTACTTGAACTTCACGTTCATTCCACAAGATAGGAATAGGATCCCCACGTTGCAGAGGAGGAAATGGAGGGTCACAGGATCGTGGGCATCTCTCGGAGTCACACTGATGGAAACAATTCCAAACCCACCTTTTCCTGCTGTGCAATTAACAAGTCCACAAGTTCCTGAAAATAAGCACAAACAAGGAGGGAAAAGATAACACCCTCCCTACACACGCATGCACACTCACACACATACACAGGCACACACACAACCAAGAACCTAGTTGGCTAAGCTAAGAAGCTGGGAGACATGCCGTCCTCTGGGCCACTTCCTGCCAAGTCTCCTGTAGCTGACACACAGCCCAGCCTGCTCCCGTCCCCCACTTAGCACAGCTCCCACTGCCCCCACCACTCCCACCGCCCAGGCCAACCCCCAAACACCTCAAGCCAGCTGCATCACCCCCAGCGCCTCCCCACTCAACACCCGTGGCTGCTGCTCAAAGCAGCTGGAAGTCAGAGCATCCCCCAGCCTCAAAGGGGAGCAGACAGGATACACAAGCCTGGGGCTCAGGGAGAAGCCTCAGCCTTGAACAGAGAGCAGAGAGGCTGACACCCGGAAGAACAAGGTCCTTTTTATACATGAGAACTTTGAAATAAAAATTATAGGGATAATGACTTTCAGGGTCAAGAACGATCTTTGGCATGAGCTCCATTGAGCTAATTTAGGTCCTTAAGCAATTTTCCATGTAGTCAGAACTGTGTCCAGTTTTTCCTATTTCCATCAGTAGTGCTCCAGAATAATTTCATAGGACTTGGGCATGGAGCTGTTGCACGGCACAGCTGAGGGGCCCAACAGAGTGTGGGCATGCCATGAAGCTTGGGTTCATCGCCCACACGGTCACCCTATCATGGCTTCAGCCCGAGCAGGTTTTCTTCAGCAGCCATAATTTTGTTCAAACTCAATGGGGATCTTGCTGCATAATGAGGTCAAAGCCGCAGGATCATAACATCCTTGGGGTCAAAGATGGTAGAGTCAAAATAGCAGGGAGTTGCCCTTGACCCTGGTTCTGCTCCTAGCATTTCAAACTCCCCTGAGCTGTAGCTCCAAGGTCTTTGGCTTTCCCATGACCCTGGCCTTGTGGGGTGTGTTTAGCACCCATCGCAGACCTCTGCCCACCTTCTCCTGGTTCAGCCTCAGCTGTCGTCAACATCACAGTGGGTTCCTCCTCACTGCCATCCCCCAAGGATGTGGGGCATCTTGTCAATGGCCCAACCTGTCCTCGCCTTCCATACCCTCTCTTTCCCTCCAACTCAAGGGGTTCCATCTAACACACACAGTGCAGGTGTCCCCGTCCTTGCCCCACCCCGAACCCGCCACCGTGAGGGGATTTCTGAAGACAAGCTTTGCCCAGGGGGACTCGGCCAACATCCCCTGGCTCCAGGCTGCAACACTGAGTCAGCCACAGAGACCCACCACCCTCACCTAGACTCTGTGGCAGACCCTCAGCAGCTTCCCCACCTCCCACCTCAGTGTGGGTCCCATGGGACTGCTATCCTAAGTCCTAAGTGTTATCCTAGCACTGTGCCAACCCCAGGGGATGAAGGCTGCCCTCTTCTTCCACACACAAGCTCCTTCTTCACCATCTGGTTGCCTCTGCCCTCCCCAGCCTCCCTGCTCACGGATGCCCGGCCCCCCTTCCTGCGCCTGTGTGCTGTTCCAGACCTTCCAAAGCCAGACCTTCCCTGTGGAGCTCTTCCAGGCTCCAAGCCTCGACCCACTTCCTACCCTAGGAACCTTTTCTCCCTTTTGCTCTTCCAAAGCCAGCACATGCGTACCTCTGCCAACCCTGAGGTCACCCCGGCCCCTTCCTCCCCCACTCCCTGGGGTGGGTACTAGTGTGGCCACCCAGATCCTCCTCCAGGACGAGGTCCTCAAACCCCAGCTGCCAGGGGTATTCATATTGATGGCTCATGGCTGGGGTTGCCCCAGCGACCTGCCTCTCACAAGATCACACCTTCTGCCCGGTGGCAGCCCGATCACTGTCAGCGTGGGCCGTGGGACCGAGGACAGAGTCCTGGAGTGGTGGCAAAGGCCCCGCCTCTTGCCTTGATTTGGGAGGATTCTGAAGAACCATCTGGATCTTCCCCTGTTGCAACTGAATTATAGGGCAGCTCCCTCTGCCCCATCCTGCTTCCCTCCCTCCCCCACCACAGCACACCTCCTGCACACAACCTCCCCTTCAGAGCACACTTGTTGGGAACAGAGCTGCGGCACCCCTACTTAAGGCAAGGGTGAGGCTTCCTGTTAATCCTTGCCCCCCACACCCATTATGCCCCATGGGGACTCTCCAGGGACCTGGTCTCCCCCAACAGGCCCTCATCTTCTTGCAGTATTTACTCATTCATTTCCACAATGCTTATTGAGGAAACTTGACCCACAGTCTTCCTATCTCCTTCGTTCGCGCATTCATTCATTCCACGAATCTTGAATGAGCCCACATTATGCAGTAAGTGTCAGGAGTGAACAACAGGCGTGGCCACTAGAATACACCTTTTCCTCTGTATCCCTTTCTCACGGTTATTGTGACAATGACCACAACCTCAGTGGCTTTGAAACACACAGCTCTTGGTTGAAGTCCAGTGTGGGTCTCCTGGGGTTAACATCAGGGGATTGGTGACCACGTTCCTCCTGGAGGCTCTCAAAGGGAATCCCCTCTTTGCCCTGCCAGCTCCGGGACTCTGCCCAACTTCCTTGGCCACAGTCCCCCTCCTGCATCTTCAGAACCCACCAATCTCGCTCTGTCTCATTCCCACACCTCTCTTACTTCTTCTGCCTTCTTCTTCCCTTCTTCCCTTGCGATTACATTGGGTCCTTCAATAATCCAGAATATGCTGCCTACTTAAAGGTAAACTGATTCACAGGTTTAATTCCCCTTTGCCACTAAGCTAAGGCAGTCACAGTCTGGGGATTAGAACCTGGCAGCTCTGCTGAGGCACGGACCTGCCCTCCTTACCCAGCCTGGCACCTGGGGTCGGGGACGGTGGGCAGGACAGCAAGTTCTCAGTAAAGATTGCCATGAGGAGTGGATGCCCAGCCCCAAGCTATCCATCCCAAGAAAAACTGCCCTTCCTTCTCTTCCATTCTCTCCCCTGGGCCCAGCTGCTCCAGCTCCAGTCTTGTGGTCCACCTCTCACCTTGGCCTCTTTCCTGGGTCTCTAACTGCCCCCCTCGGCCTGAACCCCAGGAGGTGCTTCCCCTTCTTCCTGGCAGGGAATCCAAGAGGGCTGCCCTGTCCCCTGTGCCTTCCCCCCACTGGCTTCTCTTTCATTACTTCCCCTAGGACAGGGAGGCTGTCACCTTCTCCTGCCCCGCAGCCCTTAGCTGTCCACTCTGATCCCAGCCCAGTGCTCCTGAGTCCGTCTGCTCATCTGGCCCTTCCTCAAGAACTCTGTCTGGTCCCCATGTCTGGCTGCCTGTCGTGCTGCTGTCTCAATGAATAAGCTGTGCCCATCGGCAGGGCTGTGTCCCTTAAAACAACTTAAGATAGCGTACGTATGTTTTCACGGGGACAAATCCACATCCACTCCCCAGCTCCCCTTCCACCACAGCTCTGCAAAATTTACAATCACCTTTTTCAGGAAGAAGGAACCATTGTTTCTGTAATGATATTCAATAGTCTACACATTTCCGCTCCTGGTAATGTATTGACTCCTTATGCTGTCAAGCCTCAAAGGAAAACAAAAAGTCGCGGTCATCCCCTGAAGAGGTTCTATCTCCTGAGTTACTGATGAGAACTCCTCCAGGACAAAGTTCCAGAGCAGATATCTCTTCTTCACTGGGGGATGCACACCCTCAGCCCCTGCCACGCCCCAGAGAGCATCACACCTGAGTTGTGTGCACGACACAACTCCCTCGCTGTCCGTAAGGCAAATATTCTACGTAGAATCTATCTGTGGGTTTCGATCTCTGTGCTCTGGAGCTTACGAGATTCCCAGATGCATCTCAAGGGTGATGTCGACCAGAATTTTCAGGCGCTTGTCAGAACACTAAATCTGCAAAACAGACTCCCTGCTGGGGATTGTGGGTGGCATGTAACAGCACTCCTTACTTTCTGCCACCTCTGGGGGACTGCCTTACAGAAAGGAAGAGAAAAACTAGGGGAAAAAAAGATCTACTATTTAAAAGCAGCAGCTAGATGCCAGATACGATCTAAATGCTAGCTTGGTTAATCATGGCCACAGTCCTGCAGCGCAGAAACTCTCTCCAGTTTAGAAGAGAGAGAGGCTGAACAAGGTCAGGTAAACGACCTGTGGAAGCTCCCACTGCTGCGATGCTAATTCCTCCCACACCTTGGGACTGAAACAACAAACCTATGTGTCCGCTCTCCATTTCTGGGTGGCAGGGGTTAGGGAGTCACTCATCTGGACAGTTCTGGCTCAGACTTCTCACCAGTTGGTGGGTCAGGCTGTGAGGAGGAGCTGCACTCATCTGAAGGCTTGACCGGGGTTGGAGGATCCACTTTTGAGGGAGGCAGAATGACGGCCCCACGGAGCTGTCCCAGCCCTGGTCCCTGCACGCTGTGGATGTGCCAGCTTACACAGCAAAGGGCAACTAAGGTTGCTGCCCAGCCTGGGGGGATAGTCCTGGATTATCCAGAGGAGCCAATGCCATCACAAGAAGAAGGAGGAGACAGGAGAGGAAGATCAGAGGAAGAGAGGTGACAACAGAAACGTCATCAGAAGGATGCAACATTGTTGGTTTGGGAGGCAGAGGAGAGGAGGCCACACGCCAAGGAATGTGGACTGTTCCAGAACGTGGAAAAGGTGAGGAAATAGAATCTCCCATGGGGACCCTAGAAAGGAACACAACCCTGCTGACACCTTGATTTTAGACCAAAGAGACCCCTGTTGGCCTTCAAACCTACAGAAATGTCAGATAAAGCTGTAGTGTTTGAAGCTGCTGGGCTTGTGGTCCATTGTTCCAGCAGCCATAGACAGTGCACACAGCTTCCAAGATGGTCCACACACACAGTTGTTGGCAGGAGATGGTAGTTCTTCAGCAGATGGCTTCCTCCGCAGGCAACTTAAGGTTTCTTCCAATGTGGCAGTGGTCTTCCTCTTGAACAAGAGACCCAAGAAAGAGAGCCAGGAGGCTGTCACAATGCCTGTCAGGATCTGGTGTCAAGAGCATGTCCACCACCACCACTTCTACCGCTACATCTGGCTCACACTTACGGGGCAGGGGATAGAGCTCTACCTTCTGAAGGGTGGATGGTCCAGGCATCTGTGGACTTTGGCACACTGTCCAAGACCACACTCAATTAAGCAGAAGGCTTGAAATTTTAAAACACAAACAAAAGCCCAAACCTTCAGATCTGTGATGTGACAAAGGCTACAATCTCTCCTGTCATAGAATTGCAGAGCTGGTTCTGAGAGGCAGATGGGCTGGTCTCACCCCATTACTGGGGGACTGAATGAACTCGCATCCCCAGGGGTAGGAATGGACAGAGTGCTTTTCCATATCTGTAAGTTCCAAAGGGAATGTGGCACTCCTGGCCAAGAGGAGGTCTTGCCAGCATTTGCATGAAATGACATCAATTCCATTTGCTGATACTGTGACTGGAAGCTCTGGTCGGAAGTTATGGATGTCTTTAATAATACATGGAAGACCTAATGTAATCAGAGAAGCTCTAGCTGACAGACAACATCTTTCAAAAATGTGGCCTCACTGGGCAGCCAACAAAGAGAATCTCCGGTGGGGGCGAGATTGGGAGTCTGCGTTCTGTAGTAGGCTTCTCATTTTACTAATGGGTAAACTGAGGCCCAGAGAGGGGAAGGCCACACCCAGGTCACCATAAGAGTTAGATAACTGGGGCTGGACCAGAACATCTTCATTGCCAAGTCCGCACTCCGCAGCCTCCAAAGGAGAAGGTTTTCCTTAAAGGGAGAAGGACAAGCAGGGACATTACTGAAGAATTTCTAACTGTCCCTCCTGGGCAGGCTTTGGCAGGTTTTAAGGTGGAATGCTGATGAGGAGAGGCCGTTGATGTGTTTCCACGGGAACTGCCACCAGGAGGGAACTGGGAGTTGGAGAAGGAAGAAGGTGGTGAGGTCTGTTGTCTGAACAAATGGGTGGCTCCTGGAAAAGTTGTCCAAAAGGCAAGACCTCCCACAGGCAAGGTAGAGAGCTTCCTCTCTACCATGGCCAGTGCCTGGAAGAGGACTCAGCAGAATGGATGCTTTGGGTTTCTAGAATAATTTCCAACACTTACCCCTGCACCTGTCACCAGCCAGGCTCAACCTGCCTGTGTGGATATCTGGGAAGAATCATATCCCTGCAAAGATACTTGTGACTTTCTGACCCTGTCCCCATTCAAACCTCCCGCCTTTCCCCTCTCTCCATGTGGCCGCCCGTCCGCCCAGCTGCCCAAGCCTGAAGCCTGTAAGTCACCTCGGACTCCTACTTCCCTCCCCCACAGCCAACTGAGCCCTGATCAACGTCTCCATTAGGAAGGGCATTTTGCTGCAAGCAATGGAATCATTGTTCCAATCAATGTTCCATGTGGGTATAAGGTGTTAGCAGCAAGGGAGCCAGGTAAGCAGCGTGTATAGGAACTCAGTACTCTCTTTTCAACTTTCCTAGAAATCAAAATCTATTCCAAAAAAATAGTTTATTTAAAAATTTTAAGAATGGGAGCACCTGAGTGTCTCAGTTGGTTAAGCATCTGCCTTCTGCTCAGGTCATGATCTCAGGGTCCTGGGATCAAGTCCCACATAGGGCTCCCTGGTCAGTGGGGAGCCTGCTTCTCCCTGTCCCTCTGCCCCACCCCACCCCACTCATGTGTGCTCTCTCACTCTGCTTTCTCTCTTTCAAATAAATAAATAAAATCTTTAAATAAAATAAAAAATAAGAATTTAAGAATGAATGAATGGATAAACAAAATGTAGTGTTTACAGACAATGCTTATTACCCAGCCTCTATTTTTTTTTAAGATTTTTAAAAATTTATTTGACAGAGAGAGCACAAGTAGGCAGAGGGAGAGGGAGAAGCAGGCTCTTTGCTGAGCAGGGAACCCGATGCAGGACTGGATTCCGGGACCCTGGGATCATTACCTGAGCCAAAGGCAGACGCTTAACCAAGTGAGCCACAGGCACCCCTACGCAGCCTTTAAAAACCAAGATTCTTACACCTGCTGCAAAATGGGTGAATATTGAAGATCACAATGTTCAGGGAAATAAATCAGAGGGCATGATGGCGAGGCAAGGGAGGGGAGTGGGGTGTGAGGAGTGTTCAGCGAGTGCAGTTTGATTTGGGGGAGATGAAGTTCTGGAGGTCACTGGTGTTGCTGGTTGAAAAACAATGGGTGTGCACTCAAGGCCACTGAACTGTACTCTTAAAAATGGTTTAAATGGTGAACTTTGTGATGTGTAGTTTACTAAGTTGGTTTTTGTTTTTGTTTTTTTTTTTTTTAAATTAAGAAAGGGGCGCCCGGGTGGCTCAGTGGGTTAAGCCTCTGCCTTCGACTCAGGTCACGATCCCACGTTCCCGGGATCGAGCCCTGCGACGGGCTCTCTGCTCATCGAGGAGCCTGCTTCCCCCTGCCTCTCTGCCTACTTGTGATCTCTCTCTCTGTCAAATAAATAACTAAAATATATTTTTTTTAAAGAAGAAAGAAATAAAGACACTGCAGAGGTCAAATCTTGGGGAGGGCTTGGACTGAACCCCAAACTACCCTCACAAAACTGGTTGGGTGCAGATTCACAGCCAACATTACCTGGCACAGACACCCCCTGGGCTGAGCCCTGACTTTGGCCAGAGCCGACCCAGAGATCGAGAGGGGCTGCCAGCTCCCTTGCCAGCATGTTCCTGCTTCGTCACAAACGTCTGATTCAAAGGGCAGAAGCTGGTTCTTGTGCCCATGGGCTGGATGTGAAAAGAATGTGTGATTTGCATCACTTTCTACTGTGCAAGGTAGTTTCTAGGTCACAGGACACAAGAGTCTCCCATATAGTTTGGAAATATAGCCTTTCCTTCCATCTACACCCTTCCAGTTCAGACCAGCTGTGAGTCTTGGCCCAACATTCTTTTTTTTTTTTTTTAAGATTTTACTTATTTATTTAAGAAAGAGTGCATGAGTCAGGGGGAGGGGCAGAAGGTGAGGGAGAAGCAGACTCTCCACTGAGGAGGGAGCCTGATGTGAGGCTTGATCCCAGGACCCTAAGATCATGACCTGAGCCAAAGGCAGATGCTTAATCGACGGAGCCACCCAGGCGCCCCATTGTCCAAACAGCCTCCCATGCCCCTGGCTGGTCTGTCTCCAGAGGGGCCCCCTCCCCGTCTGATCCCTCCTGTAGGCTCTGTGTCCCCCTCTTTCTTCCTTGCACATATCTACTGTGTCATCAAGGATAGCTAGTTCTGCCCCCATACGTCTTCTGCATGACCTTCTTTCCATTTCTACTCCAGAAACTTCCTGCCAACTCTCATCACTTCCTCGCTGGTTCCAAGACCAGGAGTGGTCCTGGCCACTCTTCACTTGCCCCTGTGATGCTTCTAGAACATAAGCCAGACCAAGGCACTCCCCTGGTCCAAACCCGCCTACCACTGGCCCCTCCATGCCTTCACGTCAGAACACCAAGGCCTTAGCCCAGCATCTGAGTGCCTTTCCCCGCAGCCTCCCCTACTGGCCTAACAAGAGCGCACCCAGCTTCTGGCCTCACGTCCTCTCTCAGGCCCCTAAGGCAGCCATGCTGCATCTTCTAAATGGAGCACCCTTCCATCATCTTTGGGCAGGCAAAAGACACCACTCTGATGTGACCTCATCACTGAAGACTTCCTCACAATTCAGGGCCAGGCTGGGGCTCTCTGTGTCCCCTGAGTCCCAGCCCATGCCATCCTGGCTCAGCTCTGGCATGGCACCCATCCCTGGACTGTAGCACGCTGTTCACTTCATGTTACCCTTGACCCTCACTAGTCTGGGGGATCCTTGAAGTCTGGGACAGTATCTCATTCACCATGACATCCTCAGCACCTAGAACAGCAAAGGGTAGGCTCTCAATAATGCTCCATGAATGAATGAGGCAAATGGACTTTGGGACCTTAGAAAACACAACCCCAATATGTGGGGACCAGTCCTGGTGGGACAGACCTGGCCCTTTAAAATGGAGGGATTTTGCTCTAGGGTGATGCCGCCTCACTTGACACCTCCTCACCACAAGGGCTCTTTCCTCAAAGCCACCAGGTGGTGGCCTTCTGCCTTCTGTCTGGAACTTCCTGTCTGCCTGAACTCAGCCCAGACAGCTCACAACCAGCCTCCCACCTCCTGAGCTCTAGCCCTGCTCTGTCCAGGCCGGCCTCAGCTCCACCCAGTTGAAACCCAGGCCTCCATGATCCGCCTCAGAAACTGCCCGGACGTCCAACCCCCTGGACTCCCCGTCTTCTTCACCACTCCGGTCCCTTCCTTCCTGCTCCCCTGTCTTCTTTCTCTCCTTTCCTTCCTCTCGTCCATCCGCAGACATTTCCACATGTGCCTTCAGCCTCTCTGGCAGGAGGAAAATCGATGAATCAATACATCTTGGGGTAGCCACACTCCTGTGCCAGACACCAAATACAGAGTACCTCCCGCCTCCTGCCCACAAGCTCAGATGTCAGGATTCTGGCGCTCGGCTTACAGAGGGACATTTCAACAGGTACAGCCATTTGTCCACCTTACCAATAGGTCACCTGGCCAGAGTCCAAACCCTGATTCCAAAGGACACCCCCTTTCCCTTGCAGCATCAGCTTCTTCGACTCTGCCATCCACGTCTCTCCGCCAGAGGAGGACGGCCTGATCCTTCTGACCTTGGAGAACTTTCAGCACCACGGCTGGGGGAGGGCTCCCGCCCTCCAAGATTCCGACAAAGCATGGTGCAAGCCCAGTGGAAGGGAGCATTTGCTTCCAGTGCGGGGAATGGTGGAATTGTGTTTTCAAGAAGAGACAGGGCTTGGGATTGGGGGAAGAAAGTTCAAGGGTAGGACAGGCAAGAAGGATGGGGTGAGCTACGCAAACATGCTGACTCCCCAGAACTCAGGGAGGCCTGTGCGTCACTGGGAAGTGATGCCCATCCCGGCAGACCACAGAGGAAATAGCGGCTGTGATCAAAATAGCATCAGGCATGATGTTGACTTTCTTGGAACCACGTGGAAAGTGAGATATGGCTGGAACTCCACTTGGTGAAGCCATCAGATCGATCAGCTCCCTTGCAGTGGGTGGGGGTGCGGAGGGAGCAGGTGGGGAGGCTTCACTGCAGATAGAGGGGAAAAAAAGATCTCCTATGATATCAAGATATTTTCCCAAGTCACAGCGCCTGGTGATGCCTAAACCTCACCTTTCTATCTTTAAATAACTGGGGGCTTTGCAGCCTCAGTGTGAGAGTCCCTCTGCAGGGAGGGTCATTGAAGGAAACTGATGGTCATTATTCACATTGTCATGACAGTTAAAAAAAATAATGCAAACCAGGCAGGAGGGCCTTCTCCAGGCAGCCTCTGACAGATGATGAAGTGCAGGAGGGAAGGCCGAGAGCCAAGTCAGCAGCCAGGAGCCTGCCCCCCTGCAGGAGTTGGGGAGAGGGGTGCTAGCCTTCTCCAGCTTGCTGCAGGCTTTGTGATGTTCCCGAGGTTTTCCTACCAGAGTTCACCTTTTGTGGAGACTCTTAAAGGAAAAGAGAGAAAGAGCCCTAGATTAACATGCTAGCCACGCCCTCCGTAATTAGATTTACTTTAACAGACTCCATAGGCTACCACTTGTCAGAAAACAAAAGTAATCTCTCCATGATCCCTTTCCATGATGCTTTGGCTGCTGGGACTAAAAATCAAATTGGCATCTCCACAAAGGGCATCTGTCGGAGGGGCCTGGCAAAAGCTACGGGGCCCTCTTCCTTTATGAAAATAACCCTAACCACACACAAAAATACGGATACTCCTAAGAATTTTATTCTGCATCCAGCCAATCCTGTGCCTGGCTCTTCTGTGCACTGCCTCCTGTTTAACCCCCAGACAACTCTGGGAGGAGGCACTTTCGTGTTATCCCCATTTTACGGACAAGGAAGAAGAGGGAAGAAGAGGCACGGAGAAGGTACGGAGCATTCCCGAGGCACACAGGCCATTCGTGGCGGCGCCAGGATCAGAGTCAGATTATCAGCTCCCAGCTCTTAGACTTCACGGCGTATACAACTTGGGAGGGTCTCTGCTTTGATTCTTAAATCTCTTATTTTGTAAATACCTTAGGCCAAAAGTCCGCAAACGACCCACGTGGGCCCAATCCAGCCCTCCCTTGGGATTTTTTATTTTTTGTAAATAAAGTTTTATTTAGCCACGCTCATTCATTTCCACGCTGTCCGCGGCTGCCTTCGTGCTTCAGCAATAGAGCTGAGTACTTGCCACCAAGACTGGCTGGCCTGCAGAGCCTGAAATATTCATTATCTGGCCCTCTGCCAACCCTTGCCTCAGATCGTGGGTCCTCAGGCTTGACTGCACATTGAAATCACCCTGCAGGGGAGGGAAAGTGGGTTCAAAAAACCAGGGTGGGTGGAGCCCCACCCCCAGAGATCCTGGTTGAACTTGTACGGGGTGCAGCCTGGACACCCAAATTCTGGAAAGGACCCCGTCCCCACAGAGCCCAAGTGATTCCAATAGCAGCCAAGTTCCAGAAACGTTGCCTTAGACTGTAAGAGACTTAGCTCTTTGAAGTAATTACAAAAGTTTAGTTTGCACATGAGGAACATTTTATGTGGTAATGATGTGTAACCCTGTCTGTCCTTGAAAACGAACGCTTGCACCCAGAGGACATGCATCCACCGGTGGGCCAGGGAAGGCCAAGTGCCAAGAGATGTGTCACTTGCTCTTGTAGATACTAGGGGGGAACCCTCTTTCTGCTCTCCGTGTTTCCGTGACGGGGGATAGCAATTTGGGTAACTCTCTCAGCTTCCTGCCAACCCTTCACTCACTCTGAACTCTGATCAGAGGAAGGGGTGGTGGGCATGCCCCTCTCATGCCCTCCTTCTTCTCTCCCTCTCCTCCAGGACCAAGGTTCTCACGGAAGAGTGTATTTGGGGTTGCCGTCCCCTGGGTGTTAGGTTAACAGGAGCAGGTGCCCCTGGGGGAGGGAGGGCTGCTAGCTGCATTCTGCCCATTTCCTGGGTGCAGTGGGTGAGACTTTGGGATAAAGGGTTCCCTGTCTCCTTTGTTTCCAAGCACCAAAGCCATGTCTGCACTTAAAGTGTCTGATTTCCTTCCTGTTCCTCCCTCTTGTCCTCGGAATGCTTCACTATGGATGAAACAGCCCCTCTGAGGCGGACCTTGGCCCAGGGATTTGCTTTGGCCAATGAACATGTGGGAAAGTGCGAGTTCAGGGCAGATACTTTAAGAGGCATCCCGGGTGACTCTAACCCCTCGTGCACTTCTGCTTCCTGCCAGGAGAAGAGCATATGCACATCTCCTCTGATCCCAGAATCAGAGACACACAGAGCAGAGATGAGCCCTGTCTGCAGCCTGAAACAGGGCTGCCTCCGGGGACCGGTCCCATCAGTAAAAACAACAGGGGCTTTTTTGGTCATAAGCCACTGAGATTTGAGGGTTGCCTGATACACAGCAGAAAACGGACACATCCTCCAGCCTAATGTTAGGAGGGGATATTTTGTCCTGTATCTGCAGAACTCAGGCTGGGAAAGAGGTGTTATTTCATGACCCATCAAAACAGACTAAGGTGCAGCATCGTGTGGTCTCTGCTTTGGAGCTACCCCAACCGTGTGCCCACACAACATAAGGTCTGTGATGGAGACCCCAGGGGGTGGGCAGAAATAAACCGATTGGGGAATATCGGACTGCTCTCAGAATGGCAGTTTGGGAAGGAACTCACCATCCTGCTACCTTGTTGGGCCACTGGAGGGCACTTTCAAAGCTTCCAATGTTCTACAGTGCTTATGCCTCCCCTTGGAGTATCTTTCAACCCTGCTTCCCTGCCTGAGTAGAGTTGTACCGCGATGACCCTTTCATTGGTCCCTTTCCCCTCTGCGCGGGGACCTTCCTGAGGGTACTGTACCGACCGTTGTCTTACTCCCCTTCATATTGCTGGCACCTAGCTCACTGGCTGGCCCTGCCGTGGAGAGTGAGTAACGGAGAGGCTCTCTGACGTTGGCAGGGCAAGCTGGGTGCACGTTGCTGGGCTTGTGAGCGAGGCTTCCTTCGGCGTTCACTTTCCTAGACTGTCACAGTCAAACACAAAGGCTGACAGAAGGACCGAGCCCCAGCTCCCCTCATCTGCTCAACCTGGCATTAAGCAGGAGGTTTCCAGCTAAATGAATGCAGCTGAGCTGCTAGGACCGTTTGCACCATTTCCTAAAAGGACAGAGCACCGCAATCTAAAATGAATTATTCTTCATGGGAGACACAGTGCTGGCAGCCGCTGGAGCCATGTGCCCAAGGATATGGCAGGCTCTCTTTCAGGGGCAGAAGAGGCATCGAGAAAGTGGGCATAGACGTGGCTATTTACCTCTCTCCTCACCGGCCCTGGGACTTTGGAAAGGAACTGAATCTCTTTGAACCTCTTTCAAATGACCATCATGCTGCCTGCCTCAGAGTCCTTAGATCATGCATCATAGATGCAAAATGTCTTGCCCGTAGGCGGCACGCGTTAGAACGGAGGGTCTTCTAAATTTTTTTTTTCTTACTGTTTAGGCAACAGCTGGACTTTTAGCTGAATGGGCTTTTTATAACTTGTTTGGCCCAGAAGACTCGAAAGGTAATTCTATTTTGTACCGGTTCATCTTGGATCTGCCTCGTTGGAGGGGATGTGAAGCAAAGAAATGCTGATTTCTATTTTAAGGACTTTTAAGAGCATGACCCATCTTTCGGTAGCAAATGTGAAAACTTTGCAAATTAGCAATTAAAGGAGTAGCTTTGAACCTGAGTGTCAGCTGGTGCCTGATCTCACTCTGCCTCTCCAACCTTCTTGACCACTACTGTCCTTTTCATGTATCTTGGTGGCTGGTGGCCACTCCTTCCCTGAACCACCCTTCCTTTGGGCTGGCAGTTCCTTTTCTCCATTGCACATAGCATTTCCTCTACATCATCCCTGACTGTCCATCCCATGTCCTGTCTTCAAGGTGGTGTGGATGCCACCTCCTCCAGGAAGCCTTCCCTGAAGCCCCAGTGCGTTTACTGTTTCTTCGTGTGTGCTGCAGTGCACAGAGCATTAGAGGAAGATGACCCTGATCCACCTCTCTCTAGTTATGTGACCTTGAGGCAAATAGCCCAACCTGTCTAGCCAGCCCCTTCTTTGTGTGAAAATAGAACGATCACTTTAATTCGTGGAGTGATTGTAAAGATTAAATGACAAAGATCTTTTATATAAAAGTCTCGGTTCATGTATAGCACTCAATAAACATTATTCCCTTTCTTCTTCCTTCCACTGCCCTGTGTCACTTGTCTTCTCTTAGACAGAATGTTCAGGTCTTCTCCTAGGAGTCCCTAGCTTGTCACTCATCCATGAGAAATGACTCACTGATGGTCTGTTACTTGCCACGCCAGCATCTGGGTATATGCGTGAATTAAGTAGCCGAAGATCTCTGCCATCGCTGGACTCCACTGCTAGTCTGGGAGACAGGAAGTAAGCAAAACATGTAATAAGCCAGTGCCTTATTTTTTTGTGTGTTCGAAGGTCATTAGGTCTGTTGGGGAGGGAGAGACAAGCAGGGGAAGGGGGATCACAAGTGCAGGGGAGACCAGCTCACAGCACTGAGCTGGTGGCAGGGAAAGCCTCCTGGAGAAGGTGTGATCTGAGCACGGACTCCAGAGAGATGAGAATCCCTTTGTTGAATGAGTGAATGGAGCAATTAAAAACCTGAAATTCATTTTTTTCTAAGGGAAAATGACTCATCGGCAAGAGCTTGAAACCTGACAAGATTTCCACCAGACCCGGATCATATCTAATTAATAGAGGAAAGGAGAATTCTCAAAGTATTACCCCGAAAAGGCACCCACCACTTTATAAATAATGGCGTTGTGCTGGGCGCGGGGGAGGTTGGGGACAGGAGGGCCTGAGTCAGCAGGGACAGTTTTAATTGACTTCCTTTTGTAAATGATATTTACAAATTGCATCTGCCAAGAGGAGTCTGTTTGTATAGTGAGTAATTCCTCCAGCTAATTCTAAAATGAGTTTGAGGCCCCTGGGCTGAGCTGCGAGAGCAGCATTCAGGAAAACTCCAGAGCTAGAGGTACATCTGAGAGCCTGGCTGGAATTTTAAAGGTTCTCTTCCTTCGATTGGTTCTGGAGGCCCCATAAAGAGGCTTTAAGCCTGTGAGGGTTGCGTCCTGGCGGCCGGCCCAGTACGCATCTGCACATCTGACATGCGGAAAGACCTCCTAGACCCATCTCCATGAGTCTTCTGGCAAGCCCAGGAGGTGGCAGCCGGGGCTCAGAGAAGGTGAGAATTTCCCCCAAAAGTCACGCAGCCACTGCCTGCAGGTCTTCTGAGGCCCACTCCAGGGCTCTGTTTGGTTCTATCCACCTCAGGCTGATAGACCCCAGTGTAAGGAGGGGGTGAAATGAGAGGGGGGCCCACAGCTTATTCTGCCTCCAATCCCCCGCTTCCTTCTGCACCGGACCGGGTGATCACACCGTCATAGGTCATCACTGCCTTGCGCAGCTCCAGAGAGCCACGGGAAGTGTGGCCACTGGGGTCCCCATGGGAACCAGCCCATCTCAGGGGCCAGCTGCCCCACATGTGAGCCTATGAAGGCAAGGCGGGGCAGGGAGGGCCTCAAGCTGTCAACCTCACTTCGCAAAGTTTTCCAGCAGCAGCAGGAACAGCTTCTTCACCGGTTCAGCTCATGATCTGCAGGGGCCAGACGTCCGTGCACAGGAAACTGCAGGATCTTTTCCTCCCCCGGGTCCAACCACACCAGGAAAACGAAGGACAATACTAAAGCCGCTGCGGGACCTGAAAGGAGCTCACTCCTTTCTCGATGGGACTTGATTCTCATTCATTCACTCATTCACTCACTCGTTCCAAACATTTGCAGAGTAACTGCTATGTACCGGGACCTCCCATGGGCACTGGGGACCCAAAGATAAGAAGACCCACGGTACCCGTGGCCATGTTTGAGGTACTAGGAACAGGGCAAACCCTGAGAATTAAAGGAGTCAGAAGAGGGATATCTAGCTGTGTCTGGGGTGGAAGGAGGTAGTCATGGAAAGCTTCCTGGAGGAGGTGGAGCAAGCCTGAGCTAAGCCTAAGGACAGGCGCAGTTATCAGGGTGAAAGAGGTGGAGGGTGAGGGGTGAGTGTGAGCGCATGCCATGGGAGGACGTGAGCGAAGGTCAGAAGAAAAGCCATGAGTGGCAGGCAGCACGGGGTTCAGATTACTGGAGCCTGAGGGTCAGTCATTTCAAGCTGATGGAACCAAGCAATGAAGACCAAGGAAGAAAGGCAGAGAGAGAGACAGGCCCTTGGGAACCAGACTGAAGGAGCTTGGGCTTAATCTCCAAGGAGAGCGGAGAGAGAGCCAGTGAAGGGGGTTAAGCAGGAAGAAGCGGGGCCAGACTTGTGTGTTAGGAAGGGCAGGCTGTCTGGCACCCATACGGAGCAGAGAGGAGGGCAGGAGGGAGACGAGGAGATACACGAAAATTCTTTCTCTCCCAGGTCAGCCTCACACACATCCTATGGTTTCCTCCAAGCCCTACAAGCTGATGAGCTTGGCGCCTGGAGCAGGATCCATCCTGTGGATTCTGGGCTGCAGGACCTGAAGGGACTGGCCAGCACATCAGCTCTCTGCTGCCCCCCACTGTCTGTAGGGGGCAAACACACCCTCCCTTTGTGTGTTTAACCCCTTACATCCTGGCACAGGAGTACCAAAAATTTTCTGTAAAAGATAGCACGTAAAATATTTAAGATTTGCAGAACCTACGATCTCTGTCGCAAACACTGACCTCTGCTGTGGTAGCACAAAGGCAACCGTAGCCAGAATGTAAACCAATCAGCATGGTTCTGTTCTGATGAAACTTTCATTTATGGATATAAAAATTTGAATTGCATATAATTTTCACAAGTCACGAAATAGTCTTCTTCTTTTGTTTTCTGTAACCATTTAAAAAAGTAAAATTCTCAACAACAAAAACTCCAGTTTAAAAATGGACAAAGAACTCAAGACATTATTTTCAGAGATGACACGTGAATGGCCAATAGACACAGGGAAGGATGCTCGACATGTCTAAACATAGAATAGCTACCATCCCAGAAAAAAAAAAAAAAGGTGGACAGGAACACATGTTGATGGGGATGTGCAAAAATTGGACCCTCCATGCACCGTTGGTGGGAATGCAAACTGGGGCAGCCACTCTGGGAAAGTGTATGGAGAAGCTTCTAAATATTAAAACTAGAATTTTGGTAAGACCCAGAAATCCCACTTCTAGGTATATACCCAAGAGATTTGAAAGCGGGATCTCAAAGAGGTATCTTCATACTTATACCCACAGCAGCGCTATTGACCATAGCCAAGAAGCCGGAGCAGCTCCGGTGTCCATCAGTAGATGAACAGATAAAATGTGGTCCATCCAGACAATGGAAAAGTATTTCAGCCTTAAAAAGAAAGGAAATTCTTTTATTTTATTTATTTTAGAGAGAGAGCATGTGCACGCATGAGTTGAGGGAAGGGCAGAGGGAGAGAGAGGATCTCAAGCCGACTCTGTGCTGAGCGCAGAGCCCAACCCTGGGCTCAATCTCACCACCCTGAGATCATGACCTGAGCTGAAACCAAGAGTCGATCGCTCAACCAAATGAGCCACCCAGGGGTCATAAGAAAGAAAATTCTGATGCACACTACAACATGGACAGCCGTTGAGGACATTCTGCTAAGCGAAATAAGCCAGTCACAGAAAGACAAAGACTGCGTGATTCCATTTATATATGAAGTATCTAGAGTCATGGAACCCAGGGCAGCAGACAGCAGAACTGGGATTGCCAGAGATGGAGAGAGGGGGAATGGGGAGTTGTTTAACCGTCATAGAGCGTCAATGTTGCAAGATACAAAAATTCCAGAGACTGGCCACACAATGCTGTGAATATGCTTAACCCTGGTGGCGGTTAAGAGGATCAATTTTATCCTATGGGTATTTTACCACAATTTTTAAAAAATTATATAAACCATTCTTAACTTGAGGCCTACATGAAAGCAGGCTACAGGCTGGACTTGGGTCTTTGGGCCGTAGTCTGCGGACTCCTGTTCTAACAGACCAGACACCGTTGAATTCTGGAACCCTTCCGCAAGACTCCATTGCACCCCACCTGAAGTCCTCAGGATGAAGAGTGGTTCCCAATTTCCTACCAGGCGTGGGACAGGGGGAGAACCTTTTCTGGCTCTGAATCAGATGTGACCTGTGAACTAAATCCGGGTCAAGTGCGCAGAAGCAGGTCTACGTATGGGCCAGGGAGAGCCCTCAGGTGGAGGCCCAGGGGCCCGGGGTAGGACATCAAGGTCATGCCGCTGAGGGGGTGACCGGCCGGGCTTCGCCAGCACCCCACAAGGATTAAACAAGCTAGTGGACACAGTGCTCAGAGCAGCCAGTGTGTTCCTGGCACATAATAAAGCACTCAATTCACATCATTTGATGCGATTATCCTCCAGGCTTGTGGCTTTAAATCCAAAATTCCACCAAATCTTTTGATTCTATTGACTTAGCGAATCAGGTGAAAGACGTGCCATTATACTATGTACCATTTGGAAGGAAAACATTTCAGGCTGCTGCAAATTAAACAATGTTGTAATGATTTTTTTAATCATTTGGAGTTTGGATTTTTCATGCACAGGAGAGAGCTCCTTAGACCTATTTTGACACTGATATCGATCACATATCGATCTGGTGCACACGTTCCATGGATATAGACATGCAATAAACTGGGTGAGATGCTCCCCAAACCTTTTTGTATCCAAAGCCCAACTTTTAGGCAAAACTTTACAACTCAGAATAACCTGTGTCCATTTTCTCAGCACAGACTCATCCTCTGGTGCTCTATGAGCATTGGAGAGGCAGAATTTATCCAAGAGTGTCCAGTATGGTCACTGGGACTTTCTGTCTAGCCCTTGAAACCCATGCCTGGGTGATGGCAGCTGCATCCCTAATGCCACCTGGCTCAAAGGGACAGTGTGCAGCATGGTGTTAAAATATGAAAATAGATGCATTTTAGGGAAGGCAAAACATGAGATCATCATCTACCAATGACTCCAAGTGGACACCTCCAGCCCCGATGCCCCACTGTGCCCCAAAGCATCTGCCCACCTAGACGTCTGCACCGGGATGCCTACCAGGGTTCTCAGATGGAGCGTTCAGTTCCTCACGCCCTTCCACGCACACGCGCACGCGCACACACAAACACACACACACACACACTCCTCCATGTTACCAAATGGCACCACCAGCTACCGTCTTGGGTAGGTCAGAGATTTAAGACCCATCTTTAATTGCTTTCTTCTCTCCATTGCATCTGCAATTTTAACTCCTTAGCAAATCTTGTGGATTCCACTTCTAAAACATATTCCTGGGGAGCCTGGGTGGCTCAGTGGGTTAAGCCTCTGCCTTCAGCTCAGGTCATGATCTCAGGAGCCTGGGATCAAGCCCCCCATGGGGCTCTCTGCTCAGCAGGGAGCCTGCTTCCTCCTCTCTCTCTGCCTGCCTCTCTGCCTACTTGTGATCTCTGTCTGTCAAGTAAATAAATAAAATCTTTTAAAAAAATAAAATAAAACATATTCCTAAACTGCCTCTTTTCTTTCAGCTGCACAACCTCTGCTCTTGCCTGATCACCATGCCCAGAGTAGTCTGGTTAACACATAAATCAACTCATACCACTGTCTGTTGCTCCTCTCCCTCCCATCACACTTGAAAGGAAAGCCAAACTCTTTAACTGACCCTGGGAGGTGATGCAAGTTGGTCTTACCTCTCTGTCTTCATCCCCCCAACCCACCTGTTTTCTTGTCCCCTTATTCTGTTCCACATACGCTGCTCTTTCTTTCTGCTCCCTAAAACACCAAATTTACTTCTGCCTCAGTGCCTTTGCACCAGCTATTTCCCTGCCCAGAATTTTCTGCCTCTCACTCTTCCCTTGACTGGCTCCTCCTCTTTCTTCCATTCCTAGCTTAAATGCCATCTCCTCAGAGAACCTTTCTTCACCACCTTATCAAGGTTTCCCTTTCCACAAACACACATACACGCACACTTGAGTCTCTCTTCATAACATTATCCTGTTCTTTTGTTTTCCTGGTGCTGCTTCATTAATATGTTAATTCCACAGGAATGGGAAACAGTTTCAGTCCCCGGCACATGGGAAGTGCTCAAAACAATTTACTGAACGAGTGAATGTTCAATAAATTTTTGTGGACAAAGATGCAGCATATATAACGTTATTTCTAAATTACAAAGATAGTGGAGTGGTGGTTTTAAAATGTGTCCTTAAATTTTTTGATAATCTTCCCCTCTTCAAAAGGTGTAAACGATTGGCCTCCCCTTGAAATGAAAAACAGAACATGGCAAAAGTAATATTTTGTGACTTTCAAGTCCAAGTCCTAAACAGGATGGTTTCTGCCAGTTTCCCTCTCTCACTCTCACTTTCTCTCTCTGTCTTTCTCTCTCTTTCACTTCCTCTGGGAAAAGACGGCCACCATGTTGTCAAGACACTCAAGCAACTTGAGCCCCATGCAAAGAGAAACTGAGATTCTCCACCAATATTCCGGATCTGTCCACCAGCCACATGAATGAGCCCCTCGGGACTGTATCCTCCAGCCCCAGTCAAGCCCTCAGATAACACAGCCCCAGTTACAGTCTTGGCTTCTGCGTCATGACAAATACCAGCTAAGCCACTTCTAGACTTCTGACCCACAGAAACTGTGAGTGGTAATAAATGTTGATTATAGTTTTAAGTCCCTGAACTTTGGGACAATCTGTTACATAGCAACAGCTGACAAATATAGTAGGTTTGCAAAGGAGCACATGATGTGATTCCTGTGTCACAAACCATGAGGGAAGGAAGTTTGTCCAACATGGATTTTCATTCTTGACCAACACATTTTGAGTCCTGATTTCACTACTTCTTTTTGTAGTGTTTTGTGAAATATTCTAGAACTATCCTAAAATCAAAATCAAGCTGATGGGTCTATAATTTAATATAATTAAAAAATAATATTTTTTTTCTCTTTTGAGAAGCAGCTCCCCATCCCCCATCTTCCAAGGCTCCTCTTTTATCAAACATGTTTCAGCAAAGGCAACATTGTCTGCACTTTCCTCCAGGTCCCAGGAGAATATTCATGGAGGACAAGAAACTCATATTCCTGAAAATCTGCCACATGCTCTTTTATAATCTCTATCCCCAGCTTCTTTCTAGATGATTCCCAAGGTCCTTCGACAGTTCTTTGTAGAATTCTACTGGTCTTGATTTAAGCTGCTTAGAGTATAAAGGGGAAGATTTAAAACATGCTTGGCTTCAGCCTGGTTACTTCCTGGAACCAGGGCAAATCATTCTCCCAGCCCCCCACGCGCACACACACACACACACACACACACGCACATGCACACACGCACACATTTCTACGTTATTATAAAGTCAAATGAGATAACACGTAAAGAACTTTACGCAAGACTGGTAAAAAGTAGATGCTGTAGATAAACTGTTATTCTAAGTGACGGCATTTGCTTGCTTGTCACATATCTAGGCTTGTCTCGGAAACCATCTATTATTAAATCTGAGCAGTTAGAAAACTTGAAACAGAGACTGCTTAAGAGGAAGGGCACAGGGAGTGACCCACGCTAGGCCTCTCTTCTGTGCCCAGCATTGTACAAGCATTGCTTCATTTCCTCCTCACACAAGCAGACTCCACCACACACGTGGGGAGACCGAGGCACAGGTCTTGCTGCTCAGAAGCAGAACCAGCATCTGAGACCAGGTCTGTGTCCTATGCCTGTGGCCTTTTTGCTCTTTATCATGTATTTGTTTCTACAGCACCTTGAAATCTTGCAGTTTCCCTGATTTTTATGAATCTGGGCCAGCTGTGGGGAATGGCCAAGGAAGCAGTGAGATGGTGAGGACAGTCATGAGCGAGTGGTGGCTGATGGCCCACTGGCCCAGTGCCAAGGTCACGGCAACACAGAAATTCACTTTGGAGTCGTCCCACCCCCATAGCCCCTCCCTTGCCCTGGGCCAGCCTCTGCGTAAGCTGGTTCTACAGGGGACAGAACAGAGGTGTGGGGCTCCACCACTTCCCGGGCCGCTCCTGTCACTCCTAGCCTGTGACTTGACCAGCCGCTTAGCCTTCTGACCATGTGCGGGGCAGGGTGGCGCTTCTCTGACCATGTTTTCCTGCAGGTGTAATGAGATTGTGTATGCGGGCTGCCGGACACAGAGGAGGAGCCAGAGCGTAAGGTGGTGAGATTACAACATCCCAGGCTTGATCTGGGTCACAGACTGTGAGTGCACGGGTCAGCCCTCCCGCCCCACCCCATGTCCCCTCATCTACGTGCATGTTCGTGCACATATTCTCGCATACACACTTGTACGCATATGCACAAGCACATACAGGTGGGTGTCCATACACATACACGCCTACATGCATGCACACTTACACACAGAGATACATGTTCACACTGTCATACATCTATGCACATGCACTCCCACATACAGACATGTGTTCACATATACACACATATGTGCATCCACATGCACACACACTTACACATAGATACATGTTCACACACATACACACTCATACACGTATGCACATGTACTAACACTCACAGAGACACATGCCCACACATATACACACCCATGCGTGTATGCACGTGCACTCACACCTATAGACACATGCCTGCACATATACACACATGTATGCACATGCACTTACACAGAGAGACACATGCCCACATATATACACGCTCATACACGTATGCTAATATACTCACACAGGGACACATGATCACAACTATACACACATGCACTTATGTGTGTGCACTCACACATACACACACGTTTACACACATATACACATACACATGTGCACATGCACTCACACATACACACAGAGATAAGCTCACTCATCTGCACACTCGAGCACTTTACACATGCACACACGTTCTCACACATGTAAATTCACACACACGCACACTCACACTTGCATGCACTCACACACACTCTCATCCCACTGCCACTCACTCCCCACGAGACCTTAGAACAACAGCTCCTGCGCACTGAAACATAATGCAAGCCCCACGCATCTCTCCCATTTTTCTAGTACTCACAGTAGGAAAAGGGAACAGAAACAAATGACATTAATCTTGATAATATATTTTGTTTAACCTAATATATTTAAGAACATTTCAACAGGTAATCCATAATTTAGCTACCATGTACCTCAGTCTGAACTCCCCGCATTTCCTGTGCTCCCCAGCCCTGTGGGACCCCCACTGGCACCCTCCACGCAGGCCACATGCCTGGGAACCACGTGCCCTCCTCCTGCCTTGCCCAGCCAAACCCCAGCCGCAGCCACCTCACCACACGGCCCCACTTCTGACTCATTAACAGGGAGTCCCTGCTGTGGCCGTGGCTGGGACTTAATGAAGCAGAGCACACCAGACTATAAAAATGTCCTTAGGCAGCCCTCCAGCCATGGGGTTAACCATGGAGTACTGAGAGAGCGTATTAGGGAGATGATCGGCTGATGATTGCCTGAGAAACGGGGGGGCTGCCTTGGACACAGACAGAAGCACAGGGCAGTCACTCTGGGCTGCCTCCCCTCAAAAGGGGGGTGTGGAACACAGGAATTATACTTATAACTTGGATTTTAAACAAGCATAAGAAGAGACACCTCACTAATGGCCAATAAATATGGAAAAAGAATCAGTCTCTAGAATAGTCAAAGAAATGCATTTAGAACCACACACCTGCCCCTTTTCACATGTCATATTTACAAATGCCTTTTAGAATAATACCCAGTGCTGGGGAAGATGTACTGAAATGGGCAGTCTCATATATTGCCAGGGGATATATGAATGGATACAGCCTTTCTGAAAAGCGATTTGGCAGAATGTATTAAGTGCTTTCAAGCTCCCCAGGGATAAAGGAATGATCAAAGAGACGTTATCAGTTATCTTGCGCTGTGAAAGAAGCTGTCCCAAAACTTGATGGCTTAAGAATTTAGATTTAGCTCATGAGTCTGTGAGTTGGCTTGGTAATTCTTCCCATCTTGGTGACTTAGCTGATCTTTCCCACATACCTATGGTAAGCTACAGGCTTGGCTGACGGTGGATGACACAGGAGAAAGGTCCTCATGGATCTCCAGCTATGGGAAGCTTAGATCACCAGGGAGGAGCCCAGTAGCTGGGCCCCGAAATCCATCACCCCACAGTTGCACTGGGGCCTTGCCTGTGGGCTACACTCTTCAATGAGTCCCCCTGGTGTGGACAGGAAAGCAGGCCACCGTCCTGGGGAACCATGGGGCTGCTCTGACAGCCTGCTCTGGCTGAGCACGTTCTCACAGTAGGCTCTGGGATCCCCAGGGCTAAAACTTTCCATGTCCAATTTTCCAGCATCTCATCAACCACATCCAGAATCAGTGTGGGAGAAACATGTTCCAGGGCATGAAGATGGGCAGGAGATCTCTTGTACTCATGTTTACAGACTTTCGACCACAGAGCCTCTCAGAGATGCATTCGCAAGGACACTCATTATGTAATTCATCGATTCATTCCACATATATCTATTAAACGTCCACTCTAGGCCAGGCTCGGTGCAAGGTGCTGGGAACTTAGCTGCACCCAACGGGCAAGCTCTGTGTTTTCATGCAAACTGCATTTTAGTGGAGAAAGGCAAATATACAAATAAACAAGCAAAAGAAAAGATCAGAGTCATCATCACCATACAGAGGAGGCAGAGAACCCAAATGTGGTCCTGGGATGGTGAGCCGATAGGAAGGAGCCACCACGCAAGCATTCCAGGCAAAAGGAACAGACGAGACAAAGGTCCAGAAGTGGGAAAGAGTTCCACAGGACAGAGGCAGGGAAAGGAAAGCAAAGCACGTCAGGGAGGCGGGGCAGAGGAGCGTGTGTGGGACCAGGGCACAGAGGTCAGCCAGTCTGGGAATGCAAAGGGTTTCCTACGCTGGGGACTGGGAGCTGAAATGTGTTCTACATGTGGTTGGAAATTACTAGAAGGTTTTTTAAGTGGGGGGAGGGGACGGTGTTGTGACATGGTCTAATTTACATTTTGGGGGAAGCCTTTCTGGCTGCTGGGTGGAGATGAGGTCCTACTAGGGCCAAAAGTGAGAGTAACAGGTGACAGGTGATGCTAGTAATCCAGGGAGATATCAGATCGGCTCATCGTGTGCAGCCAGAGGAGGAAATGGAGAGAAATCAGTTACTTAGGGATGCATTTTGAAGGTAGAGTCTCTAGGACTTGCTAAGGCTTGGGCATGAGGGCTGGGTGAAGGAAAAAGAGGAGTCAAGAGTAACTCCCAGCATTGTCTTCAGACACTGGGTCGTGGATGGCGGCTGCCTAGGGAAAGATGGCAGAGGAGCTGGTCTGGCCATGGGAACCCCAAATTCAGTTTGGGGCTAGTGGACTTTGAGGTGTTTTGGACTCTCGTGTGCAACTGTCACATGCATGATTGGCGTGCACATATGAAGTTCAAAAGAGAGGTCAAGAGCAGGAGATAGAGACTGGGGGCTGTTGGCCTACAAAGGTGATGGCACAGCATGGGGCTGGCTGGGCCGGCCAAGGAGCATGCAGAGGACAGAAGAGATTGAGGACTGAGTCCTGGGGACTCGGCCACAGGAAGTCAAGCCGGGGGCGGTGGGGGGTGGCAACCTAAGGAGCCCACAGTGAGGACAGGGAAGCAGGAAAGCATGGAAGCCAAGAGAAGCAAGACCTTCAAGGAGGGGTAAGGCATGCTTCACTGTGTCAGATGTTGCTGAGACATGGAAAATTCTAAAGACAGAAATCCGTATCGGATTTGGCAACACAGGTGTCATTGCTGCCCTCATCAGGAGCAGGTGCAGGGGAATGCTGGTGACTGGAGACACGTGGACGTTGGCTGGAGGGATGGAAAGGGCAGGTGGACCCAGCAGCCTCAGGCCACTGACTGGTTGGAGAAGCTCTGCAGGGAGCAGGAGTGGAGAATGGAGAGAGTCACCGACGGATGAAGTTGTGTCAAGGGAGGGATTTTTTTAATGACGTCAGAGCAGGTTTCTAACCTCGTGGGATCCATCGGTGGAGACGGTGACGTTAAGTATTCAGGGACATACAGGACACCTGCATGAGAAAGGCCCCTGAAAAGACCAGAGGGGCAGGATCCGGAGCTCGAGCGGAGGGTTTGGTCCTAGGTGGGGCAGGGAAGCGTCTTCCATGGGAGTGGGGCTGGGGTGATGGGGGAGACCGGGTGCACATTCATGGGTCCTATTGCCTTTCGGAGCGCATCTGATCGTTCTGTCTCATGGCTCCCTCCCACTAGACTGTGGATTGACACCAGCACGGTAGGGCCATTCCATTGCACTCCCAGCAGCTCTCCCAGCGCGGAGTGCGCGACACCTGTCCAAAGGGTATTTGAGGAGTGAGCGAGTCTCACATCAATTCCCAAAGTCAGTGTTCAAAGGTGAGGAGCTCTGCTGTACCAGGGAAACCAACAGCACTGGACACAGGTGATTCTGTTTCCTGAGGGGCCTTCTTCACCCCCGTTCCCCATCTCTGCCTTCAAAGTCCTTCCGGGCCCACAGCCCACGCCGCCGCCTCCAGGAGGCCCTTTGCTTCTTCCAGCTTCAGGAGCCGGCTCCCTTCCTCCAACCTGCACTGGCGTGTGTCCCCTTGTCTCCTCTGGCAATGCTCCCGTCTGACCTGGAATTACACTTCCCGCGTTTCTCTCTTGACTGCGTCCTAACCTAGTGTTCGGGAATGAATGATTGGTGGGCTCCCCGGGGAGGGAGTCCGGGGCCCGATGCTTAGCAGGCCTCCTCCTGTGTCCTCCGAATCGAGCAGCCTATCTCAGACTCAGCACTAAGTCTCCCTCCGTCCACGGAGCTTCAAATTACACCCTTGCTCTGCAGACGGGAAAGGCATGTCATCATCAGCTCTGTGCAAACAGCGAGGCGGTGGGCTTCTCCGCTGTCAGTGCTCTTTTTGTACCCACAGATTTTAAATGCCTGTGGCCAGCGTCCCTGCAGTGGGTTCCGGGCAGAATGCTAGCTGCACTGGGCTCCAATCCCGATGACACGGCCATGGGGTGAGAGCCCCCCGACTCGGCACCCTCGCAGAGAAAGCCTGACACCCTCCACTGTCGGGGGCACAGATTTGGTCATGCTCCATGCAGAGCTCATTCACTAGGCTTTCAAAACCATCGTTGGCACACGGTGGCCCTGACCGCTGTGAGTGACCGCACAGCACGGTGACCTCCTTGCTCCGGGCTGAGATGTCATTCTCAAAAGCAGGCTTGCACCGAAAACCACGCAACTGCAGCCTCAGCCGAGGACCCTCAGGTCAAGACAAAGGCTCCTGGTCCCCTCTGCCCTTGCCACACGCCTCTTCTGTGCCCTTGGCCCTGGGTCTTCATTCAGACCTGCCAGTTTGCCGACCCCCACTGTGCATCAGGTCCTCCCTTCGCTTTGTTGTCCTTCCGACCTCACTCTCTGACCTTCCACTCTGAGCCCGGCGAGGGCAGGACCGGTTTTGTTTTTTTACTCTGACATCCCCAGTACACTGTGGAGTTTGACACACAGTAGGCCCCGGAAATCTAGGGCAGTGACTATATATGTCTCCATCTTAGCTTTCCTCGTCACCTCGCGGGCTAGGAACCGATTGTAAAACTCTTCCAGGAAAAGCGGAAACAGCCTGTGATTTGCAGTCCCCAGGCCCTCGCACAGAATGTGGTAGAAGCAGGATGTGCACTACGGTCCATCTGGCTTCCAAGGCTAAGAAGGGAGAAGTGTTCACTGGCCCTGAGACTGTGTCTTGCCCCCAGTCCCCAGTCACCCTGCCAAGCACAAAGCAGGACTTGGCAAACACCTGGGAAGTGGAGCTCTGCTGTGTGTGAACACACAGGCACACGGACACACAACACCCACAGCCAGGAGATGCTCCAGGCTAGCAGAGATAGCTCGCTCAGCGGACGGCTTGATGGGGGTTTGGTATGTGCGGAGTATCACTGTCATTTATTAGTAATTATTTTGACCTGCCTTTAGCAAGAGGAGAGAGAATCACAGACGACTCTGGGGGTTGGAAAGAACCACAGAGATCACTTTATATTTGTAAGAATCTGCTCTACCAAGCGAGATTCAGTAGCTAAGCTTCGGGCTCTGCTGTTTAAACTGGTGTTTGAACACGGGCCTGTCTGGGGCTTGGCAGACTCTGTCCACCTCCCCAGCCATTCGCAGAGCCCCTCCCAATTGAGCACCCCCTACCCCAGCCCAGTAAGGAAATCTGATATTCAAATCATTCTTCCCGGGCCAACTCTCTTTGCCGAATCACTTCTACTTTGACTTTTATCTTTGTCTCTCCCAGTGGAGGGCGGATGTATTCCCCCCCCCCCGGCCCCAAGGCAGGGGTGTGTGTCTCATCTGTGCACACCCAACAGACAGGACAATTGCTGGCATGTAGAAGGTGTTCAGATACATTGCTGAAGGTTTAGCAAGCCATGGGATTCAAGATATCAACGGGAGCCTGACTCACAGAATCCTCAGTACATGGGCCAGGCACTATCTTTACATTTCAGTATCTCTGAGATCAAGATGCGTCTTACAATCCCTGTGGCCGGTGGCATTTGCCACTCTTGCTTGTGTAGGTCAGAGCTTATGGAATGTGGGTGAGCGGCTCAGAAGCAAATCCCTTAGACAACAGGGGAGCACTCTTAAGAAATCATGACATATGGTAGACAGAACAATGTCCCCCCACCATCCCAACCAAAGTTGTCCACATGTGAATCTCTGGAACCTGAGAATATGTTACCTTCCATGGCAAAAGGAACTTTGCAGTTATGATTAAGCTAAGGATCTTGAGATGGGAAGATTATTTGGATGGTCTGGGTGAGTCCAGTGTAATCACCAGGGTCCGGAAGTACGAAAGGGAGGCAGGAAGGTCAGAATGAGAGAAGCAGCTACGACCACAGAAATAGGAGTCAGGGTGTTGTGGTCATGAGTCAAGGAATATGGGCAGTCTCTAGAACAGGAAAAAGCAAGATAACAGAGTCCTCCTTAGAGTTACCCGAAGGAACACAGCCCTGCTGACACCTTGCTGCTAGTCCAGCGAGACTGTTTTCAGACTTCTGACCTCCAGTGCTGTAGGATAATAAATTCATTTTGTTTAGGCCACGAAGTTGGTGGTAGTTTGTTATAGCATCTTAAGAAACCAATATGGTGCACCTCATTATTTACCAACCATCACAGTCACAGTGGACTCAGGGAAGGCTCATCAATGAAGATAAAACTAAGGGGTGAACGTTTGAGGAAAACAGGGTATTTCTACAGTCTCTAAGTATCTGCCCACAAGATGTTTATTAATTACAGAGGGGAAAATAATTGCTTGACAGCAGACATCACCTTGACATTTGATCAAAGTTAGCATTACCCCAGGTGGGACAAATGGACATCGTGTATCTCCTGATACAATGAGCTGAGACAAACATTCCATCATGTCCGTGGTATCCATGCCAGAAATGCATAATCTGAATCTAATCATGAAGAAATACCAGACAAATGTGAGTTGAGGGACATTATCCAAATTGAGTATTCTATACTCTTCAAAAATATCAAGATGGTGGAAGGAACAGGAAGTCTGAGGAACAGATTATAAGTCCAAAGAGGCACAGCAGCTCAGTGTAGCACATGGTTCTGAATTGGATTCTGGACCAAAAAATACATATTTTTTAAAATAAGTATTTTATTTTATTTCATATTTGTTTTCTTTTGTTATTAAAAACTATTGATAAAATGGGGAAATGTGAGTAAGGTCTGCAAGATAGGTAACAGAATTATATCAATGTTAATTTCCTTTATTCACTGTGGTAATCATTGTTCTGTGATGAATTAGAAGATATCCTCTCTTTTGGGGGGGGGGGGATATGTGCTGAAGTCTTTAAAGATAAAGCGGTGGGAGCCTGAGTGGCTCAGTTGGTTGAGCGGCTGCCTTCAGCTCGGGTCATGATCCTGGAGTCCCGGGATCCGGTCCCACATTGGGCTCCCTTCTTGGTGAGGAGTCTTCTTCTCCCTCTGACCCTCTCCCCTCTCGTGCTCTCTCTCTCATTCCCTCTTAGATAAATAAATAAATTCTTAAAAAAAAAAAAAAAAAAAGGTAAAGAGGTATCATATCTGTGACTTAATCTCAACTGATTCAGAAAAAAAAATGTATGCATCTTCCTCAACTGACAACGCTGTTACCTCCCAATAAACTCACTGTAAGTTGAAAATACCATTAAGTCAAACATGCATTTAATACACTTAAGCCTACTGAACATCACAGCCTAGCCTAGCCTACACTACACTTGCTCAGAACACTTACACTAGCCTGCAGCTGGGCAAAATCTTCTCACACAAAGCCTATTTTGTAAGGAAGTGTTGACTATCTCATGTAATGGGCTGAACGCCATACTGAAAGTGAACAACAGAATGGTTATATGGGTGGAACTGTTGTCAGTGGAGCAGGTTGTTGACCCCGTGATTGCAGGACTCTGCAACAGGGGGCTGTGGCTTGCTGCCCTCACCCAGCATCATGAGAGAGGATTACACCACATATCCCCAGCCTGGCAAAAGATCAAAATTCAAAATTTAACGTACTGAACATGCACCATCGTAAAGTTGAAAAATCGTTAAGATGAACTGTCATAATTTGGGGACCATCTGTACATAGAAAGACACACACACATACACGCACACACTTGTAGGTAATAGTACATAGAATTTGATAAAATGTAAACATTTGAGGATCTGGGCAAAGCACATAAAGGAACTCTTTGTATTATTCTGACAACTTTTCTCTAACTTTGAAATTCTTCCAAAATATAAAGTTTCATAAAAAAGGGAATGTTGCATCACTAACATACTTTGCACAGAGGCGATCCACAACTCTGAGATGAAAAGCGACTTAAAGGAATTAGAGCCTGAACGTGAAGACATTTTAGAAGTACTTAACCAATTTATTTCACATATATTTTCTTCTCTATGTATGCAAAAGAGTAACAAAAGGCCAAAATCTGAACAGTTTAAAATCTAAAATCTAAAACAAGTTTCAAAGAGCTTTTATGGTAAGTTTACCAAAAAATTCTAAATGCTGCAGAAATCCTGTGTCACAGTTCAGTTGCTAGATGTTTTCCTTTCTTTTTTTTTTTATGATTTCATTTATTTATTTGACAGAGATCACAAGCAGGCAGAGAGGCAGGCAGAGAGAGGAAGGGAAGCAGGCTCCCGGCCAAGCAGAGAGCCCGATGTGGGGCTCGATCCTGGGACCCTGAGATCATGACCTGAGCCGAAGGCAGAGGCTTTAACCCACTGAGCTACCCAGGCGCCGGTACGTTTTTTTTTTTAGCGGTACGTAAAATAATGATAAATCTTTGAATTGAAAAAAAAAATGTTTTTAACTCTGAGTTTGGTTCAAGTGTATGACCTTGGGTAAGTCAATGGGAGCATATTTTCCTTGTTAATATCCGCTGTGCAAAGCTGTCAGGAGGATTAAAGCATCATCGTAATTCTAACGATAATGGCAGTGACAGCGACATCTAGGCCAGTGTGTCTACCTGTCCGGCGCCGCATTAACTTCCAAATATTAGCACAGAGTCCTGCGAAAAATAGTTGCTCAATAAATGGTAGTGTAAGGGAAGAAAAACAATTTCCCCCCTACCTTTCTGAGTTCTTGGCTAAAACCCTTCCGAATATAAAGACAGATTAACAAGAGAAGAACAAACAGAAATTAATTAGCAGGTATGCCTCGTGTGTCTGTAGAAGATACCCAGGGAAACTAATTCCCCAAGATGGCCCAAGCCACCATCTTGAATGCCATCTTCAGCTAAAGACAAAAGATAGATATGAGGGGGCTGGGTGGGGATGGGGGACAGGTATGGGAGGTAAAGCAAAAGCTGGGTAAACACAGGTGAGGTTGTGGAGCCAGATTCAGGTTCGTCCCTTCTTTACTGATAAGTTTCTCATAATTCAGTCATCCATCTCTTCCAGGTGCAGAGAGAGACACCAACAAATGGAACTTTCCTATTACCTCTAGAGATGCAAACGCCCTTACAAAAGGGTGATTTCTATTCTGTTTCCAGGACATACTCTATGTCTCCTGTTCTCAAAAAATAATCTGCTCAAAAAATAATCCTTACTTAAGCCAAGGAAGCATATTTTAGGGTGAATTATGCTTCCCTTCAGTAGCAGTCGAATGAGGATCACAAATGTAATTTGTATTATGATCAGGCTGTGCAGGGGGGAAAAAAGTGCTTTGCTTATTTAATGTGGAATGAACTGAATTTTTCTTCTGAGCTCTCCCCACCCCCTGGTTATCAGGCCAGAATACTACTTGGATCCTATCTAGAGTTTTCACGGATCTGAGCCTTTAACCAGGGTCCCAGTCTTTCCTAGGTGCCTGTGCTCTTGGCTGGCCCCTTTCTGCCCCTGCAGGCTCCCTAAGGTGATGTCTGGTGAGCAGGGAAGAGGAGCAGCCTTCCTGGAGGTGTTGGGGGTGCTAGAGACTGAACTCTTGTGTCCCATCAAATTCATATGCTGAAATTTAATCCCCAACAGGATGGATTTTGGAGGTGAGGTCTTTGGGGGAGGTGATTAGGTCATGAGGGTGGAGCTTCAAGAATGAGATTAGTGCCTTAGTGCCGTTATGGAAGGGACCCCAAAGAGATCCCTGGCCCCTGCTACCACGTGAGGACACAGCAGGAGGACTGCAGACCTTGAACTGGAATTTGGCTCTCTCTGGGTGCCCAATCTGCTGGTACCTTGATCTGTGAGAATCAAACTGTGTGGTTTATAAACCCCCTGATATTCTGTTCTAGCAGCCCAAGTGGACTGAGATGGGGGATTGAGGCCCTGACCTGTCCTGAGCCCAGAGAGATGCCCCTGGCATTCATGGATCTCCAAGGTCTCTAACATCAAAGCTTCTGGAGGCCAGGGCTTGTTCGAGGTCAGCGTTGTTCTTCATTGTCCATGGCTGCCCTCCACCAGCCAGCCCACTGACCTGTGTCACCCCTGAATGCCACCTCGCCTTGCCCAGGATAGACTCCCTGGTGGTGCCACTCAGGGGAAAGCTAAAACTCAGGGTGCCCTTTAGCTGACCCTCTTGGCTCCTTTCTGAAGGTGGGCACCCAGGGAACAGTAATCAGCTTCCTCTCTCCAACATTCCTCACGGATCCAGCATCCTTCCCTCTCTGCCCACCTTGGGCCCAGGAATTACTATCAGAAAAGCGGCTTCTGACCCCTTTACCCTCCACCCGCTCACACCTCCTTTCTTCTCTCCCACAGTCCTCCAGGGCCGGCAGCCTTCTTTGCCCTATTTCAATGCCCATCCTTTCTCCCTGACTGCATTCAGCCTGCGGGCCTGGCCCCTCCCACACAGACCACTGGGGACCTGGACGCTCTCCCAGCTTTGCCCTTGATATGCTAATGAAGGAGACAAAGGAATCCTTGCATGTCCTCTCTCCTCAGAGCTTTCAAAACTGAGCTGCAAAGCCTCTCCTGCCTGGGAGCAAGAAGCCTTCTGGCTCCCCTGGAGCAAGCAGCGGCCGGACACTCTCTGAAAGAGGGAAGTGAAAATGCACTGGTTTAAAAAATTTACAAAAAGATTATCCTTGGGACACTTTTATGATAATTCCGGCCCTGGGAGTGGAGGTGAGCTCTCCAGAGCCCGGGAACGAATTTCAGGCAGAGCGTTGCATTCGTTGCATTGTCCTCGGTAAAATCCCGAGGACAGCGAGCTGTGAAGCAAAGTCCGGAGTTGGGGCCCGCCCTGGCCTCTCAGGCGCTCCGCATCTCCTCTGATTATGAAACCCAAGGTTCGGAAGGGATCACCTTCTGGGGCTTTAAACTCAGAGGTTCTCTGACTAGAGGTTCTAACTCTAGCTGCCAAAGGCAATCAAAATTCAAGCAATTTTCAAATTCCAGGGTTCTTAAGGAGGTGGGCTCCCAGGTTCCGCCCCAGCTGGCTCCCGGCAGGGCTTTGGGATGGCCCATCCATCTGACCCGGAGGAAGAGGGCTGAGCTCGGAGGCAGGAAGCTACGGGGCAGGCGGACATGAGCACAGAACCCAGCCGCAGGGAAACAATGGGGAGCAAGGGAACACGGGGCGGGATGAAGGGACTTGGAAACCCCTGTGAGGGTGTTCCAGAACACCTAGCCCCGCAAGTCCTGAACCACCTACTCTGGCCCTTTCCAGCCGTCGACAGGCCAGGAGCATAGCGGTTCTGCCCCGTCTGCCAAGATGGCCTCCTCCATGGTCTTCCTTCCCCACTCTGGGTCCCTCTACGCCCTCATTCAGCAGCAGGGAGCCCGCTGCCCTCTGTCTCCCCGCTGACCAGGACAGAGACCAGGCCTGCGTGGTCTGGCCCACTCGTTCTCAGCTCTGACTGCTATGGAACCTCATGAAACTTCTGGACACAAGGGACTCCACTTTCCGAGAAAAGCTCCATCTCCCTTTCTAAAACCAATGCCTCAGGAACTCTTGAACTGGCAGAAAAGACCTTTGGATGGGGCCAGAAGTGGCCACTGTTTTACAAGCAGCTGCTCATAAGCCAACAGGACCAATGGCAGCCCAACCATACAACAGTTGCCGTGAACTTTGTGAGGACAGAACCGTGAACTCAGGCATTCAGGAACGGTTCGTGTGCTGCACAGATAGAGCGAGAGCCAACGTGAAACCAAAGAAGCTCAGCCTCTCAGTACTAGCTGACCTCTTTTCCCCTTTCATCCCAGACATGTACCTGTACCCCCTTCCTCTTTCTCATCAACACCCCAAGCTTCCACCCCACAGGCCAGATACTAGTTGAGTTTCTCCCTGAATCTGTGCCCTTTCGATTGCAATTCTTTGATCCCAAATAAACGCTGGTTTGCCTCTCACTGGGGCTCTTTATTTTCAAGTCAACACAGCAGGTAAGACCCCTGCAGGCCCTATCCTAAGAGATTCCGACTCCGCTAGGCTGGGGTGGTTCGAACACACAGCAAGGTTGGAGGACCCTTCATTTGGCCCTGCCAATGTCTCCAAGCTCATCTCATGCCACTCCCACCCCCCTCATTGTCTTCGTGGTCGCTAGCACCTCTCATCCGTCCTCGTCTTCCCCACTGAACACTTGTCCTTGCTCTTTTCCGATACCCAGAAGTCCTCCTCACTGGTCAGACCTCAGCTCGACCCGTCCCTCCCCAGGGAAGCCTTCCCAACCTTCGAGATTGGATCACATCACCCTCCTTCATGCTGTATCCCTCAAGGTCCACTTAGGGAAACAGAGACCACTCCAGGTGTTTTAAATAGAAGGAATTCAAATATGGGAATTGACTGCACAGGTGGTAGAAATGCTGGGGAGTCTGAACAAGGGATGGTGTAGCAATAGCAGGGAACTGCTACTGTATTGGGGGCCAGAGAGCTAACAGGTATGCCCCAGGCGCCAGAAGCCGGGGCAGGATGCAGGAGCTAGAATGCTGGGAGCACTGCCTACTGGCATGGAGAACCACAGAGGGAGGATCTGTCTGACAAGAGACGGAGGCAAGAAGGAGATGCTCCTGTTGGAGGAGATGCCACCTGAAGCCCAGAGAAAAAGAAAGAAAAGACCCTGGCTCCTCCCCTGCTCCCACCTTCCAGCCTCTCCCAAAGGCCTCCCCCATGGGCCCAAACTGCCAAGAACCCAAATGGCAAGAGAGCTTAGGAAATTTAATTTGATACCAAACAAAGCAGATGTTCTAGTCATCTATTACTGTATCAAACCACCACAAAACTTAGTGATTTAAAACGGTTATTCTTACTCGTGGTTCAGGGGTTGGTTTGGCTCAGCTGAGACACAGTCACTTGGGCTCTCTCATGCAGTTTGAGTCAGATGGTAGCTGGGCTGCAGCTGAATCAGGCTGGGCTGAATCAGGATAGGTGTACAAGATGGCTTTGGGACTGGCTCACAGCATAAGGGCTGGGTTCCCAAAAGGAGTATATCAGGAGCAAGCGTTCCAGGGGTCCCAGCAGCAAGAGTAGGCTTCTTATGACCAAGCCCTAGACCCCAACTCTGCTGAATCGATCGGTCAAAGCACAAGTGGGAGTCAAGGGGTTAGAAGAATAGCTTTTATTTACCAGTGGGAAAATAGCGTGAGCACACAGGGGGAAAGAGAAGTAATGGCGACCGTCCTTGGAGGCAAGCTCTCACCATCCAGTCTGCAGTCACAGTTCATGTCCTTTTCACAAGCAAAATGCATTCATCCCCTGACAAAATGAACTTTCATCCATTACAAGCCTGGTTGAAGCTCAAGGTCTAGGACCCCACCATATAAATCAGGTCGAGGTGCAGAGGAGGCTCACTACAGTCTGAACGTTTGTGTCCCTCCAAAATTCAGGTGTTGAAATCTTAACCCTCAAAGATGATAATATGTGGAGCTAGGGCCTTCGGGAGGTGCCTAAGTCAGGAAGGTAGAACCCTCATGAATGGGACTAGTGCCTTCATAAAAGCAGCCCCAGACAGATCTGTCACCCCTTCCACCATGTGAGGACAAGTGAGAAGTTATCAGCTATGAACCAAGGAGAGAACCTCCCCCAGAATGTGACCCTGCTGCTGCCTTGATCTTGGACTTCCCAACCTCCAGAACTGTGAGCAGTCCGTTTTGGGTGTTGATAAGCCCCCCCAGTCCGTGGTGTCTTGTTCCAGTAGCCCAAGCAGATTGACAAGGCTCCTTTGGTGCCCCTGCTCGTAATGATCCTTGCAATCTAAAGACCTGAAAATTAGAGAGACAATTACGTCTCCCTTCATATTCCCACTCCCAGCAGACAACAGTTAGACAGGCAGAGGATACTTGTAATGATACTCCCAATCAAGAGGGATAGGAAAAGTAAAGCTTTGGGGGATTCGGAAATACATAGGGGTCCCTCGTCCATAGCCATTCTGAAATGCAGCTGTGGGTACACATCCTCAATTCCTTGATGAAAGCCCAGTCCTGCTCCCTGGGGGTGCTCCTCCATGACTCTGGACCCTTGGCTCAGCTCAGGGTGCTGCCTGCCCCACCCCAGTGTGCACAAGGAGTCAGCAGGGGCTGCCAAGGGGCTCCTCACTTAGCCTCACCCCTGCCCACCTCCCCCCATGTCCACAACTGGCCCATCCCTGTGCCTTGGAACTGACCCCAGAGAGGAATCTGTACAAGGTCAGCTCTCGGGGGAAGCCAAGTGGGCATATGGCCCCTGTGGAGAGAGGAAGAGGCGAGAAAGTCAAATGTCAAAAGTAATGTCCAAATAAGGACTCCTATTTGCATGTCCCTTACTACCCCACATTGGTTGTCCGTTATTTGTCTATTTCTGGGGGGGCAGGGGAAACCAGGCATGTCCTGGGTACTCAGAAAGGAGCAGGAAGAGAGCAGTCTCCTATTTCCTGGCTCCTGACATTTACCACCTCATGCAATCCTACAACAGCCTGAAGGAAATGTGTGCAATCTCTGCCTTTCAAGGAGCCACAGGGAACTCAAGTGACCCGTCCGTCCGCAGTCACAGAGCGGATTAGTGACAACATTTGGATTTGACTGGCAGCCCGTGCGTGTTCTTTCCAAAACAAGCTTACAGGACGAAGAAAGGTGAGAAGCAATGGAAGGCTGTGGATTAGAGCTCGGGCTTGGGAATTAGTGGGTCCTGGAGTCAAATCCTGAGTCTGCCATTCTGTGCAGCGGAGTGTCTGAAAAAGGATACGTGCCCAAGCTGCCTTGCCTCTAAACGTGCCCATATAACTGCAGGGTGGCTAACGAGTGGTAGGCAAAGTGCAGAGTGTGACTTTCGTCAAGTCTTTTAAGATAAGCAGGTGTTCCTTTCTGGGCGTCTTCACCCATCCTCCTGTTGGAAAGTGGATGTGATGAAGGGGGCTTTGGCAGCCACTTTGAAACATGAGGCATAGCATTATACCCAAAAGACTAGAATCAGACAACACTTTGAGGACTTCCCACACAAGCCCTAGACCTTTTTTACGCAAGGGAAAAATAAACCTCCATCTTATTTAAACCACTAATTGTATATATTTTTAAAGCAGTTGAATATAATCCTAATACTTCATCTCTCTGAACCTCAGTCACCTATCCAGAATATGTGGGTCATGTGAGCCACATCATGGAGTCATATGAGGGTTAAATGGCAATTAACACTTATTGAGCACCTACTACATATCAAGCACTTTTCTAAGCATTTTACATGCGCTGACACATTAAATCCTCAAGACAAACCCTCAAGGTGGTGGGGAGGGGGATATTGTTGTTATTACTATTTACATACAGGATACCACAAAGAGTGCATTAGTTGATTTAGGATCAGCTGTGAGCGACAGAAACCCAGGTAAAGGATGACAATGGTGTTTCTCTCATGTCACAGCACGGCGGTCAGGGTACCAGGACATGTGTGGAGGCTCTGCTCCAAGAGGTCCTTGTAGCTCACCACACTGTTGTCTCTGCACGGTGGCCTCACCCTCAGGGTCCACACTGGTGGCACCATAACACAGGCAGAATGATGGAAGGGATTTTTTTATAAGATTTTATTTATTTGTTTGAGAGTGATAGAGAGAGACAAGCAGGGGGAGCAGCAGGCAGAGGGAGAGGGAGAAGCAGACTCCCCACTGAGCAGGAAGCCTGATGCAGGGCTTAATCCCAGGACCCCAGGATCATGACCTGAGCCAAAGGCAGACACTTCACCGACGGAGACACCCAGGATCCCCTCATGGAAGGGATTTTTAAAAATTAGAGAGAGGGGCTGTCTCTGAAGGAAGACTTCCCAGAAACGAACACATGACATTTTGGCTTAGATCGCATTAACCAGAATGTGGCCATGTAGTCACAGCTGTTAGAGAGCTGGGAGATGGGGCTCTATTCTGGAATGCCTCCTTCCTGGCTGAAAGCTCAGTGCTGTGGGAAGGGGGAGGATGGATTTTGGAGGACTGGATTAGTCAGGGTTGTCGGAAACAGAACCAGTAGGATAGATAGACGGGAAAGGAGAAATTTATTATGCGATTTGGCTTGGATGATTATGGCTGACCAGTCAGTCTCATGCTCTGCCCTCTTCAGGCTAGAGACCTGAGAAAGAAGGTGACATGATTCAGTGGGAGTCTGCAGGCCTGAGGACTGGGGGCCGACGGTGTAAATCCCATTCTGAGCCTGAACGCCGGAGAGGGAGGAGAGCTCACTTCTGAGGGCTGGAGAACGTGGAGGTCTCCACTCAAGCAAAGGGAGTGCATTTGTCCTTCCTCTGCCTTTTTGTTCTCTTCAGGTCTTCAGGACACTGGACGATGACCATCCAGGCTGGGCAGCCTTGTCTGCTCTGCTCCGTCTGCCGATTCAATCCCCAAGACACCCTCACAGCCACACCCAGACACACCCGCTATCTGGGCATCCGTACCCCAGCGGAGTGGAAATGAAGCATCACGAGGACTAGACCACAGAGGTGTCGGTAACTGACCTGAGGCTATGGAGACAAGAAGTGGCAGAGCTTGGATGCGAGTCCAAGCAGCTGAGCTCCAAGTCTGCCGTCCTGGCCATTCCACTCTGCCAGGGTGGCCAAATCCAGCCCAGCATGGGTGTGTCAACCGAGTCCACTGGGCACACAGCCACGCCTGTTTGATGGATTTGTGGCTGCTTTGCCCCACAACACCAGGGGTGGCTAGTTGCCATAGAGACCACACGGCTGGCAAAGCTGCAAATATTTACCCTTGACCAAAAAAGTGTCTGCCCCTTGCACGAGGTAGACTACCTTAAACAAGATGAAGTGCAAAAGATGCTTGGCAGAGTTTCAGACTAAGAATACTCAAAAACTAGGACTTGTGTTGCTGTCGTGGTTACGGCTGATAATGTCGGGACTGGGATTGGGATCTGCAACCTCATGAGGGTGGAATCAGTACCAGAATCTCACCAGGCTGCCTTCAGAAGAAGCAGAAATCCCAGCGTGGGTGCTGGTGCAGAGGTGAGGCTGGTGGGGAGATGAGCAAGCCCTCCCAGGGTGGGCAGGTCCCCCAACCAACGCCTCCCCCACCAGCAGGGGTGAGGTTGCTCTCAGATAGAGGAAGAGGGATGGTCTCCTGCCCCAAGGAGCCCAAGCTGCTCTGCTGCGGCGGGGGGAGGGGGGGCGGGGGGGCGCGCGCGGAGGCTGGAATTGGAGCGATGAGTCACTGCCCAGAATGTGTGTAGGTGAGCAAAAGTTAAAAAGACACTCTGTTGACAAAATGATTCTGAAGTTTGCTAGGAGGAGGAAGTGAGAAAAAATACCCAAGAAAAGTTTGGAAGAGAGAAAAGGAAAACATGGAAGAGGAGAGATTTTCTGTCCAGAGTTTTCAATCCTCCTACCTCCCCTCCTCCTCATCCTGTTCCAGGAGGTGGAGACTGAGGTGAGCCCTTTCTGGGGGGATGAGAAGGCTGAGTTCAGAGCCCACAAAGAATCTCCAGGGAGGAGAGATTTACATGCACCTACCCTCCACTTGTGCCTGCAGAAATGGTCAGAAAAGCATTAAATGTTAAGTTGTTTGTAGCAGATCCTAGACCCTTTGTATCTCCCTGAGGCCTCCAAGGCCGTCGCAGAAACCCCAGTCCCCTGGGAAATGCTGTGAGAGGGACTAGTGCTTATCCCAGATTGCCAAGAACACCTGTCTTCCTGCTGGCAGAACTGGGGTCTCTATGAAGAATGACTCATCGGGAGACATGGACTGTCTGGGAAATGTTGTTACTGTATTAATAACAACACACACACACACACACACACACCAGCTCTTTCTCTCTCACACACACACACACACACACACACCTTGGCTGTTTAATGCCCAGGGCCAAGAAGACGTGCATACATTCAGCAAGAAATTTTATTACCCCAAACCTGAGCCATCAATAGTAAATTCTAAGCCTCTTCTCCCTGCTGTTTATGACTCGGGGGCTTAGAGACTCTCAGAATGTTGGGTCCGTATTTGATCCAAATGGCGGGATGGATCAAAGACCTCAACAACACCTATGCTGACTGGAATCGATTCCAGGAACAGGGGGTTGGGGGGGGGCACTTGGAAGCCCAGGAGTCAGGCCGCACCCGCTCCCAACCCCACTCACCTGTCTAGAGCGTCCAGGTTGTCCCTGAGAGCCCGCCACAACCCTCTCACAGCCCACCCACAAGCTGGTCCCAGGTCAAGTTTATAAAAAGATGCCAGGTTTGACCTCCCTTGCCCCAGCTCCCCGCCGCACCCACGTGCATGGGAACACCACCCCATCGCTTGTACACGTGTAGATTATTGGTGGTGTCTGTCATTAGGTGAAGGACGGCCTGGCTGCTAGAGTACGCTAGAACCCCCACCCCCACCCCCACACCAGTTTCCAGGCCGCAGTGTGGAAATCGGGCTTTACACTCGGCTCCTGCTTCATCTTCAATTCGACCTTTGGGTGTCTCTCAAACCCTTCATTGCTCTCCATCACTCCTGTCCCCATGAAAGGGGAGGGCAGCCACTCAGATAAACGGAAGACACGGCACAGTAGAGAAGTGAGGTCGTAGGCATGCCATTTACTTGGTACCTCCCTTGGACAAAGCACTGTGCTCGGCATCTGGTACCCAAGCCCCTTCAGTTCTCGCCGCAGCCTCTTAGGTGGATGTTATTACCTCCACATTACAGACGCGGGAATGGAGCCCCGCGGGTGTTTCATAACTTCAGTTACTAGATGGATGAATTCTGGGGATCAGGAGCACAGCCTGGTGACCGGAGTCGTTAATCCTGTACTGCGTGCTTGAAATTTGCTGAGAGAGGAGGTCTGAGGCATTCTCACCAGACTTAAAAACATGGTAAGTATGTGAAGCCACAGATATGTTCATTAACCTCACCGTGGTGATCATTTCACAGTGTGGATGTGAAATTGGCACATTGTATACTTTTCTTAAAGATCTTCTTTATTTGGTTGAGAGAGAGAGGGCAAGTGCAGGGGCAGGGGAAGAGCGAGAGCAAGAGAGAGAATCTCAAGGAGGCTCCCCACTGAGCACAGAGCCTGACACGGGGCTCGATCCCGGGACCCTGAGATCATGACCTGAGCTGAAATCAAGAGTGGGATGCTTAGCTGACTGAGCTACTCGGGTGCCCCCATTATACACTTTAAATACGTACAAGTATCTTTGTCAATTACTCCCCAGTAAAGCTGGAAAAAGAATGAATGAATGCGTGCGCTCGTTGGATGATTGAGTGCATGGGGAGGGCACTCCCCTCGGCCCAGCTCCGACCCAGCCGCTTCCTCTCTGGGAACATGGCAGCCCCGCCGAGCCTGCAGCAGACCTGTGGCCACGGGCATGCGGTAGGCACAGAGCAGGGTGTGGATGTGCCCAGAGGACCTTCGACAGGACGCTCCGTTTTCCTGCCTCAGTTTATAAAATGGGGCATCGGGTTATGAACTGTGTCACCAGATGGAAGTGATGATTTTCTGTGACTTCCTTTTTATTCTTGTATTCATTCTTTCTGAGTACCTATGCCAGGCCTAACACCCACTCACTGTGTGAACGAGGGAAAAGGGCAGGTGTGGAACTCCCCGTGTTGGGCGCTTTTATAGATCATGTCTTTGGTCTTCACAGCAGGGGTTATGAGCTCGTCAGACCCTAAAGGATTCCTGATGGTACAAGAAATTTGCCTGAGCACACAGCTCGTGAGTGAGGGTGTCAAGATTTGAACCCACATACACGGCAGTGCCTCCCTGGGCTGGGTCCCTTGCTGAAGGCCATATGGCTAGTCGTGTCGAACACACACACACACACATACACAGAGCAAGCCTAACACCCAGCGGCTTATACAGAGGACTAGCCTTCCAGAGCAGAAAGACGGCATTTTTACATGGATGAGTCAGGGAGGACTTCTGGGAGGAAGCAACATAGAGTTCAGTTTGCCAGAAGCGCCAAGGAGAGAGACCTCCGCCCCACCCCTCCACCCCCACTGCTCTGGTCCAGGTCCCCAGTCACCCCCATGTAGCTAAGTCCAATGGGGGGTCCAAGCCCCATCTCACCTGACCCCCTCAGCACTTTGGCCCCAGTTGCCCTCTCCCTCCTGCTGCAGACACTCGGGAAGTGCTAGTTTATTTCTGCTTACTGGCCCTTTACCCTCCTTTGCTGGTTTCTCCCACTGTCCTCTCCCAGCCAACATCAGAGAGAGCCAGGGCTCAGGCATGCGCCTCCCCCATCTGGACTCAGACTCACTCCTCCACGTTCTTAGCCACTCCGGGGGGCATGAATCACCACCCACCCAAGCAGCTTCCTCCTCTCCACTGCACACTGGTCCTCCCAGCTCTCAACCTGACATCTCTACGGGGGAGCTGCATTCATGCCCTGGGTGGCCTTGACCCAGAACCACAGACGTCCTCGCTCATAGTTCAGAGGCTCGAGGTCCCAAGCCGATGTCTCTGGGCACCGCACCCTTCAGAAGGTGCTACAGAAGAGCCCTTCCCGGCCTCCCTCTGAGCTCCCCGTGCCGGCCAGCTACCCCTGACTTTGAGCTACCTCGCTGCAGTCTTTGCTTCTGTCCTCGCGAGCCCGCCTTTTTGTGTTTGCTCCTCTTCTTCCTTCTTAGAAAGCCGCCAGGCATGTGAGCTCGAGGGCCCGTTCTAACCCAGCATCACCCTATCCTAACGACTCCTGTCTGCAAAGACCTATTCCCAGATAAGATCACATTCTGGGTCCCAGCGGTCCCTTCCTTAAATGTATGGTACATAAGTAACCACGTGATGCCTAACAACAAAGGGACATCCACACAAACGTCCCTTCTCAATGGGCACCAGGCGCCCTCACTGAGGCCATGTGGGGACAAGCCACCTGCATGTCCCTCACCTTCCAAAGATGTTTCTGAAAGCAGAAAGTATTGCTGGCCTCACAGGGCCAGTGAACCCTGGTCAGGCCTTATGGAAATTATTCGGGTCCCTCAAACATGAGGAGGCCCCAGTGGCATCTCTCTGCCCTCTCTCCCTGCTGTGGGGTTCTAGAACTTACCACTCCCTGATGGAACATAGGACACATCTGTTTTGACTTTCTTGTTCTCCTGACACATAAGCGAGGCTCTGCTTTACACTCTAAACCCTTCCAGGAGACCCAGACCCCGTCCTGGACCCAGGCCTGCCCTGCTGGTCAGCCCCTGCACTACAGTCTGGAACAGGGGTCTGAAACTGCCCCAAATCCTGCCCACTGCCTCATTCTTATGTGGCTGATGAGCTGAGAACAGATTTTACATTTTTTAAATAGTTGAAAAAAAAGAAAACAAAATAAAAATGGTATTTCAGAGCATGTGAAAATTATATAAAACTCTAATTTTGGTGCACATAAATAAAGTCTGGAGCAGAGCCACACGTATATTTTACATATTATGTAAGGCTTCCTAAAGCGACAATGGCAGAGTCGAAGAACGGTGACAGGAACACTCCGGCCTGCCAAGCCTAAAATAGTTACTAATGGGGCTTTTGCAAAACAAGTTTGCCAACCCAGGTCTAGAAGGCAGCGCCCCGCCAGCTAGTGGCCACGGTCCTGGGAAGCCAGCATGGGCAGGTTCGCCTTGGAGCCAATCCAATGCACACAAGTCCACAATGGCAGAAGCAAACTTGGGACAAGTCTTCTCACTTTGCAAGTACACCTGTCCATCCCAGCCATGCCTCCGAGGCCACGGTCATGATGCATTTCGAATGCAATTCAGCCTCAGCCCACTTTGTCAGAAATGGTATTGGAGGGAAGCGGGCACAGGGAGAGAGCACGCACACGTCTCCCTAAGACTTGGAGTGACGCTGTCCGAGATCAGTGAGCTTCACTCTGGAGGCCTTGAAAAAGTGAGCTCGGGACTAAATTGACCAGGGTGTTCTCAGGGTGACCAGGGTCAGCGTTAGTCTTGCCGGCAACTCGCCTGCCGCTGTGAGTACTGATCAGCCCCTGATGAGGATTTCTGCGTTACAAACCCTTGGCACATCACACAGAGCAAAGCCCAGGGAACCCGCAACCCTAGTGTTTGTATCTACAGCCGGGGCAGCGGAGGCCCAGAGAGGAAAAGTGAGTCTCCTGGAGTTGCACAGCATAAGAGTGACAGATCCAGGGCTAGAAGCCAGGCCACCTGCGTCCCAGCCCTGTGCTCTCTGCTACTATAGATGGTAGAGTGCCCCAACTCTGGGGTCTTATAAAAAACAAGACTCTTTTTTCTACTGTTCCACACTAGTTTTATCACCATTTCGGACTGGCTTCCCACTCAGGGCCTTTTTAAAGTAGCAAGATTGTCCTTCCATTCACAAATGTCCATGATTCTGCCTCGAGAAAGAGTGGACCCCCTTAAGGAAGCATAGGGCAGAGGATTCTGCCACTAAAATCGGCATTTAGTGAGCACCTACTATGCTCCAGGCCTGTGCTGGGTGCCAGAGGGGCTGCAGGGAAGAAGGGAGACATGTACCTGCCCCCTTGGAGCCTATGTTCAGTGGTGGAGGCAAGGAAGAACCCAAGAACTCGCAGGGAGGAAAGTAGGGTCCCAGGAGGCACCAGCCAGGACTGGGGGGCTGTGGCTTCCTCTAGGAAGAAGGAGGGGTGAGGCCCATGGAATGAGTATTTGATCCAGATCCCGAGGCGACAGCATCACACAGACCCCAGGAGGAGCGTGAATGGAGGCACAGGCAGAGGGCACCAGTGTCAGGGGGACTCAGAAGTCCTTGCAAGGGACCTTCTGAGAGTCCTGTGCAAGGGGAATCCCACAGTTAAAGCCCCAAGTGTTTTGGAGACCCCTGCACAAGTCAGACTGCTCCCTCGATGACCCATCTGCAAGCAGATATCCTGGCTGGCCCTCTGCGATGCCAGCCCCTCAGCATCTCAGCAGAAGATAGACAGACCCTGCCTTTGCCTTGACCCCATGGGGAACCGCCTTCTGCTGGCTTCCCCCGTAGAGAAGCAGGTTCACGTGCTAATTGTTACCTGCAGCTCATTTATTCCTTGACGAGAGGCCCCGTGATTATCTCAGTTGACAGGGGAGGAAACAGAGAGAGCTGAGTGACCTCGTCCCAGTTCAGTGGGAGCAAGGACTCCTCTCCTGGTCTTCAGACCCCACATTCCCTCCCCACCATCCCCCCCACTGGGTGGCTCTGAGCCCAAGAACACCACACTACCCGCTTCTGGCCTGATGCAGGAGGCGGGTCTGGGAGGGGAAGGGATGGACTCCAAACCCACCGGGCTCCTCTATAGGATGGGGCTGCACCCCAAAGGCCCAGGGGAGGAGGCGAGACCCCTTCTGTGGGAGGGAGTGAGGCATGTGGGGGATGCGGGGCTGTACCCAGGGACATGTGTAAATCTGCCCCATTTGCTTTCCACACAGAGGATTGTTTGGGAAGATCAGAATCTGGCTTAGCGTGGGTAAACCTGAGTCAAGGGACAGCCACAGCCTGGAACCTGCCCAGCCACCCCCAGGAGGAGCGGCTCAGTCCTGGGGAAATGGCGCCATCTGCTGGATGTCCATCGTGCGACACGCTCTGCGACCCACCAAAGACTGAGAGACAAGAGCATCTCAAAGACACATCAGAACTCTGTATTTTACTCTTCGGAGTTAAATTTGAGATTATGCAAGAGTTTTATCTGTTTTGCATTTGAAACGAAACCAAAATGAGTGTTTGTTAACTATGTGATAAGTACATGTCAAGAGCCTAGTAAAATAAGAGACAGTGTTTCTGTTTTGGAAGTTGCGTTTGGTAAAAGATAGCCATTCCATCCCACACACACATGAACACACACACGTACAGACAGACCTACTTGCACACATACATGTACATATGTGCATATGTACGTACATACACAAGCTCGGTTTAGGTATTGGCAGATGCCATGATTAAGACAGAAGATTGGGACGCCTGGGTGGCTCTGTTGGTTAAGTGTCTGCCTTCGGCTCAGGTCATGACATGATCCTGGGGTCCCGGGACCAAGCCCCACAGGGGCTTTCTGCTCACCCAGGAGACTGCTTCTCCCTCTCCCGCTCCCCCAGCTTGTGCTCTCTCTCCCTCTCTCTCTCTCTGCCAAATAAAAAAAATTAAAAATAAAATCTTAAAAAAAAAAGAGGATCAAAAATGAAACTGATGTTGACCAGCATTCTGGGGGAGGGAGGAAGTAGGGGTCACCCCCCCGTCAACGTGGTTGAGATGTCCTCTCTGAGTAGACACGAACCACAAGAAGGAAGCAGCCACGTAGGGAAGAAGAGTTTCTTACGCAGAAGGAGCGGCAAGTTGACTCTTTCCAAAATGGCAGCCTGCAGGGCCTCCTTTGAGCCACTCTCGTTGAAATAACGACCTTCCATCTGGAGAGCCCCAAAATGACCTTACCTGGAGCTAGTTTGGCCAAAGTATTTAAACAGGATGCAATCACTAGTCCCAGCTGGGATGTTTTACGTCGTTTAACCAAGTCTTTTTAAAGATCACTTTAAAAGGCAGAACAGTATGTGGTTACCTCATGGACACTGGGGGTAAACACATATGGGACAACAGGAGAAGTTCAAGTGCCCTACTAGGCTTAAGACCAGATTCCCGTGGTCACAGATACATTCAAAACTGCTCCACCTCAGCTCTCTGAAATGAAAGCCAAGGCAATGCACTCCCCTGACCTGCTTCTCACTCCATGGTCTTCAGGCCAGCAGCAGCAGCGTGGGCCCGGGAGCTTGTTAGAAATTTGGGACTGGGGGCACCTGGGGGGCTCAGTCGGTTAAGCATCTGCCATTGGCTTGGGTCATGATCCCAGGTCCTAGGATCGAGTCCCACATCAGGCTCTCTGCTTAGGTGGGAGTCTGCTTCTCTCCATCCCTCTGCCCCTCTCCTGATCTTGCTCTCTCGTTCTCTTGCTCTCAAATAAACAATAAATAAAATCTTAAAAAAAAGAAATTTGGAACTGGAACCTGCATTTAAACAGGATCCCACCAGAAGACGGTCCGTATGCCCCACAAAGTGTGAGAAGTTCAGCTCTAGAAAAGCTGGTACAGAGCTCCAAATGTGCTCTCGTGATGACAGACACATCAATAATGAAAATGCAGATGGAGTGTTTTAATAGTGTTTCATAAACAGTGGGGGAAGCAATATTCCTAAATAAATGTGTTCTATAATACATTATATGTCACTAGATTAGCAGTGTATCGGTTATGATCGTGGGCCCTGGGGCTGCTCCCCTGGGCTCCTTAGCCAGTTCTTTCACTTTCTTTCAGCTGTGTGTCTCTTGGCCACTTGACTTCTCTATGCCTCAGTGCTCTCATTGGTAAATTTATTTATATCTTTAAAAGATTTTATTTATCTATATGAGAGGGAGAAAAAGAAATAGTGAGCACAAGTGGGGGGGAGGGGCAGATGGAGAGGGAGAAGCAGGCTCCCCACTGAGCAGGGAGCCAGATGTGGGGCTTAATCCCCAGACCCTGAGATCACGACCTGAGCCGAAGGCAGATGTTTAACTGACTGAGCCACCTGGATGCCCCACTCTCACTGGTAAATTTAAAATCAATGTTAAAATTGGGGCACCTGGGTGGCTCAGTCAGTTAAGCATCTGCCTTTGGCTCGGGTCGTGATCTCAGGGTCCTGGGATCAAGCCCCGCATCGGGCTCTCAGCTCAGTGGGGAACCTTCCTCTCCCTCTCCCTCTGCCTCTCCCCCCCAGCTCATGCTCGCTCTTTCTCTCTCTCAAATAAATAAATAGAATCTTTTTTACAAATCAATGTTAAAATTAGGATACTTGCAGTGTATGTATATTTAATGTATTTGACTGTTTGGAAACCCAAAGTTATTTCCACTTGAGCTGGAATACAGCAATCTGGGGTCGCTCATGTCAGTTCGCAGCTCTTTCCTGGGTTCCGCCCAAGTCCCGGCTCTCAGAGATATTTACCTTTACCGCCCGCTCCGCTAACCTCAGTCAACACTTGGGTAAAGTCTTCAAATGTAAACAGTCCATTAAATGAGTAGGAGAAAACTCGGGTGACTTTGAAAAGTGCAGCAAAATTGCAGCTTGCTTAAGGTCCTTCTGCACAACGATCCACAGCCCCTCCCAGGGCCCTTTCCTGGGGGTGGATAATGGGCCAGGGTTAGTGCTAGACACGGAGGTCAGAGGTCGCTCCCAGGGGACACAGCTCACAGAGGAGGCTGGAACCCAGACAGGAAATCCCAGCTCAGGTATTGGCTCCAGGGAGATGAAAGAGAGGGCTTAGAACCATTTTTTCTTTTGGTTCGGACCTTGCAAGGTGCAGAGCGCTAGTGTGCGGGGCCATCGGGGGTCTGGTCCAGGAAGGAAGGCCACCATGACTGAGGCCAGGCACAGAGTCTATGCCCATGAGCCAGTCTGTCCACTCTGAGTGTTCCTGTTCTTAAAGGCACTGCCATGAGCGGGGGGTGGGGGGGTGATGGGTCCACGAGTCCGGAGGTCAGGCTGGTCATGATGGAGGTCATCTGTAACAAGTTAATGAGATCTGGTCACTCTTCAAGAAAAAAGTGTTGGGGTTTTCCAGCCCAGCCAGCTGGAGATCCTCTCCATGGCCAGGGGTCCCTGGGACCACCACACAGGACTCACAGGACTTACTGAAGCTGTTACATGCCTTATACAGTGACAAGCTAGAGACCATTTTGAAAGCAAAGGTAGAAGGCACACAGGACAGAGTCCATGCAGGACGAGGCAGGGGCTGGCAGCTGCCCTCGCCAGGTCACCGCAGGGACAATGCCTGATTCTTCCAGCAACCATGTGACATGGCCTGAGGGCTGCCCGCCAGGTGAACTCACCGGAGCTGGGCACCAGGTCTGTGGCGCAGGTGCTTACTCCTCAGCCCCTCAGTCTCCAGCCCCTGGGGCCCCAGGCACACAGATACACTCCCAGCAGACAGGAGTCCCAGGGCCCTGGAGGTCCTGAGGGCTGCCGGCCACTGCAGGAGCCAGAGTAGAGCCCCAGCGGGACACCCAAGCGACGTCCTGGGCTCTAGCAGCGAGGGAAGGAGGGCAGGTGGCGGGCCCAGGCCTCCCTGGCCAGACAGCTCCCATCAGCACTGTCCATCACATGCGCCCTCCTCTGCGTTCCGAGAGTGTCCTTGGCTCCACTGGCTTCTAGACCAGCTGCCCCATCTCAGGCTGGAGCCTCTGCCTGGTCTCCCCAAAGCTCCCCTCTGTTCCCCCATGAAAAGTTGACAGCCCTGTGTGACATGAAGGCTGCTCCTGGGACCACCCCCCCCCACATTCATGTCCCACTACTCCCTGCTTCACTCCTGCTTCTCCCACACCCCTCAATCTTCGATCCTTGCACACCGATCACCAGGGGGCCCCCCAGCCTCCTTGGCCTCACTGCAGGCTGCTTTCTGTAGCTGGATGTCCCCCCGGCTGGGGACACTTACTTGTGGATGGTCAGGGAGGGTCTCCCATAAGCCCCAGCCTCTCCCACTATGGGCTTTGGTGGGAAGTGAAGACCGAATTCAGTGGCAGGAGAAGGCCTTTCTCAAGGCTGTCTTCCTAGACACAGCTGGCACCACGCAGAGCACGGGACCATCTGGCCAGGCCTCTGACGTGTGATACAGCGTGAGGACCTCCATTCAAGTCCCAGCCCGGCTACTCGCCAGGCAGTGACCTTGGACAAGTCACCGACGCATTGATTCTGCTTTATCATCTGTCGCAGAGACCCTCTCCCACATTTGCAGGCTTTTTGTGACCAGTATATTAGGGGTCTAAATGCCTGGCACAGGGTAGGGGTTCACTAAATATTTGTCCCCAGACCCCTGGCCACTCACAGCAAGTGGCGCCTCCCACACAAATCCAGCCCTATCCCTTTGCTGCAGCTGCCGTAGCAAATAACCAGACTCGATGGCCGAAAACAACCTGAATTTTATTCTCTTACAGTTCTGGAGGTCAGACATCCAAAATCAGTCTCACTGGGCCAACCTCAAGGCGGAGGTGGTGGGGGGGGGTCTTTCTGGATGCCCCAGGGTAGAAGCCGCTTCCTTGCCCTTTCCAGCTTCTGGAAGCCGCTGACATCCTCGTCCCGCACCCCCTCGCCGTCTGCAGAGCCCACCTCTCCACGCTCTGCCGCTGAAATCCCACCTCCTCTCTGACCGTGACCCTGCCTCCCTCTCCCAGGACACGTGAGACTGCACTGGGCCTACGCAGATCATCCAAGGCCATCTCCTTGTCTCAGAACCCTAAACTGGACCGCATTGGCAAAGCACCCAGTAATACAGTCACACCCTCCAGGATTAGGACACGGGCACCTCTGGGGCTCCCTTGTTCTGACCACCAAACCAGTCCTTCCGAAATTCTACCCAGACTGTGGTGGCTTGGATGGGTGGGACCACAACCATCTTCTGTTCTCTCCTCCAAAATAGTGTCTGCTCTCCCAAAAGTCATTCTAAGGAGCGTTTGCTAAGGAATTGTGGGGGAAAATTAAAAAAATAAAAATAAAAATGGAAAAAAGCCGGCATGGTGGGAAATACGACGCTAGGTTCTCGGGATTCCAGCTTCCTTGTTCAGGTACTGAATCACCGCCAAGTTCTCCTTCAGATTCCAAGTACTCTGACACGCATGTCAGACCCCGGCCCGCAGCACTTGATCCCCAGCGGAAGAGCTGCAGGCCTGGGTCTGGGGCAGGAAGAGCTCCCCCTGCAGAGTTGGGGGCTCAGCATGGGCTTCAAAGCCCCTGCCTGCTTTAGCCCCTGCCTGTCCAGTGACAGACACCAGTCATCTGGAAATACTTCCTGAACTTCATCACCTAATTTCCTATGAGCCGGGGATCATTTCTTTTCTCCTTTTTTTTTTTCCCTGGAAAAATGATCCCTGTGAAAACTCTTAATTAGGTACAAGACAATCTAGTATCACAATCCTTGCTGTCGGTACATCAGAATTGGCTCAAGGTTCGAAGGTGTTCTTTGAAGCATAACTCGCATAATAAAAACGCAATCTATGGGTGAAGACTTCCCACTGTAGGAAAGAAAAGTAACACTTTTTTAAAAATTCTGTAGTGAAATATAAATAGCGAAAGTGCATTGTGACTCTAGGAGAATAAAAATCTGGTAGTTACTGCCCGTGGGGTGGGGGTGGGTGGGGGGGTGGGCGGGGGGGGGGATGAGATCAGCCGGAAAGGGCCAGAGAACTCTTGAAGGTAATGGAATGTTGGGCATTTGATGTGGAAAGGTGCGCCTTGGAGTCAAGGGTGACATTATATATGTTTTACCTAAAAATCCCCACCAACACAACCTGAGCGCTGGTGAATGATGCGTGAGCCGAGGCATTTAGGGGAAGGGACAGATTTCCCAACAAGCTCCACAGCCTGTGCAGGGCTCTCCTCGGGGCTCAATCTCATGACCCTGAGATTAGAACTTGAGCTGAATTTCAGAGTCACACGATCAGCCAACCGAGCCACCCAGGCACCCCAAGGCCAAGAGACTTCTTAAAATTTCCCTTCTGTCCCAAAGTATCTCCAACACTCGTTGCTTAAATGAAGTGTGATGACATTTATACAACGACCAATTCAGGAAGCAAAAACTGCCTGAAATCATGCAAACGTTTAAGCTTCTAAAATAACTTCTGCTATTTCTAAAGGGCCTATTAACACAGTGCTTGGAAGCTGAAACAATAAGCCAAAAAAATCACGAGGGTACGCGCCGAACGTACTATGCTGAAAGGCTGTGAAGCGGACCTTCCACTTCAAAATAGATGATGTGCGACACCGCTGTTTGTAGAAGGAACGTTGGTGTCACTGTTCTAATCATCACAGTGAATTCTGGTTATGCAGATCTTTACAATCACTCAGGCTGACAGAAGATAGCATCTTCAATTTTCCACTTGGTAAAGACTCCTTAAGCATATAGAGGAAAAAAGTATTAATTAACTTCTGCAAAGAACACTTCTGTTTCTGGAGAACTCGGCGATTCCTTGAACACTGAGGCCCTCTGGCGACAGACAGCGTGTCACCGTGAGTCACGAGCGTCGGTCTGAGTGAGATTGTTCAGTCGGTGGCCCTCCCCCAGTCCTGCTCTTCTGGGGAGGTGTCTTCCACTGGTGTTTCCCTGATGATCTTCTCGTCGTTTCATTTTTCAGGTGAACCCTAAAGGTGTGTAGGTGGATCTCAGGAAAAGCCAAAGAAAAGGGCAAAATTGTGAAGTACCAGTTACACGTCCGAGGTGAATGGGAAGAAGAACTGTGTGGTCCTGCGTGTGCCGCACGCTCATCCAGGGACCGTGTGATTTGTCAGTGATATTCTCTCCAAAGGCTAAGGTTGCAACCTTGGCTCCTGGCCTCCTTATGGCAACTCAGGGGAGACCTTGAGCCTTCCTTCCTTCTAGTGGCCACACTACCATTTGCAAAACAAGGTCACTTGGCTGAGTCCCAGCCTCCCCTAGGGGGTCCATGGAATTTTAGGGCGGACACCAAGGTATGGATGCGATGCAGGGCAGAATTCAGGACATAAAAATCCTTTTTATGAGAACAATCTGCTTTCCTCTCCCTGAAGCCCCTGGCTCTGTGGTGGGCTAGGAGCGGTCCGCTAATCCGACGGGGCGGTCTCCCCTGCAGTGGGGCTGGGGCTCCCACTTTCCTCTTTCCTTTCTTCTGGATCCCAAAACCTCTGGGGGAGGGATGGTGGCAGGAACCCAGAAGGTCAATCCTACCTACGTCGGTCTGTTTCCAGAGCTTCTTCAAGAGGCACTCAAGCAGACCAAGTACAGGGAAGAGCTTCTAGAATAGCTCTGGGGAATGAGCCCTCCCTCCTTCCTTGTCCCTCCCGGTCTGTTCATGAAAAACTGCTTTCTTCCTCCTACTTCTGCCCCTGGGAAGATACAATTCCAACGGACATCCGGCTTAAGGCCCTGAAGAGGGATGAAGGCCTCTGGGGACCCAAAGGCACCTGGTGACAGGATGAGCTTTCTGCCCAGGACCTGTAAGGCTTGCCTCCAGCTCCGCCTCCGCAGTCCTGCCGTAGGAGCCCCTGGGGCACTGAGGCAGTGAAGCGACCCACTCTTGATTTGGCTCAGGTCCTGATCTCAGGGTTGTGAGATCGAGCCCCAAGTCGCCTTGGGCTTGACATTCAGCTGGGAGTCTGCTTCTCAGCCACGGCCCCTCCTGCCTCCCACCTGCTCACGCTCTAATAAATAAATAAATCCTAACTTAAAAAAACAAAGATACTGCATATTGGAAGAGTATCTTCTGTGATTCCAATTATCCCTTTTGTAAAGACCTTATCTATTTCTCATGTGCCAAGTCTTTTTTTTTTTTTTTTTTTAAATTCCAGCAGAGTTCACCACACAGTGTTGTATGAGTCCCGGGTGTACAACACAGTGATCCCGCCTTCCATACATTACTCAGTGCTCGTCATCCCCTGCACCTATTTTCCCCATGCCCCCCCGGCAACCATGGCTTGTTCTCTACAGTTCAGAGTCTGGTCCCTTGCGTGGTTTTTCTGGTTTGTCGCTCCTTACCCACACCCCCACCCCACCGCCACTTTGTTTTTCTTCCCTTTTTTTTTTTAAAGAGAGGACATGGAGTTTTGCATGCTTATTGCTTTTTTAGATCACAGGAACTTGAATCCGCTTAAAGATTTTATTTATTTATCAGAGAGAGAGAGAGAGAGAGAGAGAGAGAGAGTACTCACAGCAGGGGGAGCAGCAGGCAGAGGGAGAGGCAGGCTCCCTGACACGGAACTTGGCCCCAGGACCCTGGGATCCTGACCTAAGCCGAAGGCAGATGATTAACGGATGGAACCACCCAGGCATTCCGCCCCTCCCCCTGCCCCGCTTTGTTCCTTAAATTCTACACAGTAAGATCATATATAGAAGAACACGTCTATTTCGCTTGGCATTATGCTATCTAGATTCAATCCTGTTGTTGTAAGTGGCAAGATTTCCTTCTTTTTTATGACAGTAATACTCCATTGTAACTACACATCTTTATCCACTCATCTATCAATGGGCACTTAGGGTGCTTCCATTGTTTGACTTTCGGAAATAATGGTGCCATAAACACGGAGGTACATATATTCTTTCAAATTAGTGTGTTTGTATACTTTGCGTGAATACCCAGTGGTCTGATTATCATAGGGTAGTTCTATCTTTAACTAGAGGCACCTCCATACTGTTTTCCACAGTGGCTGCACCCGTTTGCACTCCCACCAACAGTGCAAGAGGGCTCCTTTCTTTACACATCCTCTCCAACATTTGTTCTTTCTTGAGCTGTTGACGTTAGCCGGAATTCTGACGGATGGGAAGTGATGGGTCATTGTAGTTTTGAGCTGCATCTCCCTGTTGAGTGATGTTGAGCATCTTCTCATGTTGTCTGCTGGCCATCCGGATGTCTTCTTTGGAAACATGTCTGTTAATGTCTTCTGCCCATTTTTTAATTGGATTATTTGTTGAGTTGTAGCAGTTCTCTATGTATTTTGAATACTAACCCTTTATCAGACATGTCATTTGCAAATACCTTCTCCCATTCAGCAAGCTGCCTTTTAGCTTTGTTGATGGTTTCCTTTGCTGTGCGGAATCTGATGTAGTCCCAACAGTTTATTTTTGCTTTTATTTCCCTTGCTTCAGGAGACACACCTAGAAAGATATTGCTAAGGCCAATGTCAGAGAAATTATTCCCTGTGCTCACTTCTAGGATTTTTATGGTTTCAGGTCTATTTAGAGCCTTAATCCATTTTGAGTTTATTTTTGTGTGTGATGACAGGAAGCGGTGCAATTTCATTCTTCTGCATGTAGCTGTCCAGTATTCCCAACACCATTTGTTAAAGAGAATTTTTCCCATTGCACATTCTTAACTGCTTTCTTGTAGATTAATTGACCATATGATTGTGAGTTTATTTCTGGGTTTCCTATTCTGTTCCATTGATCTCTGTGTCTTATTTTTATGCCAGTGGCATACTGTCATTGGCTACAGCTTTGTAATATAACTTGAAATCAGGAATTGTGATATCTCCAGTTTTTGTTTTTCTTTTTCTTTTTCAAGATCGCTTTGGTTAGTTGGGGTCTTCTGTGGTTCCATACAGATTTAGGACTATTTGTTCTAAATCTGTGGAAAATGCTACTGGTGCTTTGATAGGGATTGCATTCTATCTATAGGTTGCTTTGGGTAGCTTGGGCATGTTAACAATATTTGTTTTTGTTTCTCTAATCCCTAAGTGAGGAATGTCTTTGCATTTCTTTGTGAGGTCTTCAATTTCTTTCATCAACGTCTCAGAGTTTTCAGAGTACATATCTTTCACCTACCTGCTTAAGTGTTACTCCTAGGTACTTTATTTTTGGTGCAAGTATAAATGGGACTGTTTTCTTTTCTTTTTTTTTTTTTATTTGACAGAGAGATCACCAGCAGGCAGAGAGGCAGGCAGAGAGAGAGGGGGAAGCAGGCTCCCTGCTGAGCAGAGAGCCCGATTCGGGGCTCGATCCCAGGACCCTGAGTTCATGACGCGAGCCGAAGGCAGAGGCTTAACCCACTGAGACACCCAGGCACCTGTTTTCTTAACTTCTCTTTCTGCTACTTCATTATTAGCATACAGAAATGCAACGGATTTTGTATCCTGAGACCTTACTGAATTCCTTTATCAGTTCTAGAAGTTTTTTGGTGGTCTTTAGGGTTTTCTCTACACAGTATCATGTAAACACTGTATTTCTTAAGAAAATGCTGCATGGATTCCTCTTTGGAGGCCTGCCGGTGACTTCTCCCCAGCTGGTGGCAGTACGGCTTGCCAAGCACCAGCCCTCCAAAGTGGGTGAGGGGAGTTGCCTCCCCTAGCCTCAGCCACCTCACTTCTGGGCACGACACCCAGGCCTCCAACTGCACCATCAACAGCACTCAGTGTTGACACTTACCTCCCCTCGAGAAATCAGACCATAGTCTGATGGCTGTTTCTATGTCAAATTTAATGCAATAGTGTTAAGAATCACTCTTAATTTCTAGAAAGAGAAGGTCACAGGCATTAAACATCCTTAGACTGCTGAAGACTGAAGGTCTGTGTGCCCTCAACATTCCTGTGCTGACACCTACCCCCAGAGTGGTGGTTTCGGGGGGGGCGGTCTTTGGGAGGTGAGCAGATGAGGAGGGCAGGGTCCTCGTGAATGGGATCTGTGCCCTTTTAAGAGGGAGACCAGAGAGCTTCCTCGTGAGGACACAGGGAGAAGAGGAGCCTGTGAACCAGGCGGGCACAGCCCTCGCCAGAGACCTAATCTGCTGGAGCCTTGAGCTTGGACTTCCGACTTCCAGAATTTGAAGAAGTAAACACGTGTTGTTTATAAGCCAGCCAGTCCGTGGTATTTTGTCACAGTAGCCCGAGCAGACTGAGGGACAGGCTTACCACTATTCAGAATTAACAACTCGCACACGGTATCCCTCAGTTGACAGTTTATTTTTTAAAAAACAGCACCCCAGTTCCCACATCTTCTTCCTTGGCCATCATTTTTCTTAACAGAAGAAGCTACGAAAAATTGGGGGGTGGGTATTATCTTTGCCAACTGACACATTTGCAGAGGATTCATGAATAATGATGATTTAAAAGCTCCTGGTTTTAATCCTGAATCAGGCAAAGAGCAGATGACAATATGAGAACAGATTTTGCTTACAACAATATCATAATACAACAGTGAATTATTACAGTGCAGTGGTTATAATTACGCTCACAATCGAATATTCACAGCCCAAACCCCAGACACACCAAAACCCCCCCCAACTGCTGACAAGCAGGGGGACCCGTGCAAGCAGCGGCCGTCCGGAGAGCAAACAGCAGACTCGGTAAGGCTTTGCTGGTAGCGGCTCTCAGCGCCCACAGCCCCCTGCTGCGCGGGGAGGCCCCGGGCCGCCCTCACTTTGAGTCTTGGTCTTTCTTTTCATCCAAAAGGGCCGAGCGGATCCCCAGCTTTTTCAGTTCCTCCACCAGGTCCCCATTTTGGTGCATCTGCAGGAGGATGTCACAGCCACCCACGAACTCGCCGTCGAGGTACACCTGCGGGATGGTGGGCCAGTTGGAGTAGTCCTTAATGCCTGCGGGGAAGAACACTCAGGTGTCACTTAGATGCTCGGAGCTGAACTGTGCATGGGGCAATCCGTTTCCTCCCGGGGTCCCCTACCGCGTCCCCCCCCCATCCTCGGGGAACCATGTGTCGGCCACGGAGTGGGAGCTTTAGTGAAAACCAGACCGCTATGTAAACCCTACCATTTCCGATTACCAACTGTGAGGTCGCCCCAAGTCGCTCAACTGTCTGCCTGTTTCCACCCCCGCCTCCCACCATTCTCCTGAGCATCGGGGAGGTGAGGCTCTCCCCGGACAGAGGACAGACGGTGAACAGGGACCGAGGGCAGAGAACCTGACCGGTGGATGCCATGGTCCCCCTTCCTCTGCAGTCATGGATTCTGTGCAACAAAACTTCAGCGCTATGACTTCCTTTCCAAATGGACCGCCTAACGTGGGTCCACCCCGGGAAGTCTGCCAAGCGAGGCAGGCCTCACTCAGGCTTCTTGTGCCCGTCTGGGTTAAGGAACACCACCAAGATGCTGTGTCACTGGGTTTTATTTTTAATAATCCTTTTGCCCAAAGAACAATCTCTATCCTAGGGCGGCCTACAGCCTTTACCCTCTTAAGCCCCTCGATGGGCTCTCCGTGGGGCAGGCTGATGGGGCTCGGCCCAGAATTCACAGTCACTGAGTCAAAGCAAGGAAAGGCCCGAAGTCCAGCTAATGTCCATGTCCTGGGCCACGGGGTGAGAGAGACGCCCTCCCTGTCCTCAAGGACAAGAACCTCAAGAACCGTGCGAACAGTTCTGAGGACACACAGAGATGTGGCACCTCCTAGGACACCCCGGCCAGGCGACCACTCTGTTCAGTTCCAGACCATAAGGCTGACGGTCTTAACAAGACAGAAGGAAGTAAATGTGGTTTCAGGCTTAAGACAAAAGATTACTCTTTCTTCATGTTCCTCTACCTCCTTCCTACAGATGAGATACGCTTTTAAAAATCCATCCATCCATAAAACAACTGTGTTGGTGCTATAAAGAGAGGCTGAGCAAAAGCATGGCATAGGAGAATTAACCACTATAGACCATAGTTGCTATTTTTATACTTCTATAGATAGGAAGGTATTTTTAAAAGGGCAAAATGAACAGACAAAATAAAACAGAGAAGTCAACAGATTCTTCAAACAAAATACAATACTACGCAAATTAAGAATCATTCAAGTGGTGGTTTTTGTGTAAATAAACTAAAAATACCAAAACTGGTCTTTGATATCCTATCATTTATGATCACTTGTTTTCCAAATAAAATCAGCCATTTGACTCATATCACAAGTCCTAAGATAATAATGTTTTCTTTTCTTTTAAAAGTCACTACCTTCTTAAAAAAAAATAGTGACTTTGCTCTAAACAGAGCACCAGAGAAGGCCCCCCACGGAGGGCTTTATCTTTCTCCTCTAGACTTCCTCTACGGAGAAAGGGTTACAATATCATAGGGCCCAAAAAACGTACTTTTTTTTTAACTTTTTTTTTTTTGAGGCGTAATTGACATATGACATCGTATCATTTCAGGTCTACAACATAATGACTTGATATTTGTATATATTACAAACTGATCACCACAGTAAATCTCGTTACCATCCGTGACCACATGCAGTTACAAAGATTTCCTCCTGTGATGAGAACTTTTGAGATCTAGTTTCTCAAAAACTTTCAAATGTGCAATACAGTATTATTAACTACAGCCATCATGCTGTACACTTCACCCCCAGAAAAGGACACTTCTAAGCCACTTTGGATGTCTTTAAAAATAAATAAATAAATCAGCTAGAGGTGCGGGGGTTACTAAAAAAGGGAAAATTCCATTAACCATCAGAATGTCGTTATAGTACCAAAAATCTAGATTTATTAGAATTTCTCAATGAATTCAAATTTTTATCTTGAATTCTGATATTTGGTGCAACACAGATGACTCAGCATAGAAGTCATAATTCTTAGAAACTTTCTTAAATATCTTCTATATTGTGGCATAAACCCTTTATGTGCATGATTTTCTATCTGGATCTTTTTCAATTAGTAACACATTGTGTTAAGCCTTCCAAGACAACAAATACGATTCTTTCAGTGACTGCCTAAATGAAACACAGCAAATTGATGAGACACCAAAAATCAAAATAAATTTGCCATCTGAGGTTCACTCCAACCACAAACATCCAATCCTAAAAAGTCATTTTTTAAAATCTCTGCAAAGTAGAATACTTTGCTCTCATCAATCACGTTCACAGTCCCACACTCACTCAAAGCTTTAGGCTTGTCTCGTTCATTTAAGCAGCACATCACTACAGAACACGTGTCCAGACTAGAGGGAAGAGGACACGTCACCGGAATCAACTGTCACCGTTAAAACTACCAAACAAGTGGGCTTTCCAACCAATCTGAACATGGGACACAACACAGCCATGTGCGAGGGAGACAGACACCTTCCAGACCCTAGGGCCATGCTCTCTTGCCTAATAATTTGTATTTCAAGAATTCAGGAGAACCTGGCGTCAGAGCCCACGATGGCATGTGACAGTGGCTATGGCGCCAACTAGCGGATAGTTTATCAAAATTAAACTTACCTGCTTCTTTGGTTTTATTTTTATTTATTTTTTTTTAATTTATTTATTTGACAGACAGAGGTCACAAGTAGCAGAGAAGCAGGCAGAGAGAGAGGAGGAAGCAGGCTCCCTGCTGAGCAGAGAGCCTGATGTGGGGCTCGATCCCAGGACCCCGAGATCATGACCTGAGCCAAAGGCAGAGGCTTTAACCCACTGAGCCACCCAGGTGTCCCCGCTTCTTTGGTTTTAGGGGAACAAACATTATAGGCAGCTGATATCAAGGCAAAGAGCTCTGGCATCTTGAAAATATACTATTTTCTATTTTTAAAGGTCTGATTACAGGTTTGAATATTTAAAGAAATATTCAAGTGATTCCTATAGCACAAAGCAAGTAACTTCTAAGAATAAAAGACCACTGTTCATAAGTTGAAAATAAAAAATGAATCCCATCAATTCATATGTAATCATTTAAACGTGGCTAACTTCTCTTGCTTTTTCATTTTCAAAAACTGTAACATACAATGACAGCTCTTCCAAATTTCACTCCAAATAACTCAGAATCAGAGAGAGAAACTCTGAAAAATTAGGAAATCGTATCCAAGAATGGATTTTTTTTTATTTTATTTTTTATAAAGATATAATATATTTTTATCCCCAGGGATACAGGTCTGTGAATCGCCAGGTTTACACACTTCACAGCACTCACCATAGCACATACCCTCCCCAATGTCCATAACCCAACTACCCTCTCCATAGCCCCTCCCACCACCAACCCTCAGTTTGTTTTGCGAGATTAAGAGTCACTTATGGTTTGTCTCCCTCCCAATCCCATCTTGTTTCATTTACTCTTCTCCTACCCCCTTAACCCCCCATGTTGCATCTCCTCTCCCTCATATCAGGGAGATCATATGATAGTTGTCTTTCTCCGATTGACTTATTTCGCTAAGCATGATACCCTCTAGTTCCATCCACGTCGTCGCAAATGGCAAGATTTCATTTCTTTTGATGGCTGCATAGTATTCCATTGTGTATATATACCACATCTTCTTTATCCCAACGTCCACAATAGCCAAACTATGGAAAGAACCTAGATGTCCATCAACAGAGGAATGGATAAAGAAGATGTCGTATATATACACAATGGAATACCAAGAATGGATTTTAATGGTAATCATATTTTACAGATGACAAGTGACAACGATTCAATTTGGGACAAAAAATATTGACTGCAAAGTTATATAACGGGGTGACACTAGAAATTGGGAGTAAGGAAGGAGGCGGTCTTATAAAATCAGTTCTACAGGCACCTACTGCCCCACTAAAAAAATGAATATTCCAAAGCATCAAACCACAGTGGGGGGGAAAAATAAGGGTATTAGAAAGTTCCCTTCCAGAACTTTCAAAAGGGATTTTTCAAAATTCATCACGTTTCAGAATATTAGACTTTGTTCCCAGTCTGGACAACAAAGGATAGGAGCACCACAATTACAGTTTTCCTTTCTCCCTGGAAGATTTTCACTGTAGGAGCAGCTTCGGAATCTGATGCAGATCAACTCTGCCTCGGGCAAGTCACAGGGCCTCCTCTGGCTTCCTAGAGAGAATGACAGCATCACAGGAGATATCTGAGCTAAGAGTAAGGGAAAGGCAGACCCTCCAGGGGCCAGTGCCAGAGTGAAGAGAGCACTGGATTCGAGTCAGCGGGCTGTGGCTTGCCAGCATGTAAATAAATGCAGTGTCAGATCAATCTGCTACTCTCTTAGCCTCAGTTTCCCTGCCTGTGAAGTGGGAATAACTATTTCCGGATTTACTGCAAAGATGAGATGAGATCTAACTGGTGATAGGGTTAAACTCCCACAATTCCAGGTACCAGCAGAGATTCTGTCCACCGTGATGTCCCGTACGCCATCCTTCCATCATGCTCCTCTGAGAAATACACGCAATGGGGACGAATGCAGAAAAAAATACCAATCCTGCAGCCAGGCAGCACGAAAATACTCATTTGCTGAGCTAAGGGTTTTGAATTTCATACTCTCTAAGAATTTTACACACATAGCCTCACTTAACCTTTGCAAAAATCCTACAGGGACTGCATAATTTTCTCTGTTTTACAGATGAAGAAACCAAGGCTCAGAGAGGTTATCTGACCAAAGTCACAGCGCTGGCAAGTGGTGGAGCCTGGATTTCCATCCAGGTTTCTGTGAGTCCGAAGGCCAGGTTCTAGACCGGCAGAGATGGCCTCTGGCCTGTGGCTGGCAAGTCACCCTAGCCCACGAACCATACTCACACTGCATGTGTATCCATGACACGGGGGACCGTCTCACACCTTTAACACAAACGGCATTGTGCTGTAGTTACTTTTTTTGCAATTTACCTCACGACTAAACACTGCATTCTCTGGGACACAGTCACATGGATGACATCTAGATCCAGCTCGTTTTAGCCACAATTTAGTTTCCCACCACGCAGCTTTATACCACAGTTTGTTTATCCAGTCTGCTAAGAGACCAAGACCCCCTCTTGCTAATTTTTCTTTATTACAAGCAACACGTCAATGAATATCCTTTTATCTGTCTTCTAACTCAAACGCAGGGGCTTCCTCTCTGGAGAAAGGGGTGGCAAACTATGGGGTTTGGACTGTCTGTGGTCCACTTCCTATTTTTGTATATAAAGTTTTATTGGGACTCGGCCACACCCACCCATCAGGTACTGTTACAACCGCTTTCACGCCACCGCAACAGAGCAGGATCCATGCCATGGAGACTGTGCGGTCCACACAGACTGAAGTATTTCCTCTCTGGCCCTTTACAAAGAAAGTCTGTCAACCCCCACTCTAGACTGTGTGCCCAGGAGAGAAGCAGCTGGGTCTTCAGCCATGTTCACCTTCAACTTGACCCGGTACTGACAGTTACTCCTCCCATGTGCTGGTACCTTTTTATACTCTCATCTGCGGCATAGAATACATCTGCCACACGAGCCCAGAAACACCATTTGTTAATGTGACTTCTAACATTTGCCACTGTCACAGATTTGTTTCTGTTGCTTAAACTCCCCGATGCTGAGCATAGTTTCAAATACATAAACACTCGACAACAGGATAATGACTATTCATTCTACAGATGATCTGAACAGGTAGAAATTTCACAGTGTTTATGTTTTTAAGAGCATTGGACAGAGTTTAAAAGAGGTATATATAAAAGAAGGATTTACTTATTCATTAAAACATTCACTGAAGGGCATCTGCATGGCTCAGTCAGTTAAGCGTCCCACTGGTTAAGTGTCTGACTCTTGGTTTCAGCTCAGGTCATCATCTCAGGGTCCTGGGATCGAGCCCCGCATCAGACTCTGCGCTGGGCAAGGAACCAGCTTAGGATTCTCTTTCCCTCTGCCTCTCCCCTCACTTGTGCACATGTGCACTAGCGCTCTCTTGCTCAACATAAATAAATAAAAAGCTTTTTTTTTTTTTTAATAAATAAAAGCTTTAAAAAAAGAATCACTGAAAGCTTGCTCTGCATAAGCAATATACAGGGTCCTCAGGCAGTGGCATAAGACAAGTTCCCCCTTTTCGGGAGGGCAAAATACTATGCCCAGACATGCCTGATCTCAAATGTGGTTTTAAAAAATAAAAGATTAGAAACTAGATCCAAATGTTAATAATGGTGGATATAGAATTACAGGTAATTTCCCTTTATTGCCTTCAGCGTTTCCAAGTTTCTTCAATGAGCAAGTCAGGTTTACAACAGAAAATGAAAGAGATTCTTTGTTAGACCAGGATTAGGGTATGCTGACACCTGTCCACTGGGACCCGGTCCCTCTGTGGCCACCTTCTGTGTTCTTCCAGGTCAACAGGAGAAAGATAAGACCTGAGGAAGACCTCACACTCGTCTCTGCTCCCTGGGTCACAGGCCAAGCTGTCTCCACATCACACTTCAGGGACCCGGCCCCCAGAACAGGAAGACAGCTTCTGTGGGTGTTCCCTGGGCTCTGGGTCCTTTGTAAAGCTCTGGCACAAGAGAAAAGGAAAGGCAGTTTTGCAGGAGCCCCTCTCTAGTTACAAGCGGTGACCTTGGATCTGGGAAAGGTGCACAGATATATCTGCGGCTAGCAAAAGCAAGCATCAGACAGCCTGTCAGCTTCTCTCCGTAAAACTCAAGGGTGCAGAGAGCAAAGAGATGAAGAGTGTTCGTGTTTTTATCGAGTCTTACCCTGACTAAACTCATCCACACCGCGGGAACGAGCTCACACCACCGTGCCCCAATCTGAGGGTTAATATTGGCATGCATGCTTATTTTTCCAAGCCACAAAAGAGGTGTGTGTTAATGTCCAATATATACGCAACACATTTATTGACCAAGATAATAATCTGGTATGAAACAAACTGGGAATGAAAATGATGAAACTCAACGCTCAAAAAATTTAAGGGCTAAATTCTTGTTGCTGTTGCTTGAACACCGGAACGTTAGCCGGGAACCTCAGCGCTATGTGTAAACCTTCTTACTTCTGCTCCTACTTTCTTCTTACACTCCAGTACACCCCCATCTCCAATTAGGTTAAACGGGAGACACAGGGCACCTGGGTGGCTCCGTCAGTTGACCAGCTGCTCAGGTCGTGATCTCAGGGTCCTGGGATCGAGCCCTGAGTGTGGCTGCTCACTCAGACGGGGGGAGGGGGGGTCTACTTGAGAATTCTCTCTCCCTCTCTCTCTCTGCCCCCTCCCCACTGCATATGCACACTCCACACGCTCTCTCTCTCTCTCAGATAAATAAATAAATAAATCTTTAAAAAGACTGGTGTTGTGAGTTGAATTGTGTCCCCCGAAAAACTATGCTCAAGTCCTAATTTCCTGTCCCTCCCCTCTGCGTTCCCTCTCTAAAATAAATAAATAAATAAATTTACAAAAGATAAAAATAAACAGAATAGAAACCACAAACCAAAGACCCTCAAAACCTTATACTAAGCAAGCTATCACTGACATGACTTTTTATTAACAGCCCTACTAGCCTGCCCTGTGGCAAGGTCCCTGCTGAAAAACTGCAGAGTAGTTTCTCCTATCTTATCTTTGAAGCAGAGCAGCCACCGCTGAGTGAAGACTGCAGCCATCCCCCTACCCCCCCACCTTGTACGAAAAACACACCCCACGGCCTGGGTGCCGGTGCACCCAGCAGCCAGTGACACTCTAGCAGGCAAACAAACAAGGACCAGGAGGCTACTACAGGGTAGCATCACACAGAGCGGGTCATGGTATCCTGCCTACCGTCCTCCTAGTTTCCACCCATCCAAACCGAGAGTTTTCCCCAGGAATTAATCTGCGGAAAATATACTTCCTCTGAGAACCATTAAGTCCCAATGATAAAATACCTCCCGCTGAGTGGGTGCCTTCTGTGTTCCGGATAAAATGATGGGCACTTTCTAAAAAGATTTACTTTCTCTATTTTTCCTCATCAAACCTTTGTCAAGTTTGGTTTCATTATCGTCCCATTACCGAAAAGGAAAATGCAGTAATGGGACTTGCTTAGGGTTGCCCGGCTACTGGCTGCAGCGGGATTCCAGCCCCAAGTCTTTCCACCACACCAGCCTGTCCGGTCAAGGAGGGAAGACTAGGACTGATCATTTCAACTGCAGAATAACAGTCCTAAGTACATAATAACAAACTCCAGAATTCTACATGTAGAATAACAGGGAACCTGGTGCCCGGTAAAACTGTTTTCAGAACGCTGTAACTAAAGAACAGCAGGGGCTCAGAGAGATGCCAGGACCCCTACTGGAGGTTTCTAACGGGAATGCAGGATACTAAGCCACCCTCCAGGAAGTGCAGGCACAGCCTCCCCATTTCTCCACCAACTCTGACCAAGGGCCCTAGCCAAGGAGCAGATCTATGTACTCCACTGGCCCCGTCCTCCTCCCCCACTGAGATACTTATAAGGTTCCTGGAACGGTGTTCCGCAGAAAAGGTACTATTAGCTGTCAGGGCCCCCCCTCCTTCCCCAAGCCAGCGACAAGCCACCGGACCTGTTGCCATCTGGCCGCACACCCTGATTGGCCCCAGGTTCCCTGAGATCCAAGCTCGAGTTAGCTAGGGCCCAAGGGTCATTCCTCATCCCTCTCTGCACAAGCCTCTCTCTCCAAGCCCTAGACCCCCACAAATCCCTCCCTGGCCTCAAGGATCTAAAAATAAAGTTCATGCCTTTTCCTTCCACACCAAGTGATCCCAACGAAGACGAGTCCAAAAGCTGTGTCTACCCCCTCTTTGTAGCAACACAGGATAGCTCCTGACACCCCCAGCCCTGAGGCACCAGCCTCTGACCCCACCGCCTCTGATAAGGGCAGCACCGGCCCTTCCTCTACCATCAACAGCACCAAGAGACAGGCCAACTCACTCAACGTGTCCCCCAAAGTGCCTGCCTTCTAGTGGTTCTTACAGGATCCCTCAGGCCCCTCTTTCCCCACCACTCTCCTCGGACCGAGCCTGAGCGATCTGGCCCCAAAAGGCCTCTCTCGGCTCCGCGTGGGGACAGCGGAACCGCTAGAACTTCCCCAATGTCCAAGCTGACAAGAGTACCAGATGCCCAGATCCTCAAGACCCACTTCAAGTCAACGATGCCCCTACCCGACCCCGAACACAGCGCAGGAGCCGGTGCCCCGACCCCACTCGAACCCCCAGACAGAGCCCGCGCCGCCCAGCCCCGCCCCGCCGAGCGGCCTCTGCCCGTCGCCCCCCAACCGGCGGGCCCTGACCTTGCCGGAGCTGGGGGTCGTCCAGCACGTTGTAGGCCGCGTAGTCGCGGACGCCGTGCAGCCGGAGGATCTGCACCACCGCGTTGCTGAAGCCGCACTGGGGCTGCTCCGGGGTCCCCTTGAGGAAGACCACCACCTTGTCCTTCTTCACCAGCGCGTCCAGTTGCTCCGCCGAGCCGCTCCCGCCGCCGCCCGAGCCCGCCGCCCGCACGCCAGGGCCCCGCAGGCCGCCGCCGCCCGCGCCGCGCCCCGAGCGGAGCAGAGCCGCTGCCACCCGGCCCAGGGATCCACTCATGCCCACGCGCTCGCCGGAGCCTTCGACGGCCCGGGCCCTCCGCTAGCCCCCCCGCCCCCCAGCCTTCCCCCGGCCCGCGGCAGCCCGGCCCGCCCCCCGGAAGATCTCATTGGGCCGGCTCCGAACTGCTCCACATGATTGGAAAACGCTAGCCCGCACTTTACTCGATTCTACCAATCATGTGGCTCGGCCGGCCCCCGACAGATTGGAGGCCGTCCTTAAATCAGAGCGGCACCCTACGGCCTTCCTATTGGCCGCTGCCTGTCGCTTTGTCAGTTGATTGGAGAGAGTGAATGTCCATCAGCGTCACGCTCCGAGGCAAGGAGAGGCCAAACCAGGGGGAAGACGACTTCCTCCGAGGGTAGATGGGCCTGCTGGGATACTCCCGGATGACTAGGGAAGGCAGTGGGCGGGTTTCGGCGTTCCGGGGAACGCCGGGAAGGGGTCACATCCAGGCGGTGGTTCCGGTTCCGGTGTAGGCGGCAGTTGAGTTGCCGTGGCAACGCGGTAGCCGGGCGGCTGGTTCCAGCGTCTGGGGTGGCGACGCGGCCGGAGCCGGTCCGGTCCGCCTTTCCCAGCCTAGGTGAGCGATCCCGGTGCCTCCGTAAGGCCGTGGCCGAAAGCGGCCGTTCGTGGTGGGGACGGGCCGGGGCCAGGTTCTCGCGGCCGGGACTCCCGGGTCGAGGCGGGGGCCACGTGTCCCGGCTGTCCGTCGGCCCCGCAGCCGGCGTGGGAGCAGAGGCCCACACCCGGCCCCAAGGTTCCCGTCTCCACCGCACGGCTATTTCTCCAGAATAACTATTATCTTGAAAGTGTGTGAGGTGCCCTCGTGTGCGTGAGCCCCTCCGGGTATGTGGCTTCGTGGGCTTTGCAGGCCTCTTTAGTCCTTGGAGCCTAAGGCCCAGGAAAGCTTTGTTGAACGGGGAGCTAGGAGGGAATTGGTTCGCGGGACAGAGGTTTCCTGGGCTGCTGCTGCGTGCCGGGCATGGTGCCAGCGCGGGATGCCCAGAGCTGGTAGTCGGCTGGGGAACTGCGAAGCGGGTGCAGAAGAGGGCTCGCTGCTTCCTCTGTTCCCCATTGTACGCATGGCACCTTGACATGCATTCATTCTCTGGTTTACTGATTTCCCTCCCAGGCACTGGAGTGAACTCACTGCTGCATCCTCACCGCGTAGAGCGGTGCTTGGGACGTGGCACGTGTGCCTGCTGGTGGAATGAAGGGTTCCGGAAGCTCGGGACTCCGGTGAAACCATCTGTGGTCTTGGAGCCGCGCAGGGTTGGTGGTACCCTGGGGCACACCAGACCTGCAGAGAAAGCATACTCCGGAGGAAGCTGAGGCATGACTGCTCAAGGGCCAGCGGTTCTATGTGCAATTTTCCTCGGATAGTCCTGCGTACTGTTGCCACGGTGATAATGACTGTGCCGTGTCGTTATCTATCCACCGACAGTAAGAGAAGCCTCGCAGTCGAGATATTGTTTAACAGACGGAGTGGTTTCTGTTGGACACTAAGTACTGCTACAAATTACTTAAATTAAAAAAAAAAAAAAAGCACATTTTAAAAATTGTTGCTGGAGGTGACCTGCTTCTGTTTTGGAGGTTCTCAAATTTAAAAGCAGAAAATGAGCCGGAGTACTGTTAGCAAGTACTCTTGGAAATACTCATTCAGCATGAAAGTTGAACCTTAGTGACAGGGAATAAATTCAAGATGCTACTCAGAAGTGCTCCTCCGTGACCTGTTTATTTCAGCCTCATTGATGTTATGGATGTGCGATCGTTTTCTCCTGGGGGACCCAAAATTGATCAGCTCCTTACAGAATGCTTTTTTTTCTCCCCCAGATTCGTGGATTCCAGGTAAATCAGAGGAACAAGTGACATGAACAGGAATGTGTAGGAAGTGTGGGGATGCTGAAGCCCCCAGCAACAACAGGTCTTTTTGCAGAAGACCTGGTCTGGGGCCCTTATGTTAGAGAACAGATTATTGGGAACAGATTCCCAAATCACCTCACTTTTCCTCAGGCTTATGTTGTAGTAAGTTTGGGTGTGTTTGTTTGTTTTTTTAAATAAATGTTGATAATTCCTGAAAATCTCAAACTGTTCGTTTCCTGCTCTAAACTGATCTACTTTTGTATTGAGTGGAGTAGAGAGAAGAGCTTGCAGACTTACCGAAGGCAGAGACGTGGGCCCGTGACAGGGAGTAAACTGTCCCTTCCCCTAGTGTGTAACAGTGGCTTGGAAGCATAGTTGTCGTTCTTAGTTATCACACATTATTTATTCAGTGGAGAACAGAGCTGCTGTTGAAGGTGACGAGTAAACCTGGAGCAGGAACACTACAGAGCTTGTGTTCTTCAAACCTACAGTAAGTTGAGTTCCCGTGTGCAGTAGAGCCCAAGAATGTGCGTGAAACCTTGGGATATGGGAAAGCCTGTCTGTGCCCCTTCAGGAGGCTCAGTGGGCAGCGTTGATGGCAGGATCAAAGGCAGGAGGATAAATCAGGTAGCTAAACCAAAGACATGAAAACTGTAGACCTAAATTTTAAGTTTTTACTAAAGCATCCACAAATATAAAATACTATGTATATTGAACACATTCCTTTCTGCTTTTAATCTCAGAACCACCCTTGGAGTATTGGCACCAAACATGGTGATTTAAAGCACTTGGGTGGCTCAGGCAGTCGAGCATCCAACTCTTGATTTCGGCCTGGATCACGATCTCAGGGTCATGAGATCAAGACCCCCATCTGGCTCTACGGAAGTCTGCTGGACATTCTCTCTCTCTGCCCCTCCCCCTGCTCATGCACACTCTAAGTAAATAAAATCTTATAAATAAATACAGAAATGGAAAAAACTGGTGTTCAAAATATTTTTCTCAAAGCATCAAACTCTTATGTATAATTTGGCATTTCAGTTTTCAGGATTCTCTTTAGAATTTTTATTATGACTGAATCACTATATTGCATACCTGACCCTAAGTTAACTATGCCAGGATTAAAAGAGAAAAAAATTCTGTAATGAAAACATGATAAAAATAGACCTCTTAAGCGGTTGTCAGAGATCTGCACTTACGCTCCCAAGTGTTTGGGTGTTTTGAACACATAAGTTAGTAATCTCTATCAGTCTGTCATCTCCCACCTGGACATTAGTGAGAGGGTGGGGGTGGGAAGAACACAGAAACTTACCTGAATCCTGGGATTTGGGTCACAAAGTGTAATTAGACCACAAACTCAATAACCATGCCGTGTATAAACATGCTGACTCAAGCATCCTAAAATGTTTTTCTCCCTGTGCTTATTTATAGATAACGTTTTACTATATTTGGAAGAATGTCTCCTTTCTACCCACCCCTCCGAAGGCAAATTCACCATGAAACCTATGGTTAAAAACCTTACAAATGTGAGCTCATTTCTTCTATATAACAGCCCTCAATGAAGAGTCAAGGTTGTTGAGCCTAAGACGACCCATTATTTGAACACCCAGCATCATTTGTGTCTGTATGCTGACCTCAGTATTAAAGTCCCTGCTTCATTCCTGCGAAGAGGGTGTGTTTCTGTGCCTAGCACATGTGCTACAGACATGGGCGGCCCAAGCCAGCCGGAGCATTCTAGAAGAGTAATTTTAAGAGAGAAGTGGCTGCTTGGACTCCACAGGGGGTTGAACCACCCAACATTCCTGAGTTAAAATAGCATTTGAGACCCACAGTTCCACAGACATGAGCTGGAACCTGAACCCTTTCTTGGCGTGCTTGGCTGCTATCCGGTAACTTTATAGCATCACCACAATCATGGAATTAGCTCGATTCCCCAGCTCCCCTAAGAATGGTGAAACGTGTGAGAAACCCAGGCAATACCCAGCCTTCTGAGAGCATTTTTGCCAATCCCTCGTGCCAAGATAGAAATGCCTTTTGGGTGCTCATTCCCTCTATCTGACAAGACAGCTGGTTTTATAAATCCTACTCTGGCCATGGGAGTGGCTTCAGTCGTGCTAATCTCTGTCCCACGGCTGGGGGGCTCCGCCTAGAGACAGGAAGACTGGCCTCATTAGGGCCCCCTTCCATTGGTCCAGCTCTCCTCGTCTGGGTGAAATGAAGAGAAACACGGTGTGCTGTAAATTGGGTTCGCTGAGTTTAGAACAGAACTTGGGAGATCCAGGAGGAAGCGGATTCTCTAAAGAAGAATTTCTGAGAAGCCTGGATGCCACAGCAGCCTCTGATTCTGTGCTGGGATTTGTGAGGCCTGGGTTCTAGGACTGACATCGCTTAGACTTAAAAGTTTCTTCTCTTGGAGATTTTCCACCCCTCCTATCTTCCCCTTCCGGAGTTTGGGAAAATTGTGTTTGTGACGTCTGCAAAAGGTTTTGTCTATTCCAAAATGTCTTTATATGAGGGCTGCAGGGTTTTAGGAAAGGTATTTGTACTCCATTCTGCTCCCAAACAGTTACCCCCCAGATAATACCATCTTCCTTCTTGCATGTACGGCATATCATGTGTTCTTGTACATGAACTCACTTGAACCTTTCATTAACTCCAGTGGTTCCCAAATTATGTTCTCTTTCCAGCATTTGTTTATAACATCTTTTTGGCAGACTAGAGCTCTTTGGGTTCCTCTATGTGTTTTGTTGCTTTCAAAGCACTTTTTTTTTCCCTTGCTGAATCATAGTATCACCAGCAAGTCCTGAAGAGAATCAAATATTCCTGAATTAGCTTTGCTGCATGTGTATCTGGGGGATACAGATGTGATTTGTAGACTCTGTGAAACTAAAATGGCCACAATTTCAGTCCAAAAATCCTTTGGCGGGGGGTAGGGATCAACATAGCTTTTCACTTCGGAAGTTTTGTGGTCCTTTGTCCCCATGCTGCTTTTCTACAGGCCCGAACTCTGCTGTAGACTTTTAAAATCAGGCATGGACTGCACGATGCTTTATTGAAAACTTCATTTTATTCAGAAGAAAACCCAAATCATAACCTCCTCAAAGGTAATAAGAAATAAATGGTAATCAGGAACCATGTGAAGACTTGATTAAAAGTGATAGAATGATTGTTGATTTTTCCTCACTGTCTGTTTAATGAAATCTTTTATGTTTTGCATTATGTGGGGTGTTGTTTGTTTGTTTGCCAGGAGGTAGTTTCCAGAGCACAAACTGTTACTGTATTCCAGCAGCTTCTGAGAAGGTTCCTAGACCCCAGGGTGTGAAAAGCAAGCAGCCAGTGTTGCGTGTCAAACCTGTTATGAGATTTATCTGTTTGCAGAAGGTCTCCCTCTGATGATCACCCGGTGTTTGCAGCCAGAGGAACATTTAGAAAAGTTTCATTGTTTTCTTTTGAGTGATTGCTAAGATGTATTTCCAAGGCCATAAATACTCTTGAGGATGCATCAGAATTTCACTTTGTACTTCAGCCTTTGAGTCTGAATCATTTCATGCTCTCAATTAAATCTTGCCATCGTGGGGCTCCGTTGCTCCAGCTTCTGCAACAATCCATCATCGGAGGAAGGGAAATCACCCCAGTTTGACAGAGAAGGGAGGGGCGGGGGTGGCTGCGGCAGGGGTTGGAAATGGGTGGAGACTTTAACTGTTTGTTTTCCTTTACAGAGAAAAGTTAGAGAATTTTTTTTTCCTTTATGGCCAGAAAAATCCCTTTTGTTAATTCTAACTTTATACTTTCTGAGAGTGTAGCCTACAGAGATACGATTAATTGATATCAAATTTCTGTAAGCTGGAGTTGGAGAGTTTTAATAAAAGACTATGTTATAAACCAATTATACTCTGTAAAGGGTAAAAAAAGGAAGGGGAAGCACTTTACAAAAATTGGGTGACCAAGAGAATTGTGTGTGAGAAGCCTTGAGGACACGGCGAACGTATTTCAGGGCCTTCTCCCCGCCCCGCGCAGATCTGCAGCCACATGGCCTTCTGCGGGGACCTCTGTCTAGGAAGCACTAAGTTTCTGATACAACCCCATGGGGGATGAGAGAGACTCCTGTGGGTTCGTCTCCCTTCATCCCACGCAGCTGCTGCCCTGTGATAGTTCACCCATCCTGCTGGCCGGGGTCACGGCCAATAGTATCTTTTTACTTGAAGGGACTTTTGTTCATGTGCAAAAGTAAAACATGTGTCTTTAAAGATCATGGGTCTTTCTAGGCACTTCCCGAGTGTCTGCCTTTCCCGGACAGGCCGGTAGGGGGCGCTGGTCTACTTGGGAAGCCAGGTCGGTCCTCGGTCCCCGCACGCAGCGTCCGGGAAGCCATCCGCTTGCCGGCTTCCAGGCAGAGTCCCTCCGTCCTCAAGGCCCCCTGTTGCTCTAGGGAAGGGCTAGCTTGCTGACTTCTCTAACAGGACAGTCACGACGCATGAGCCGTAAGCTCAAAAGGCTAACACTAGGGGCAGGAAGAAGCAGGGAGTGCCAGGTTACCGGGAGATTGTATGAAAGAAGCAGCAGACTCTGGGGTTTTGTCTGGATTTGTTGTTTGTGTTTGGTAAAGCAACATTCTGGAAGCATTTGATGTGCGCGGGCCAACCGCCGTCACATGTCACTATGCCTTGGGTTTTAGAGCCTCGTAAAATAATCCCAAGTCACCAAGAGAAGAACAGTATTCCCCAGGCTTTGGTTGGGAAGTCCGGGAAACAACATAGACCCAATTGCCTGTGCAAATTACACACGCATGCTTGGTCAAAGGGGTGTGTTAAAAAATAAACTTCAGGGATTGCCTGGGTGGCTCAGTTGGTTAAGCAACTGCCTTCGGCTCAGGTCATGTTCCCCAAGTCCCGCATCGGGCTCCCAGCTCCATGGGGAGTCTGCTTCTCCCTCTGACCTTCTCCCCTCTCATTCTCTCTTTCTCTCTCTCTTTTTCAAATAAATAAATAAAATCTTAAAATAATAATAATAAACTTCAGGGGTCCCTGGGTGGCTCAGTTAGTTAAGTGTCTGGCTGTCGGTTTTGGCTCAGGTCATGATCTCACCATCCGGGACCCAAGCTCTCTGTCCGGCTCTGCACTCGGCCGGGAGTCGGCTTGGGATTCTCTCTCTCCCTCTCCCTCTGTGTGCATGTGCTCTCCTGTTCTTTCTCTCTCCTCTCTCTCAAACAAAAAAAACTTCAAAGGAATACTTTCCTCCATCATTATGCCAGATAAACAATATTATTTGACTTCTATTAGGTACCTACCGTCTATTAGTTCATGTTAAGCCCCTTAGAAATACGAAGTTTAATTAGATGGGGAGGGACTGAATGTTACTGGTTTATGGTTGGATCTTTGCAAATGGTGAACCACGTGTTGGGTTTGAGGGAGCTCACCAGCACTCAGACAGCCAACTGTACAACATCTGAACGCTGTCGTGGCGTGCAATCCGGAACGTGCCCTTAAACACATCAAAGAACATCACTGTGCGTCTTACAGCCCAACCCTACTTCCCTGCTGCTGGGAGCCAAGCCCTTCAGATGTTTTGTAGGGATCACAGTTTTATTTTTTTCTGTCCTCCCTACCACCACTAGACCATCAGCTTCTAGGCAAACAGAATTCATTATTTTGCCCCTGGTCCTTAGCCCTATACAAGGCACTTAGTATGTGCTCTGGGCATCATTCTCGAGAGAAGAGCCCATACCACCGTGAGCAATACGGGACAGTATCTCTGAAATCCCAGATTGCACGAAACTCCTCTCCCCAACCACAGATACCACAGGACGCGAAGACACATTCCACCACGGACGCTAAGGGGACACAGGGTGCAATGAGGCACTCCTGCTCCCAAGGGCCTCATGGTCCTATGGTGGGGACAGACGCAAGAAAACAGCACAGCAAGTCAGTGCCTCCGGGGCCAGAGAGAGCTTGTAGAGGAGACTGGACGGCACTCGAACTATGTCGAAAGCAAGGTGAAGGGCGGCTGTTTGAAAGGGAAGGACAATCCAGGGCAGAGGCTCCGAGGCCCACGCATGCTCCGGAGAGATGACGATATGTGGACACAGCTGAGGGCCTCGGGCTCTCTTCCCCAGGGTGGAAGAAGGTCACAGAGAGAGCGTGAGCTGCAGAGCTTGGGAGATCTACCCCCGTAGGCACGTTGAGCAAGGTGTGGGGGGGGGGGGCAGAGGGGCAGAGGGGGGCCGGGCAGGGACTCGGGTGGGCACAGGGCACCCATGCGAGGCTTCCTTCGGGACTGACGGCATCTGGTGCCTGGCTGGAGGTGGGCAGCTGGCTGGGAAGCAAAGGGGGGGACTTGGCCTTATCCCCCAGATTCTGGCTTGGTGCCTGGTGGTTCTTCTTGCTGAGGCTCGGGACACACAAGGGAGAAGGGGGATGGGGTTGGAAGGGCAAGTCGTGAATAGCTTTTGGACATTCTGAGGGAATCGGAATCATTAGATTGTACCTAAAATATGGGGTCACAGGACACCTGGGTGGCTCAGTCTGTTAAGCATCTGCCTTCGGCTCATGTCATGATCCCAGTGTCCTGGGAATTGAGCCCGCTCAGTGGGGAACCTGCCTCCTCCTCTCTCCCTGCTTGTGCTCTCTTTCTCACTCTATCTTAAATAAATAAGATCTTAAAATTTAAAAAAACGGGGGCACATTACACTCAGATTGTTGCCTCCACAGGTCCGTCTGGGCTATAGATTTGGGCAGGGAGAGTGAGAAAAGGAACAACAGAAGAACCCGGAGAACGTGTGCAGTTAGGGAAGGACAGGCCATGGACTGGGAGGAGGTAGGAGGAGAGGCCAGAAAGGACCCGAGTGTCGCCCGGACGATCGGGCCACTGAGTGAAGTCTGGTCATGGGCCAAAGTGATCAGGATGTTCCTTGGACCTCTTAGGGTCTCTGGAACATGAAAGACCCAGGACAGTGGCAGCGGAAGGTGCTTCTGGCCATCACCTCTGCGTCTGTGTGCAAACCCAGGATCTGAAAGCTGAGCACACGGGGTCCAGTCCTGCTGCTGCATTCAGCAGTGACACAAACAAGCAAACATTTCAGTGCGGATGGTGAACAGCCTTGACTCCCCAGGCGTCCTGCCAGCAAGGACCTTTCAAACACCCAAGGACACCGAGACATGTGTGCTGCCTTCTCTTCCGCCTGTCCACTGGGCTGCTTCTCTCTGCTGAAAAAGGCTTTTTAACTAGCCTGGAGGCGCGGTGCATGGCCTTGCCATCCTTCTCTGCGTGCCAACTCTACAATATCAAAGGAGAAATTGAGGATGAAAGTTCTTTAAAATCCCGGGCCAGGAACAGCTCCTGCCGCAGCAGGGACGTACAGCCGTCTATCTGGAAACACCGGATCCGTGTGTCTGGGCTCAGCCGTTTGTGGCAAGATTCTAACACGTTGTGGGTGAGGTTCTTGCAGGGAAAGGGCCTCCCTCTGCTGGGGACTCATCTTGGGCCATCAAGAACCGTCCTCAAGAGCAGCAGGTGTCACTCAGACCAGGGACCTGTTAGCCGCAAGCCCCTGTGGCTGGAGCACTGCGCCCCGAGTGCGGGCTTCCCCAGAGAGCAGAGCCCCGCCTGCTGGCGCGATGTTGGAGGGCCCCACGCCCCCCCCCCCACAATGCCCTGCCCAGATTCTGCCACCCTCCAGGCGGGGCTCCGAGGCTTCCTGGCTTCCTGGGCACACTGCCTATCACACAGCGTGCCCAGGACTGCCAGGCCTGCCCAAAGCAAGCAGAGCACACCACAGCCGGTTTCGAAAAACACGTCTCCAGGGAGCAAAAGAACAAAGGCTCCTCTTCCTCCTCCGGGGAGAAGTCTTCCTCACTCACCGCCTTGAGTTGGCGCGGGTCCCGCAGTTGTGTCTGCAAGCATCGCAACGGCAGGATCCAATTTCCCACAGGAGCAAACATTCTCACCGAGTGGGTTTCTAGTCCCTGCTTGTTGTCCTTATCCTGGGGACACCTCCTACGGGGACAGCTCCTACGGGGATGGCAGGGCGAAACTGTCCCCACTTTCTAGATGTGGAGACACGGCGGGGGGGGGGGGGCACCCGGCTCCGCCCGCTGGAGGGGGCAGAGCCCAGAGATACCCCCGGGTCCTGGTCCGAAGGGTCGCATCCAATGAGCTTTTCACTCTGCCCACCCACCCGAGGGCCGGCAGTCAGCACTCTCGAGGCTGCATTTAGGTTTCAGAACAAAAACAAACAAACAAGCCAGGTTGCTGGAATCCTGTCGTTTGATTTTTTTAAAGGGGGGGGGCATGCACAAGCAGGGGGAGCAGCAGAGAGAGAGGGAGAAGCAGACTCCCCGCGGAGCAGGGAGCCTGATGTGGGACTCGATCCCAGGATCCTGGGACCATGACCTGGGCTGAAGGCAGATGGTTGGTTGTTTGTTTGTTTGTTTGTGTGTGTGTTTTTAAGATGTTTATTCATTTGCCAGGGTGAGAGAGAGAGAGAGGGAGGGAGAGAGAGCACAAGGAGGGGGAGCAGTAGGCAGAGTGAGAAGAAGAAGCAGGCTCCCTCCTGAGCAGGGAGCCCAGCATGGGACACAATCCCAGGACCCTGGGATCATGACCTGGGCCAAAGGTAGCCGCTTAACCACCCAGGCGTCCCTGAAGGCAGATGCTTAACCGACTGAGCCACCCAGGCATCCGGATATCCTCTCATTTAAACTAAAATGATGAAGCTGTAGTGGCCAGCGGCAGGGAACGCTGTGACTGAACAGAAACCACACCCCTGACACGAAGCCACATTCACGATCTGAAATGCGCTCAGTCAGCCCTGAGTGTTTTACGGGATAAAGCTGGAACTTTGACGTTTTTCTCGCTGCGTACACAGGTACTCAACATAACTGGAGTGCTCAGCCCTGCTGTTTACACACTTGCACCACACACATGGGGCAGATCTCCAGGCCGGTGCTCACCCTCTCCCGCAAAGAGTGTACGCAGGCTTCTTGCCTATTGCTAAAGCCCGTGTAGTTCTTTGCAAAGTACAATTAATTTTTCATCAATAACCTTAACCCCTAAGGAACTCATCACACCAATGAGACCAGAGATGAATATTTCAGTTTCACATAACTCTGTGTAAAAATAGAACCTAAGAAGTGGACAGGGATGGCATCATGACCAGGAGATTGTCCTCCGAGATTGCTACCAGACATACAGAAGGCCTAGGGATTAAACGCAGCCTGAGGCGGGGATGCCTGGATTGGTTCCTGCTCACATCATAGCTGTGTGACGATGGGCAAGTCATCACCCTCTCTGTTCCTTCATTTGTAAAATTAGATCATAGTAGCTACCTTGCAGGGTGGTGAAAAGGATTAAATGAGTTAATATAAGTAAAGGCTTAGTGCAGTGCTTGGCACATGGTCATTAATGCTGCATTAATTAATGTTAACTGTCATTACTACCCAGAACACCTTCCCCCAAACACTTGGACTTTCATGCCTCCCATTTCTAGATTCCTCTAAGGTTCAGTTCCCTACCGTGCAGTCCAGTATTTGATGACAGGCAGTGCTGTCTTGTGAATCCAGTGTTATTTCAATGTTTGAGTCTTAATGCTGCATCGTTGATAGACGGGAGATCCCTGGTCGTAGGAAACATGTCATTTACTTCTGCTGGATTCCTACAGCACACAGCCCCGTCCTGGGTAACTGCTGGACACATCAGCACCGCTGGAGTGAGTGCCTCACTACAAACAAGCAGGAACAAATCCGGTGCTCTGGCATCATATACGGGTGCCACAGCCAGCAGCTAACACGCTAAACGGGAAGACTTGGAGAGACGCAAAAGCTCCCACAGTGAACGTCTATTGGGAGACAAGAGCCCCCAACTGGAAACCAACCAGATGCCCTTCAACAAGCAGATGGCTAGACAAACAGCGGTCTCTCCACTCGAAAACGGCAAAATTGTAGAAATGGCAATGGATTAATGGTTGCCAGATGTTACAGAGGGACTCAGAGCAGGGGGGAGGAGCAGCTTGTGGGACCCTTGGAGGATGGGGAAGACCCACCTGCATTTTGATGGTGTCACTGTCAACATCCTGGTCATGGTATCCTGCTGTGTGGTTTTGCAAGACATCACTGTTGGGGGAAACCGGGCAAAAGGTACAGGGAACCCTCCATGTAATTTATCACAACCGCATAATCTACAATTGTCTCTAAACCAAATGTTTAATTTTTAAAAAGCCACTATGGCATTCCCAGCAGAAGCAGAAAGAATAGATTGGGTTGCCCACTGATGGGAGAAATATGGCAAGTCTCTTCTAGAAGGGTTTTATTTTTTAGGAAGGAAGTTTGTCGATTGTACTTAACATTTTTGTTTCCATTAGTACTTAATCCTTGGGACATATTAATAGCAGTGTTTAGTCATGCTAAACAACATTATTGTCTAACACCATCAGGATTCGCATGTTTTTTTTAAACTGGGAGGAGTCATCAAGAGCTAATCTTTTCCAATTCTCTCATTTCACTAATAACTAGCAGCATTAACCAAGACTAGGACCCAGTCATCCCAGGATCCAGGCCTGTACTTCCAACTGCTCTGTATTTTTATTTTCTAAATGCGGCACAATGAGTGGATCTAGATCAATCTCCTGAATTACCCCGGTGTCCATGCTTAGGGCCTGAGATGACTCATTGCCCTCCAGCAGGGGTGCCCCTGCCCAGTTACAGGGTTGCTGATGCTGGTGGGGACAGCAACTGACTCTGAGAATAAACCAGACTGATGGGCCCCTCACCCTACAAGCACATAATGGGACCAGGGTGGGAAATGACGGAATAGCCCTCGGAAGACTGGTTAGAAAGAAAACAGAGAAAGAAGAAGCTGCGAGCAGAGCCAGGATGAGAACCAGCTCTCCACACCCAGATCAGGGCTTCTCTGAGGAGGGACCCCAGAAATGGTCACCCCAGTGTGAGCTTTTCATCAGAGTATGGCCAGTGGTGTTTATTTAAGTCATCACCAGAGGGGGAAGCCAGGCTAGGGACAGAGAAACGGAAACCAAAGTTTCCAGAACACCGATTACCACCTGGGGCCCTGGGCAGGGCCCCTCCTTGCTTCTGTCTTGACTCAGTTTACCCATTCATACAACAAGGGGTTTGGATTAGCCAGGAGAGCCGCTCCAGATTTTGTCCACAGCTTCTTGTGCGGACTAAACACACGAACAAATAACTAAAATCAGCCTGGCAAAATAAGACTCGTTCAGATCGCCAACCAAGGACAAATGTGTAACAGACCTGAGTCATTTCCCGGGCTTATTAAATCAGCCCCTGCTTCCCCATGGGTGGCGGTGGAGATGCTGGCTGCAGGGAAGGGATGCAGGGAAGGAGCAGTAAAAATTTCACTTTTTGGGAGACATTTTGTGTGTTGCACAAACAGCCCCCACTGCCAAATGAGTCAGAATTTCCAAATGGCATCATTTTAGGGCCTCCTTGTGGTTCCCTCTCTGGGCCACTTCTGAAAGGGAGGCCTCAGGGCGGGGTTTCCTGTGCTCAATTCCAGAGATGCTGGAGGGGCTCTCCCCCCACATCCTTTGCCAGAATTTTCTTTCCAGAGCAGTTTTCGTCTCTACTCCTTTCTGTAGCCTTGGGTAATGCTGAAGATAGAGGTGAAGGTTTACAGAGTCCCTAGCTGCAAACTCCCCCTCTCTCCCACTTTGATTACTCAGCACATTCCTGGTCGGTGTGGACTACTTTGGAGTGGAGGAAGACTGCCACAGAATTAACAAAAAATCATGCCCTGTGCTGATGTCAGGCTTGAGAAGAGCAACGGGAGAGTGTCCTCACAAGTGACCAAGCCCTATAAAGCTGAAGAGAATACTAAGGACGACAATAAATCTCCTAATATTAGCACAGAAAGTATTTTTATCACATGTATTCTCACCCGTGGAATATTCTCGCTATGCCCACTCAAGAGATGAGCCTTTCTCAGAGGTTACACGGCTTGCTGGGGTTCACACAGGGTTGGAACAGAGAGCTGGGTCCAAAGTGTGGGTCTCACAGCTGTGAGGTGGCACTCTGTGCTGTGTGGTGAGGGTTTGGGGGTTGGGGGGGTCAATGGGGCCGCTCGGGAGACAACCCCCCGACACAGAATCATTGCACTGTGAGCTTGTCCTCTGGCAGTAGGCCTCCGTTTCTCACTCTCCATATCCCCAGGGACTCACACATAGTAGGTGCTCAGGAAATGTCTGATGATGTGTAACAAAACTGTCATGGCCATGCTCTGCCCAGAATAGCTCATATGAATGGGGTCTCACACCACCAGGTGCCAAACCATTCAAGATGGATTCTTATTATTGGGCGCATGTAACCGAAGAGGAAACTAAGGATGAGTAATGAGCAGAAAGTCGCCAGCTCGGGCAGTTTGACACCAACTTGAGTTCTTTACCCCAACTGTGCTAAACCATCTCTCCCTGCAGGAAGCTGACTTCTGCTGGCCCGCTGCTCCCCCGTTCCAGCAGTGCTGGTGGGACCGTCTTCCTCCTTGTGCCAAGCACCTGACCTCCATCCTAAGACAGACTCGGGAAACTTTTCTTAACCACCTGGAAGATCTCAGCAGAGATGCCACGAGGAGATACGCGTGAAAGTGTTTGGAAAAACAAAGTGCGTTTCCAAATGCCAAGTATCTTCATAATTGCTCATTGCTGTCTGGACCTTCAGCTTGGCTGTAACCCCAAGGGTTGTGACAGCCCCTCGGATGGAGGTAGGATGATAATGAGAAACATAATAGGGCACCTAAAACCGGTCAAGGGGAAGCGTGGGAGAGGCCATTTGTGGGCATCTCCTAGGGCCCTGTGCATAATTATAGCTTAATGAACAGAGTTCTGAGTTAGAGGGTGTGACTAACACCGGCATTGTGACTCCTGCTAGATCTACCCCAGTGTTACTTCTGGGCTGTGGCGTTCTTCGGCTTTGCCCTTGGTATGGAAAAGGCACACACACACCCCTACACACGCATGCATGAAGTGCACACACACCCCCCATTACTATCTGGTCCTGTTTTTCAATTTAATCTTTGTCTTCAGATACTGATTTGTTCAACCAATGAGGATAGAGGACCTGCCAACCTTACTAAGGAACAGAAGAGGAAAATACCCTCTGGGAAGCCATAGATCTGGGCCAGCTCCCTACTTTTCAGGCTCAGCCTTCCTGTTTTCTCTGCAAAATGGGCATCACCGCACCTGAATTGTGAGGACTAGAGTCCCCCTGGTACCCAATTCCACCAGCTGTGTCCCCTTAGCCGCTCTTATCCCCATGCACAGGAGACAGAACCATCAGCAAAACATGTAATTAGGCTGACAAAGATCAAGGCTGGGGTGGAGAGACAGTTCAAAGGGCCTTGGTGTGCCGGGAGCTAAAATCGAGGGGGTAGATAAGATTCAGACATTCTGCGGCAAGGCTTAAGAGTTGGTTGAGTAGCTGAGCAAGGGTGAGAGGACCTGTCTTTGGGGTGGGAGTGCGGCTCTGGGAGGAAAGAGAGACACTTCGCGGGCCTTGCTTGGGTGGGAGGTCCCAATTAGGCTAAGAATTCACATCCCTTGCGGCTCACGCACCGTCGCCCCCTGGGGGGGCCCCCATCTGAGCCTGGGGCCCCCATCTGAGCCTGGTGGCTCCAGGCGCTGGGTGGGGGGAGGGACCGGATGGGGCGCCCCCACGGTCAGGCCAGCTGATAGGTGTCACTTCCTTCTCGGATTTCTCGCCTCCGGGAGGAGTGCCCTGCCGTTAGCCCCACCGCGGCTCTTGAGGGGGCAAGACCTGCCAGCCCCCGAGCCTTCTCCCCCAAATCTGGACGCCAGAGGAACTCCCTCCCCGATCCAACTTTTCCCGGGGGAGAGGCATTTCTGTGTCATCCCCAAGGATGAGACCCCGGCAGAGGCAGGCAGGGGTCCGGAGATCCGGGTGGCTCCCGGGAGCGAGTGCGCAGCCCCGGGCGCGGGGCCGGGGGTGAAGATGGGGAGCCCCCGCGGCCGCGATCCCTCCTTCCGAGGGGTCTGAGATCGGGCGCCGGGGGGCTGGGGCGGTGCACCGGGGGCCTCGGCGGAGCGCGCGGAACCCCGCGCGTCCTTCCCCAGCCCTGCCGGTGGCACTGCCCGAGGGCGGCTCCCGCGGCAGGTCCCCGAGGGGACTGGGCGGGGCTGGGGCGAGTGTCCGGCCCCGCCCCGGGCCCGCCCCTCTCCGGAGCCTCCCGGGACGCAGGGAGGAGGGCGGCTGGGCCAGAGCTGCCCGCGGCGCCGCGCTCCTGCAAGCTCCGGACCGGGTAAGTGGCACGGGACCCGGAGGCCAAGCCGGGGCGGGGAGGGTCGGCGCCGCAGCCCCCCGCCCAGCCGCGACGCGTCCCCCAGGGGCATGGGTCGCCGAAAGTCGAGGGGACCCGGGGAAGCGCGCCGGACGCGGGGGCGGGGGCCCTGGCGTGACAGCTGCGGGCGGGCGGGTATTTTTAGTTTAAACCCAACCGTTCCCTGCCGCCTGCGAAGTCCCCGAGCCTTTCCGCTCCCCGAGCCCGGAGGTGCGGCCCCCAAGAAAAAGCCCCTAAGCCCTGAGCAGCGTGTCCCAGGCGGGCCGGGCGCCGCCTCCCGTCTTCGCTCAGCCTCCGCTTGGGGCCAGGGGACCTGTCACCGCGGACACGCGCCGCCGCGTGTCCCGGGCCTGGGCAGTAAACGCGGGCGGGAATCCCCGGTCCCGGCGACCACGCGCTCTCCTCGTAGTGCCTGAGGCAGCCCAGAGCCCGCGTGCTAGGCGGGGGAGGTCGCCCCAGGCTCCCTCGGTTTCCTTCACACACCTCCTGCCGGCTGTGCAGCTCTGGGCGAGCCCCTTGGCGTCTCTGAGCCTCATCCCATGTCTCTCAAGGAGGGCCTAGCGAGCCAAAGATCTCTTGCACGGCCTGAGTGTGCCCGAAATGGATGCTGACTCCCCTCAGGGTTTTCAGATCTTGACTCCAGACGGGGCACCTGGTAGGGGTAACCAGGTGGTCCACCCAGGAGCACGTGAGTGCCCCACGCAGCTCAGCCAACCTCTGCCTCAAAACTATAAGGCTGCGGCAGGTGATAATGAATGTTCTTATTTTATCACTTTGGTCCTAAACCTCTGGCCCAAGGCTGCCCTGGGACCCTCTCCCAGGTCTCCGCAGGGATCACTTCCTCCTGGCACCAGTGGGGGAGCCCGACGTGCCCAGGAAGCATGCCCCATCCCAGGTGAGAGAGGGCAGGGGGAGACATGGGGGAAAAGAGACCATCCTCCCACAAAAGGGAGGATGTCACAAAAATCACAGCCCTTCTGAGCATGGCGGGACAGCCTTCTTTATCCACCAAGGAGAGAGAAAGCAGGCCGGGAGATGAGGAGTGGTTTGCCCAGATCTGCACGACCAAGAACAGAAACTGGCTCCCTCCAAGGGTCAGGCCCTGCCTCCTGCACAGCCAGCAGCCCCCGGGGGTCAGGAGCTGGGAGGCGGGAGGGACAAGCTGGTGCCAACGGGCTGTTTTGCTCTGTTTCCTGTATTCGTGCCCCAGCGAGGCTCTCTGACACATGTGGGTCTGCACATTGCTCAAGCAGGACCTCACTGGGCTGCTGACAGTCACAGCTGTGCCAAGCCTGCCGGCCCCAGGGTGCTGTTTTCAGCTAGGGAGGCCCCTCTGGGGGCAGCTGGAGGGGGGAGTGGGCTGGGGAGGCTTATTTCTGGAACTTCTGCTTTGCTGGGGGTCCTGAGGAGGCCCGAGGATTTGCTAGTGGCCCTGAGGGAAGGTCTGAGAATCCAGACTCTGGTTTCTGCCCCAGGGTGCAGGCTGGCCCCCTGTGGGCACCCACTTTGGGGTGAGTTTGAACTCCTTGCGTCTCCATGGGAACAACCAACCCTCTCTCCCAGCTGCTTTGCATGTTCTGTAACTGCTGAAGACCTGTCCTTGTCTGTGTGGCCTCGAGGCCTCGTCATGCCACAGCCTGGGGCCAGGACAGCTGGGGGATCCTGGCATGGCTGCAGGGTGACCTCTGCTCTGGGGAGGTAAGACTGGACAGGTCCAGCATGACCCTCTAAAAAGGGTGGAGCCCCTGAGAGCCAAGAGGGTGATGGGGCCTCCCATGTGGCCCAGCTGTTACGAACAGGGGTGGCCACGTTAGACCCAGGCTGCCTTGAAAAGCCAAAGATCGTAGTCCAGTCCAGCTCTGGCCATGAAAAAGTCACTTCACCTTTCAGAGCTTGCATTTTTTTCCCCATGAGAGGGAGGTGACCATAATGTCCCCATCTTGGGTGCTGTGAGCATTAAATGAGGCATTCCAGGAACAGCGTTTTGCATCGGTCCAACAGAGCCCATGCAAACAGCTGTCACAGCTTACTGTGACAGGGCCCATGGCAAGGGGATACCTGAGTCCCCTCTGACCACCACAGCTCTGCCCTTTCTTCTCTGCCTTGAAAACCCATGTCTGTCCAGTGGCAGGTGGCCCTGGAGCCTTTACACCCCTGAAAGCTGGTCTTTGACCCAGGCAGAGAGATTGGAGGGGGCCTGCCAGGGAACCCCATGTGTCTGTGGGCTCTCAGGAAGCATTTCCTGTCTCTCCTATGGCCCTGACCACAGCCAAGGCTGCCACTCCTGGCCCATTTACAGATGAGGGGACAAATGCAGAAGCTGGGAGCAGCAGAGTCAGGATTTGAACTCGGGGCCATTGACTTGCTGCTCTTCCTTACACCCCACAGCGAGTCTCAAAGGAGGGACTGTGTTATCCGCTGGCCCTCAGGGGAATAGTACTGATGAGGCAGGACCCTGGTTATCACTAAGACATTGGTATTTGCTGGAAAAGAATGGATTGCTCAACAGGGCCCCCCGAGAGAAGAACCTGGGAGGAGGAGATGGGAGTTCTGGAACTGTCCGCTGACCCTCTCTACATCCCCCCCTCTGCCCCGCCAAGGAATCATAGCCTTGGGATCTGGGGACAGCGTTGGTGGGGCTAAGCAGCTAGGAAGCAGATGGGGGACAGTCCCAGCCGCCCAAGCCTCACTTTGGTCATCTCTAAAGTAGAGATATGAGGCCCCCACACCTCCCTGTAGGGTTGCTGTGGGGGATAAATGAGACAATGGGGGACAAGGCTCAGCAAATGCCCCGCAGGGTGGGGACATATCAGAGGAGGACTTAACCACAGTTTTATCACTACTAATCCTAGTGTAACCGGAACAATGTGCCGCGGCCTGCCCCTCTGGCCTGGATTTCTAGTTTGCATACTCTGGGCAGGGAATCCCAGCATCTCCGAAATGCTTTGAAAGGCTGGGCAGAGAGCTGCTAAGTACGAACGAATGTCAAAACACAAATGCTAACCGTGAGTTGTTCAGCGATGCGTATATGGGAAGTAGAGCAATGGTGAAGCGGGAGACGTGATCCCTTTTAATGAGTCAGAGATGACCATTGCAGGGGGCATCGGGGTGGAGGGTAAGAGGGGATTGGGAGGGTCATGGGGTCTGCGACAAAGGGGGTCTGTAACTATTGGTAGGGACATGTATGTTTTCCGTGCGCCTCTCTACATAGATCCTGTGCTACAGATTTAAGCAGATTTTATAAAAGGCAGGGGAAAACCAAACCCAGGATGGTTATCTTCGGAGGGGAAGAGGGCACAGGGCAAGGGAGATGCACCCTTGCTGGCATCCATCACGTTCTGTTTCTTCTGTTGAGTGGTACGCTCGTGGGTACTCTTTTAAAATAGTTTTATGCGTCTTCGTTTACAAGTATGTATCTGATTCTACACACACACACACGCACACACACACACACATATTCCATTGTGGATATCAAATCTTACATGCAAATAAAATGAAAAGGTAGTATGAAATATGAAACATTTCAGGAAGCTCTCTTAGGAAATCAGACTCTTCCCATGGATTCAGATGTTAATCCAGCTGGATTTAAGAAATAAAACACAGACAAATCCTAGTGTGGGACAGACACATGGTTTCCTCTTCTGGAGAAATCATCTCCCTCTTCTGAAGTCCTAACAGCTAGAAGATGGTGTGAACACAGCAATCTCAGGTTATCAACAGGAGTTTCTAAAGTCTCCATGTAATGATTTATGCTTATGAATCAGAAAGTCCTGAAATGTTTGAGCTGGGAGGGACCTCGTGTCACCTGGACCAACCTGCTGGTTTTATGGCTAATGGAAGTGCCCCGGCCAAAATCAGCATTAGGCACATAAGCAGGGAAGAGAGCTCACTCTGAGCTCCCACACCTGTGACTCTCATCAGGACCCCACCTGCCACACCCAGGCCACCACGGTGACAAGGGTCGCCTCCTTGGGACAGGCAGAGAAATGGGTGGCATATTCAAGACTACACTAACATGATCATTTTAATTCTTAAAAAGTCAGAAAAAAGCTACAGTGTGCCATGACCACACACATGACCACTTCTAGAACTTCCATGAACACAGACGTGATCATGTCCTCCAAGGGCGTTCATGAGCAGTACCCACATCCTCCTTCGCTACGAAACCCTCCTAGGACAGCCCCTTGTGTTCCTCCTGGTCTTTTTGGGGCATACTTGATCTATTCATAAGTCATCAAAAGAGCTTACTGCCCTGGGTATGCTTGCCCCCACTTTCAGTTGGGGAAACAGGATCAGAGAGGTTGATTGCCTTCCCCAAATCCCAGGGCAGGTAAGGGCTGGAGCGGGGGTCCCACCCAGAGGAAGAACTGAAAAGACAGAAACTGTTTTGCGTGTGCTGTGTTGTGAATGTGTCCTTCGCTCCCCAGAAGCTGCAGTCCCTGGTGGCTCAGCCCAGCGGGCGCGTCATGGGAACATGCCCTGGTCGAGCATACCTGGGTGGTGTCTGCCCACCTGTCAGATTGCAGAAGGCTCTGGAGGCTGCCAGCTCTAATGCCGCTTCTTCCTGCTTATGGCAGAGCAGGACAGCAGTGCTCTGAGATTTGGGGAATCTATCCCATTTTTGACCCTGGTGCTCCCTTCAGTTCCGGGCCACCTTCCTTCTGCCCAGATCACAGCTGTTCTTCGGGCCTTCCCTCTGCAGAGGCCAATGGGGCTCAAGGCGCCAGGGGGACTGATGCGCTCGGTGGTGGTTCTCCTGATCTGCAGCCGGTGCAGAGACGGCTGTGTGTCCAGCCTGTGCGCTCACCTGTGCGGTCGAGACCAGGGCCGGTCCCCGTCCCTGCCCTGTTTCCTGGGGCCAGTTGTGGCACCGTGAGCCCATCCGTCATGTGCCTGTCGGGGCTGGTGGTGCCTCCCCACCGGGCAAGGCTTATGCCCCAGCCAGGCGGCTTTCAGAGGCTGAGAAACAAGCCCTGCCTGTCTGTGCCTGCGGAGATTGTGTGTGCAGTGTTTGCGAAGGGTTTGCAAGTGACAGCTGCAGCGGAGAACAAGAGCCAGCCCGAGCCTTGTCTTCATCTCCTCTGGGCCTCTAATTTTCCCCGTGGGGAAACAGAGTCTCAGTGAGCGGAAGTGCCTGGCCCAGGTCTCTCTGGTGCCTCGGGGCCAATCTGGGATCTGAGATCGCATCTTCTGGTCCCCGGCTGGTACTCTTCCCTCTAAGCCACCTTCCCTAAAAGTCTGTTTCGTCTGCATTCGTGCCATAACACCAGGTGGGCTGGGCAGATGATGTAGACAGACTTGTCTTCGGGGTTAGGCCGTCTGGCTCATCACGGAGGCCTACATAGAAGAGGTAAGGCCCCTGGAGTCACTGGTGGGCCTCTAATTAAGCCAGGAGTTTTCTTTGAGGTCTGGAAAGGGCTGAGCCCCTCCCTAGTGACATTTGGTGAACTAATACAGCAGGCTGACTCAATGGGGTAGCCTCTTTCCTTGTTCTTTCAAAGAGCTGTCCCTTCTGTGATGATGGGAGGTGCTGGCCGGTCCCCAGGCACACTGACCTTTGCCTGGGCCAGTCTTGGCTCCCTGCCCTTCGAAATGGGAGGCTGAAATTAGGAGAGCTCCAAGGTGCCTTGAAGTCTGGATGTCCTCTCATCTAAGAGCAATGGCCTCGAAGGAGGTGTCTGGGGACATCTGAGTCTCCCGCTGCAATCTGCCCACCGTAGCGGAGAGCAGGTTACTTAAGCAGGTGAGCCCATGCTTGTCCCCTCCAGGGACTCCCCTTGCTTTGAGGACTAAGTCCCAGGCCCCCAGGCTGCCCGGCTGGCCTTTTGTGCTTTCTACCACCTGGGCTACCTCCTGGTCCCACGAGGCCACAAACGCATCCTGGACTTTCCCTGCCTCCAGACCTGTCCCCCTCCCCCAGCTCCTCCCCACCAACACCTGCTAGATATCTCCTCCTAGAAGCCTGCCTCGGGCCACCCAGTGGGGTTGAGGGTTTGTTTTCCTATTCCTAGTGTACTTTCTTTCCATTTGGTGTTTGAATTTCAGCTTTCGTGTCTGATTCCACAAGGATTATGACCTCCTTGGGGACAGAGATATGGGGTTTTTCATTCCCTTGTTGTTATTTCTTAATTAAAAGGCTCTACACTTCAAAATCGCATCTTACAAACTCTAGGGGTGCTGATGCCGCCCTAATGAGTACCCCCAACTGGAAAGGACAGGGCAGGTCCTAGTAATTCCCAGGACACCGAGGAGAAAGGTGTCTCCCCAAGGCTAGGGAGAGAAGGTGGGACACTGGTCGACTCCCTTTGTGGCCCTCTTTGGAGACTGTCTTCTTGGAGAGCTGTCCATTTTCCTGGGCTCTCCCAGGCGGGCGCCGGACCTAGGGCCTGTCTCGGATCCGACAAGTCTTAGCAACCCCTGGGGCTCACATCTGACGCTCATTCCCTCTCTGAGTCTCTCTTGCACTTATCACTCCCTGAAATCACCCTACCTATTGGCCCCTGAGCTTATCCTCTATCTCCCCTGTTGGCAGGTCAACTCCGTGAGGGCAAGGATTTTTTTTCTGTCCCCAGAGCCTCACCAAGGTGGTAGGCGCTCAGTCCCTATTTATGGGATGAATGGAAGTAGAAACTGACAAGGGGCACCGACTGCCCCCCGAGGGGCCCGGCACACTCGATCCTGATGGCTAACATCTGCTCAGCACTCAGGAGTGGCTACACTGCCCCAAATATCCCCTGCGTTTGCCCCTCCCTGTCCTCCCAGCAGCCCAGGAGGCAGGCTCTGAGGGTAGCCTTTTACAGAGACGTTCAATACTGTGCCCCTTGGCCACTTTGCAGCGGAGTTAGAATTCAGCTCTGACCCTCTGACTCCACAGTCCGTGCAGGGTACCCGCAGCCTTCAGTGGCCTCTCCACATTCCGTGCCGGGCACGCACTGGGCTGGCCGTGGTGAGTCACACCTAGAGTTCAGGCCTCCTCCCCAAGCATTGCGTTCTTGAGTTCTTCCTCGGCAACCCCCAGAGGCGCTCAGTCTGACAGGCCATTCCTCAGAGGAAATCCTTGCTGTGGGGCCAGTGTCACATGCGTCCAGGAATGCCACAGGTTTTCCAGAGCCAGGGCCCACCCCGGGGGCGCCCCACCCCAACCACGCCCTTTTGTCCCCGTGGTCCCGGAGCTCCGCCTGTGGCTTGCTCACTCCCTGTTGAGAACTTGGTGACCACAAGCCGGCCGTTGTAGGCTGGATGTGAGCCAGTTGGGTCTGTCAGGTTAAATTCCTCCATTCAGGACTGAGCAGCAGTGAAGCCTGGCTGATGTGATTTGCCTGTTTATCTGTTTGCTGGTTTCAAATGCAGCTTGGCTCAGAAATGAGTTTAGAAAATGGATTTGTAGGAAATTCCATCTGCGGCATCTCTTGTCCCCATTTCCTTCTAGGCAAAACTACCAGAATGCCTGGGAGGGGGGAGGGCAGAGGCTCCCAGCAGTCTTTGCTGCTTCGTGTGCTCCTTTGGCCCCGTGAGGGGGTGGCCCTGTAGGTCCCCATGCTGGTCCCCTCTAGGCAGCAGCGGGGTTAGTCACGAGGCTCCTCGCTGGACCCACTTTGCATGGAGAGCCAGAGAGACATGAGTTCGTGGCCGGGCTGTATAGCTCTTTGGTGCTGGAAGTCGCATGCCTGACGTCCACTGAGCTGGACGGGGGAGGAGGACTCCAGAGGCACGTCTGTGCCCTGTGGTTCGCAGGAGTCTTGTGGGGGAGTGCCATCTTGGCAAGTCATGTCACCTGCATGGGCTGGGCCAATTCACCTGTTCATGGGGCTGGTCACACGTTCCCTGCAGAGTGGCACAGGTGGACAAGGGATTCCCAGCTCCCAGTGAGTGCTTGGTCCCAGCTGCACTGGCTCTTCCATTTCCAGCTTCTCTGAGCACTCCCCCTTTTCCCCAGGGTGCTCCCCAGCTGGGGAAGTGACTTTGGTGGCAGGTGGGTCACATGCAAGGGACCTGGCCACTTCCGCCCGCCTCTGCTGGGGAAGTCCCAGTGGCTGGATCCGCATGTTGCTGATGAGTCAGCTTGGCTCAGGTGTTCCTGGCGGGGGCCCATGCTCGGGCGGGGCCCAGGGGCGCTATGGGTGGAGTTTGGCCCCCCAACCCTGGGAATGCTCTTATTGGGGTGTATAGGGTGCAGACTGTGTATCTTGATCACTCACATTCCTCCCAGCATCCCAGCCATCCCAGAGTGACTTTTTTCTTTTATACAATTGACTGTGGGAAAAAGTCAATGTCACCCCACTGGGCCCTCCAGTCTTATCCCACCCCTGAGCCTCGGGGTCCTCAGTACAGTATAAGGGTGTAAATGAGGTCCGAGGTCTGAGTTTGGACTGGGGGCTACTGATCACAGACAGGACAAATGTGGTGACATGTGCTCAGAGCAGGTAATGACCTTAATTCCCTTCTCCATCTTTCTATCCTCCCCTCTGACTCTTCCCCTTTAACCTTCAGATTATGCAATGTTTTCCTAATCACCTGGGCTTAGCTTTAGGTCAGTGTACAGATCTGGACCCAGGGCTGCTTACCTGTGTTTTTTCAAAGCTCCCTGGGCGATCCTGCCACTCGGGGTTGTTTGAGAACCGCTGGGTTCTGTCTCTGTGGGGTCCTGTCTGGCTCGAACGCTTGCCCATCCCTAACGATGAGCAGGCCTTGGGCACAAGCTAGCAACAGCTTCAGACGGAGTTAAATAAACGGTGTTTGCATGCACTGTGTTTATCCCTTATGAGGTTCTGTGCATGGTCATCGGTCCTCACTCCGGTTGTCTCTTTGAGGTAAAGATAAAAATTCTCCTTTTAAAAGAAATCTAAGTGTAAGTGGGAATAATAAAAAACAAAAAAACACTAATGAGAAAAAATAATCAGAGCGGGCATCCCTAGATATGGCCCAGACTGTTCACATCAGCTGCCTGGCCCCTGGGGAGCCAGGGTTAGCAGAGTCGGGGGTGATAGTGCCTGAGGTGTCCCCCTCTTGCTTTACTCAGTGACCCTCTCCTCCCAACAGGCCAGCTGGTCCTCTCTGTCACAGTGGGTTTCCATCTCTCCCGGATCATAGCGGCAGCTCAGGAAGCCCCCTGGGCCACACTCAGGGTTTTTCTTTTCCCCCGGAGACATTGCTGCATAAACCCAGTGAATGCAAAGTCACCAGGATCTGACTCCATAGGACCCTGGCACCCTCACTGGCACATGGGAGAACCAGGTCTTGGAGGGACGTGAGAAATCTGCTGCTTCAGACTTTGACTTTGCAGATGGAGGAGGGCCTAACCCCCTCCCTCAGTGCTTCAACTCTCCAGAAAGGACCTGGAAGCCGAGCTCCAGGAGAACAGACCCTGCCTGGCCCCAGCCCACTTTTCCTGCTTGCATCTAGGGGAGCCACCTCGTGCCACGGGCGAGCTGGCCCATGAGCCCCTCTTTCCTGACTGTGTGAGGTTCCTGTTGTCTTTTAACTGGTCAGCCCGATGTAGATATCAAGGATTGCAGACTTATGGCCGAAAGGAATAGCATGGAGTCTTCTAGATTTCCACACCTCTCAGGAATGCTGTGCTGATCGGAGCTGGAGGGGTGAGGTCTTTGTCTGGAGCTGATAAACAGCGTTGGCAAACCTTTTCTGTGACGGGACAGATAGTAACTATCTTTGCTTTATGGACCATGCAGACTTTGTTGTAATGATTCAGTTCTCCCGTTGTATGCAAGGCACCGTGGTTGCAGCCAATAAAACTTTGCTTACAGAGGTTGGAATTAAAATTTCATGTCATTTTTACCCATCATAAAATATTACTCTCTCAGTTTTTTCCCCCAACCATTTTTTTTAACAAGATTTTATTTACTGAGAGAGCATGAGAAGGGAGTAGTATCAGGAAGAGGGAGAAGCAGACACCCTGTTGAGCAGGGAGCCCCATGCAGGACTCGATCCTAGGACCCTGAGATCATGACCTGAGCTAAAGACAGATGCTTAACTGACTGAGCCACTGAGGCACCCCTTCATTTGAAAACAGAAACATCATTCTTAGCTGGAAAGCTGGATGCTGAAACAGGCAGTGGGTGGTGGTTTGCAGGCGCCTGTACTAGAAGCCCCAGCTGCTGGGAACGGTGGGTTTTGCAAATTGGAGTGAGTTGTTGTTCTAATCATTTTGGTTCTGGATGCTAGTTCTGAAACAGGTCTCAGTCTTTGAAGCCTGCTGCTTAAAATAGAACCTTGGGTTGGTGACTCAGTTCCTGCATTCAGTTAAACCTCAAGTCTAGTGGTGGGGAAGAGAGGAACCTGGAAGGAGAAAACTTGCCCTGTGCTGGCTGTGCAACCTTGGGCAGGTGGCTCAGCCTCTCTGAGCCTTGCTTCTTCCATCTGGAGAGGCAAGAATAGTGGGACCTACCACAACAATGGAATGATCAGTGCAAGGCTTAACACGTACCATGCACATAGCACACTCTCCAGGGAGGTCAGCTGTGTCCTCTCCCCCTGCAACGAGTTCAAGAGCACAGGTGGCTGGGGCAGCTTTTTTCCTTCAGCCAGCAACCCTGCACAGTAGATCTTACTTGGCACTTTGTGGAGAAGGAGGCCCCGAGAAGTTACAGAGCTCATCCAAGGCCACGGCTGATAATAAACAGTAGAACTGGAAGGCTGTGTAACTCGAAGGACCTCGTTCTTTCCATGCAATGTCCTTCCAGTGGACCAGAGCGGGGATTAAGTCTAATTCAGCTAAGTACTTGCTGAGTGGTTAATGTAATCATCTTTCCCTTTCTAGCCAGGCTCTGTACTGTGCCTCAAATTCTTTGGGGGATGAGCATCATTTGGGGGACTGTACAGACTTCCAGCAGCCCATGGCAGGCTTCAGGCTGAGGGTTTTCTGTAAATATCTTAGGGGAGAATCTTTGTCATTCTGCAGGGAGTTCTGGTTTAGTAGTCCCAGCCTGGAAACAGGCATCTGGAGGAAGTCTTTAAGTTTACCAGACTCCCCTTGGGCAAGAACATCTGTGGTGTCTGAGTCTCTGTAGGGTTAGTGGGGAAGGCTCTAGAAGGTTCTAGAAGACTGGATTCAGGGTAGCTGCATTTGAAGAATGGAATCCTTGGGGTCTTAGGAAACAGATACTGGCGGTGAGTTCCTAACCAGTGTTAGGCCTCGGTTTTCTGGTCTGTAAAATGGGGATGGAAATGTCATTGTTAGTGGCCTGTTGCCTGAGCATGTGTTTGTCTGGGCGCCTGCAGTGGGCCTTGCTCTGAATGCACAAAAGAAGGCTGGGGAGGAAGCCTCACCTTGGACTGTGGAGGCCACTGGAGATAAAGCCCAGGCAAGGGACACCGTGAAGGGATCACACATCTGGGCCAGCTGCGGTTAGGCTCTGAGCTGGGAGAAGAGGCCAGCCAGGGTCTCCAGCACTCCTTGCCCTTGTCTGAAGGCAAAACACACGGACATTGGGCTCGCTGGTCAGCTGCCTGCCTGTAACCTGGAGCATTTCCCTCTCTCGGCTACCTGAGGACAAGCGGCCTGGACACAGGCTGTGGAAACCCAACCCCACCTGTGAGTGGCTGAGAGGTTGGGGTAGGGACAGGGGCATCAGGACTGGGGGAGGGGTCTTGGGGGAGAAAGATAGATGGGCACAGATGGGACCAGCTGTCCCCAGTTTGCCCTAGATGGTAGAGTCTCTTGGACTACAGGACTTTCACGGCAGAAACGGAAATCCTGGAGCAAACCAGAACAGGTGGTCCCACTTGGTCAGTTGGTCGCACCGTCCCAACCGCGGCGCTGGGCAGTCTGGGTCGTGGCTGGGCGGTGTAGGAGGGGGTCAGCTCTCCCCTGAGCCTCAGTGTCTGCTCAGAGCCCCTGTGCATGAGGACTCACTGGGTCTGTGGTACATGACGGGAGACACCAATCCCCACCGCCCGCTCCTACCCGCCTGCCGCCTACTGAAGGTCCCAGAGCACAGAGCGCTCCATAAATGCTGTAGGGGGACTGGCTGGGGTTGAGGGTCTCCCCCACGCTGGGGCGAATGACTCAGATGCTCGTTCATGCTTTGCTTCTTTGCATGAGCTCTTCTCCGACCCTTGGCTCCTCACCACAAGCTGTGTCTCCCAGCCCCGCTGTGCCCCTCTGAGCTGGACCTCACTCAGCTCCATCACTGGGCTTCTGTGTTTCTGCATCTCTCTCCCCATATACTGTGAGCTCCTCAAGGGAAGGCCCCCGCTGTCGTGTCTCCTCTGCTGCACTTGGCACCTGGAGGCCCTGTAAAGGTTTCTTGGAGGAATGAATGACACTGAACGTGTAGAGCAGAGAGTCATTTATTCCTTGCTGAGGACCTACTGTGTGCCAGGCACGGTCCCAGGAAGTGGGATGTGAGCAGTGAGCATAACTGGCAGAGTCTCTGTTCTGATGGAACGTACATTCTAGAAAGCTCTAGAATCCTCTAGATTCAACAAGCAGGCAAGAACGGCACCGGCCGGACCAGAAGGTTGCACGTGCTCTGAAGAGGATGTGAAGGAAGAGGGGAGTCGCTGAACCCCTGCCGGTTGCCAGCAGGCCGGGGATGGCGCCGCCGATGGTTCAGACCTAGTACAGGCAGCGCCTTCCCATGGAGGCAGAAAGAAGGCACTTTCCCCTGGGTGGTGGCGGCCCTCCTGTGCAGTGTGGTCCACTCAGGCTTGGTGGCACGTGGGCCCTCAGTCCCTTCCAGGAAATCTGTGAAAGCCAGCATTGTGTGAGGGCAGGAGACAAAACACATTTTAGAAAGTCAGATGGTGTCGTGTCCCTCGTGTGGGAGCTCAGTATGTGTCTGCTCCTCTTCTTGGGGTGGGAGTACCAAGTGCCAGGCTCACATGTGGGCCACCCTTGTCCCCCCGCCCCACTGGGTGGGTGACCTTGCCAGGGCAATGGCCAGAACGGACATGGGCTCGCAAAGGGACTGGTGGCAAGAACCCGGGAGCCCAGGCCTTTTCAGGAGGAAAGGGATTAGTCTCACTCCAGCCCTAGGCAGGGGACTGCCAGGGAGAGGGTCAAGGGGGATATGGAGGGTGACCGCGTCATCAGATGCCATGGGTTGTCCTTGACAGTGGAGAACTATCCTGTGGGACTGACGGGGCACCCAAGCCCAGACACGGGCCCCTCCAGGAGGGGTGTAGGGCCATAGTGCCCTGGGACTGGGACACACACCACGCCCCTGAGCCCTGGAGGATGGCTTCCACCTGGTGCTGAGGTCCAGGCAATTTGGGTGGGACCTCTATGCCTACAAGGATGTCACTCTGGGGGTCACACCCTCCTGTTGAGATCCCAGAGCACAGAGTCGGCCTACAAGCCGGGTGCCCTTGGCTTTCCACGGACATATCCTGAACCTGGCATCTTGAAGCCCTGGCAGAAACAGGCATGTGCTAATTATAATCTGCACTGCCTGTTAACAGTTGACCTTGGACTGCAGAGAGATGAAGGTTCCCTGAGGGGAATGTCTCCAGGGTGCCTTGAGGCTTGCAAATACGAGGCAGGGGTTAACAATACAGGGTGTGGACTCTTCTGGCTGGCCCTGTGGAAATCACCTTGCCATTTCAGCAGCACGGGAGGATTTTAAACTTCTTGGGCTCTGCTAAGAGGAGAGAAGATGGCAGCAGGATTACTTGCTGTGTAACCCTGGGCAGATTATTACAATCCCCCTGAATCTTGATTTTCCTATAAAAAAGGCAATCAATCATTCCTGCTGTGCGTCTGAGAGTAGGTGGGAGACATCAATGAGCTGAATGTACATGAACACTGAACACAGTGCCGGACACCTAGTAGGTATTTAGCAACGTTAATTCCCAGCCCGCTACCCACTGAAAAATCCTGGAGAGCTTCCTGGAGGCAGTGATGGGTAAATGGAATCAGGGAGAGAAGAGCATAGAGGGGAGGGCCCTGCCCAGGAAGCTCCTGTTACAGGGAAGGAAGTGGGAAGTGAGGAAGGTAAGGCTGCAGAGATAAATGGAGAAGGACTTTAGGTGTCCTGTTAAGCATTGAGGATTTTCTCAGGGGCTATGGAGCACTGAAGGGTTTAAGTCCGGAAGGCCCTGACCCTAACCCCCAAGAGGAGAGGACTCTGGTCCTGCAAGACTTTCTCCTCTAGAGATACCTGAGGTTGTCCTGGGAAATATGAGTGTTATGTAAAGGACTCTAATCTAAGCTTCTGGAATCTTGCCTTTGTTCATATGTGTGCTGTTTTCTACACACCTGTCGTTTATATTCCCAGTATTGTATTCCATTATGTAGATGGGGATTTTTATCTTTATTTATAAACCAGCTATCTGTGGACCATGGGCTCTATTTCTGAAACTTCAGGGGCGCCTGGGTGGCTCAGTCAGTTAAGCGTCTGTCTTCGGCTCAGGTCATGATCCCGGGATCCTGGGATACAGTCCCGAGTCCATTGGGCTCTCTGCTCATCGGAGAGTCTGCTAGGCTGCTTCTCCCTTTCCCTCTGCCTTTACCCCTTGCTTGTGCTCGCTCTCTCTCTCTCTCTCTCTCTTTTTCTCAAAATAAATAAATAAAATCTTAAGAGAGAGACTGGCGGGCTTCTGGGGGAGGAGTCGAAGCACCCTGATGCCTAAGGCTTGGCAACAGGCATGGCTTTGGCTCTGTCTGGCCTAGGGTCTCCCCAGGGTTCAGTGAGCACAGCCCCCAGGGCTCCCTCCAAGAACTCCCATCTGGAATGAACACTCCCTTCCTGGGGCTGTTCTTCCCACAGCTGGAGTGCTTTTTCTTAATTGAAAAGTGATGTTCAAGTTGTTGTTTTCTAAACCAAACCTGAAAACCACAGCAGGGCATTTTTCTTACCTGGAAAGAATGCCCAGCTTTCTAATCTGCCTGTTCTTGATGGTGACACAGGCCCAGGGACAGAGGGATCTGGCTCATGTGGATCCTTGTGGGTCCTAGTGGGTCTGAGAGGCAAGCCCTACTGTGCCCCAGGCTCAGTGCCAGGCTTTTGTGTGCTTGTGGGTGCCGTTTTTATTCTCACTTTATAAGTGAGAAACACGGAGGAACAGAGAGGTTGATAAACTTACCCAATGTCACACAGCAAACAGAGCAGGCAAGTTCAGTCCCAGACCCGCCATACTTCAAAGTCTACCTGTTCTGTGCAGCATAATGTCATTGTTGGGCTTAATACTCACGTGAACTTGTTTGGAAAGTCTAACAGAACAGCGAAATCTCTGAATGTGCTATTAGAGTGTGTTACATTAAAGCCCTTCAATTTTTTTTTTTAAACTGTGACTACCACCTTAAGGAAATCGAAATTACAACAATGTACCTGTGATTCCACTGCTCTAAGAGTACCCCTTGTCTTTTTCCACATTCCTTTCAATCTGTATCTTTTTTTTTGTTTTGTGTTGACACAGCTTTTGCATAATTTACCAACAGGAGTTGGCAAACTACAGCCCCCGGCCAAGTGCCAGTTGTTTTTATAAACAAAGCTGCTGGAACCCAGCCATGCTGGTGGTTCACGCGTTGCCCCGGCTGTGTTGACACCACAACTGCAGATCTGAGTAGCTGTGACAGACACCATATGGCTGGGATACTCCCCGATCCTTTCCAGCAAAAGTTTGCCGACCCCTGGTCCAGAATGGGCGGAGTCTCCCGGACTTATGCCTCGGTGAGAACCGTCACATGTTTTCATTGTGAATGGCCCAGAATACTCCGCGAAATGATGCCTCAAACTTTTCTCCATCATTTCCTCTTTGCTGCATTGTTATATCGCATCTTGGCTTTGGTTTGTTTTCCTTCCTCCCCCCATTTGTCAACTTATTATTTATTTAAAACACTTATGTAACCCTTGCTGTTTACCTGCACTGTTCTAACCAGTTCACAACAGAGCTCACCTTTTTCTCAGATCAGCAATAGGAAGTTCATATTATTGTTATTACCCCAAATTTAAAGATTTTTTTAAAAAATGTATTTAAGAGAGAGAGAGAGCAGGCAGGGAGAGCGGGGAGGGGCAGAGGGAGAGGGGGAATCTCAAGCAGATTCCATGCTGAGTGGGGAGCCCAATGCCGGACTTGATCTCACGACCCTGAGATCATAACCTGAGTCGAATCAAGAGTCGGTGGCATCACCAATTGTGCCATCCGGGTGCCCCTCATCTTCCCATTTTACAGGTGAGAACGTGAAGTCAGAGAAGTTAAATCCACTTGGCTTAGGTCTGAATTTGCTAAGCAGGCTAGCTCCGGAGGCCTGGCCGCTTTGAGGAAGTGTCCAGAAGAGGCAGGCCTTTGCGCCTGGGTGGGAGGGGGCTCTGGGCAGTGACTCACCAGGATGAGCTCCACCCTGCCCCGCCCAGCCGCCCCACATCACCCAGATTTGACCATTCTCTGGTCTTCCTTGTCACAAGCCAGGGGGATAGGGCCCTGTGACCACATGTTTTGTTTCTTTGTGGAAAAGGGGGTTCGCCGCCGATGCTGGAGAGAAAGAAAGGGCAGGGCCAAGAAAACGATGTGTCCCGGTCTGGAAAATACCATGTGTGTAATACCAGCAAGAGTAGATCAGAGACTCAGTTGTTAAGTAAGTGATACATTTGCCAATTCTCTAGTCAAACTGAGAACAACTCCACCAAAAATGCGAAACAGGAATGGCTGAGGATGGTTGTGACATCCACCTGTGGAATGTTCTGGGGTCACTTACAATGAGAACTGTTAATGGTTAAAACCATGGGTGGTGTGGGGCAGGCTCGGTGTTCATCTTCCCCGAGTCAGGGGGCCTCATGAGACCTGCAGACCTCACCAGGAGGAAAGGCAGGCCCAAAAGGCGACATGAGGTTCCTAGCTCAAGGAGCCCTCGTGGGCCGCACCTGAGGGTCTCGGGGGACAGATTAAAATCCCTGGTTCACAGAGACATTCTGAAAGGTGAATTCAGTGAGTGCTTCCCACAGGATGTGTGAACTGGGGGGTTGCAGAAGGTCTCAGGTCGAGAAACGCTGTGTTACAGAGATCGGGGGTGGGAGGGAGGCTGTGGGAGAATGGTGAGCCCCGTGCCCATCGGCAGAAAGACAGACTGAGCTGTCAGGCCACCCAAGGGTGTAGGACCTCAGCGGTTCTCTTCCCTTCTGTGATTTTCACGCTGACCCACAACCACAGCGTTTGGTGGAGAGTAGGTGTTGAAACGAGATTTGCCATTAAAGGGACCAAGCCTCTCCCAGGCTTCCGAGCGGAGGGGAAAAAAGCCTGGTGTGGTTCTCGCTTAGAAGATGAAATGAGTCCAACCCAAACACCTGCTTCCTCCCTCCCGGTCCTTTGAGAGCCTGACCTTCATCTTTCCTTGGCCTGTCTGGGTGGAAGGAGAAGGCACAAGGAGGGAGAAGGGAAGAGCTGGGTTTTTCTCAGGCTTCATTTTCTGGAACCCCCGGCCTAAGACCCCTGCAGCTGGGACTGGTGACCTTGTCTGGCCATACAGCCAGGACACCTGCTGGGGAGGCGTCACCAGGCCCAGCAGCCGTCACCTCAAGCTATGCAGGCTTCTCTCCGGCTCGTCCCCATCTCAGCCGCGCTCAGTGTGGGGGGCTGGCCCCTGCCGGGGAGCCGCTGGGGTTTACCCCCGAGCTTGTGTGCCTCTGCAGTCAGTCGGGTGTGTGATGGGAAATCCTGTTCTGACTCAGAAAGGAACCCCCCTTCTCTTGCCTTCCTGACTCACTTCCTCATTTTGCTGGCCATTCTGCAGCCTGGCACGGGTGCTGGGGCAAACGGGCCTGAGCTTGCTCCCACCTCTGTGCCTCGGCCGCTGTCTGACCTGGGTAGGACAGCTGGGCCCTCTGAGCTTCTGTTTCCCCATTGGAGAAGGGGCACAGTCACTCCTGCCTTGGTGTCGGTGGGTACGGGATGCCCAGCACCTGCCCCGTGCCCGGCCCACGGCAGGGGGCCTCCCGCGTAGGAACTTCTGCTCCCATCTCTCCCAACCCCATGAGCCTCCTTGGGCATCCAAAGGTCAAGGTCTCTGATAAACTTGACACCCACCCAAGGGCAATTGTAGGTCATAGATGAGCCAGGTAGGGACAGTAGAGCAGGCAGAGTACCTGTTACCTACCAAACAGCATTGGCCACAGGGCGTGGCCGGGTGCTTTGCTGGCTGAGGGCCCACAAGGACAGGCTTCAAGTGCAGACGCTGCTGGGGGGCTGGAGGCCGCTTTCTATAGCTCATCAGACGTTTGCACATTTGATCAGTTGTCGAGAAAGATCTTTTGACTTGCACCCTTGCCCTTGTGAGGGGTGCGTTTGTGATGAGAAGGGAAAACGACACTTTAGGAGGCATTTTCCAGCATGTGGCCTGAGGTGCCAGGTTGCAAGGAACCTGCTCAGTCCCACGTTGTTTCACAGGGGTGGGCAGATGCTGTCCGCTGCTTGTGGGGCTGCCCCTGACTAGAGGATGCCACTCCCTCGCTCACGGACCCTCACTGGCTCCCTATTGCCTGCAGAGGACAGTCAGTCTACGCCTTCGCATCCCCGCCATTCAGACCCCGGAGCCTGCCTCTCTGACAACTGCCTCCTTCTGTCTCCCTTTAACAACTCCCAAGCCCCCTCTGCAGCCTGAACTGGGCCTTGCAATTTTCCACCTCCTCGCTTTTACACCCGCTTCTCCGTCCACTTGTCATGCTCTTTGCTGCTTTGCATCTTAGGCAGACCCTGCTTGTCCTCGACATCTCAGCCAGGGTGTCCCCTCCTCTGTGAACCCCTCCCGGGATCTCCCATCATTCTGTTCTCTAGGCTCCAAGCGCTTCTGGTGTGCTTCTCCACTTGGGCACCTGTAACGGCCCCATTCAGAGTCCGTGCTCGTGCAGACCACGAGCCCTACAACCGGCAGGCCGTGCCAGGCTCAGTGCCGGCCTCCGCACTGGGCACATCTGGGTATGGAAGTCAGATGAGCTTGGATTTGACTCCTTATCGCCCAACTACTAGCCCTGGGCCCCATGTAGGCCGTGCAACTTCTATCTCAGCATCTTCATCTATAAACTGGAACTGGGTATTGAGAGCCAACTCTCAAGTATAACAAAATATTTTTATGATTAACTCAGCAGAAGCTGTCACATCAAGTAGCTTCTCACAGGGGGGGTTTGCTCCTCCCAGGAATTCCCAGTACCAAGTGATGTGTCCTTGAGTTGCGAACCCTGGCAAGCCCGCTGGAATGCTTCCCCGGGCCTCACTCTGCTCCACGGAGTTTGCCCAGTGTCAGCCCGCCTGCCCTGGTGACGCGGTCCTGGCCGGCCGCACTGCGTGCTCCCAGGCCCGTGCTTTGCTCAGCCTGCCAGGCTGCTGCCTTCTGCCTCTCTGTGGGGTGGCAGAGTTTGCTTTCTGTTTGTTCCCGTTTCATGCCACTCATGTAATGTCCCAAAGCCCGGCTTGGATGCTGGCATGGTGTCAGGCTCTCAGAAGCAGTCTGGCCCGACTGGCTGGCTGGGCTGCACCGCTGGCGTCTGAGACACCCAGGTTCAAATCCCAGCTGTGCCTCTTGGGCAACCACAGTGACCAGTTCTGAGATTCTATTTTATTTTTGAGAGAGAGAGAGAGAGCGTGTATGAGAGATTGAGTGGGGAGAGGGGCAGAGGGAGAGAGAGAATCTTAAGCAGGCTTCATGCTTACTGTGGAGCCCAACAAGGGGCTTCACCCCACAATCCTGAGATCCTGACCCAAGCCAAAGTCAAGTTGGTCACTTTACCAACTCAGCCACCCAGGTGCCCCTGAAAGTTTGAAGTCAAGTTATTTCACCTCTTTGAGACTTAGTTTCCTTATCTTTGTAGTAGGGGCTATCATAAGAACCGTCAAAGTTACCTTAAGTGTCAGGTGAGGCCATGCGGGCCAGGAGACAGAGAGGTCTCCTGGTACTTAATAAGTGCTCAGTGGATGGAATGTATAGGTTCACCATTTTACAAAAGATCTCAGGTAGCCCGTTAACTCCTCATATAATGGCATACCACTGGTAGGGTTCAGGGTTTGGATCCCCGGAGGGAAGAACTTCCTTCTCCCCTGAGCTTTGTAAAAAGAGGATGGGCTGCTGTGAATAGGTAGTGAGCCACCCATCACTGGAGATGTGCAAGGGTCTTAGAGGCCTTTGGATGGGTACATTTTTAAGGAAATTCAAACAAAGATGGGTGCTTAAACTAGGTCTCTTTGAACGGCCCTCTTAGTTTTTGGATTCTGATCGTTTCTTAAAAAAACAGCTTTATTGAGATATAATTCACAACATGCACTCCACCCATTTAAAGTATGCAGTTTGATGCCTTTTAGTACATTCACAGAATTGTACAAAAGTTACTGTGATCATTTTTAGAATATTTTTATTCCCCCAAAAGGAAACCCTACACCACCCCCATCTCTCCCCAACCCTTGCCTTAGGTAACACAAATCGACTTTCCATGTCTATAGATTTGCCTGTTCTAAACATTTCATATCAGTGGAATCAGGTGGTGTGTGGTCCTTTGTGATTGGCTTCTGTCGTTAGCATCATGTTTTCAAGGGACAATTATAGTATGGCTTTATGATGGCTTCATTCTCTTTTCTTGCTGAGTAACATTCCATGGTATGAATATAACACATTTATTTACCCATTTATAAGTTGATGAGCGTATTGATTGTTTCCACTTTTTTGGCTATCATGAACATTTATGTACAAGTTTTCGAGTGGGGCCATGTTGTAATTTTCTTTTGGGTAGACACCCAGGGATTGCTGGGTCCTCTGGCAACTATGTGTTCATTTAAGGAACCACCAGGCCATTTCTCAAAGTGCCTGCATCATTGTATATTCTCACCAGTAGTATCTGGGGTTCCCCTTTTTCCACATCTTCGAGCATACTTTGTTATTGTTTATCTTTTTGACTCTAAGTGTCCCAATGAGCACAAAGTGGTATCTCATTTTGGTTTTAATTTGCATTTCCCTGATGGCTAATGATGTTGAACATCTTCTGATGTGCTTATTGGCCATTTGTACCCACATCTTTGAAGCAATGTTGTTCAGATCCTTTGCCCATTTTATAATTGGGTTTTTGTCTTTCTAGATAGACGTCCCTTATTAGATAAATAATTTGCAAAATCTTTCCTTCTGTGGGATTTTCTCTTCACTTTCTTTTTTTTTCCCCAAAGATTTTATTTATTTATTTGACAGAGAGAGAGAGATCACAAGTAGGCAGAGAGCCAGATGGGGGTGGGGGGGAAGCAGGCTCCCTGCCGAGCAGAGAGCCCGATGTGGGGCTCGATCCCAGGACCCTGAGATCATGACCTGAGCCGAAGGCAGATGCTTAACCCACTGAGCCACCCAGGCGCCCCTCTCTTCACTTTCTTGATAGTGTCCTCTGAAGCACAGAAGTTTATAATTTTGATAAAGTCTGATTTATCTAATTTTCCTTTGTTGCTTGTGCTTTTGGTGTCACATCCAAGATAACAGTGCCCAGTCCTAGGCCAGGAAGATTTATGCTTATGATTCCCTCTACGAGTTTCATAGTCCGACTCTTTACAATTTGACTTTTGATCTATTTTGAGTTACTTTGGTCTATGGTGTGAGGTAGGGGTCCAAGTTCTTTCTTTTGCCTGTGGATATAAAGTTGTCCCAACACTATTTGTTGAAAAGACTCTTCTCTTCTCATTGAATTGTCTTGGCACCCTTGTTGAAAATTAACAGTAACTATGATACTAATTGTTTTTTATCAGTGGGTCCCTTTGAAGAAACGTGCATTACATAGAATGTGTTTATACCACAGTAAATCCTGGCCAGAGCTCTGCTATTGAGTGAATTCTTGGGTGGGTCTCTTTCTTTCTGTAAGCCTCAGTCTCCCCATCTATAGAATGGCTCAGTGAGCTAAGAGGATTCCTAAGAAGGGGTCCAATTGTTACATGCTGAGATTCAGGGAGGTCTCTGTAGACTCTTTCGTTGGCTCTTTGGGGTATCCCGTCATGCTGTGAGCCCAGCCCTGCAGCCGGAGATCTGGAGCCAGTCTCAGATCTGAGGGCCATTTCAGCGACTCCCTGGTCAGGACGAAAGCCAAGCCTGCCTTTCCAAGAACGTCGATGTTGTGCTCAGTTAGTAAGCAGCACTGCCTTTCTCTACACCAACTGTGCTCCGGGCCTATGTGTACGGAGCAGGTGAGACACGGCCTCCACCCCCGAGGGCCACAGTCTGATGGGAAAGTCGGCACATCAGCGACAGTCATGGAGCCAAGTGGGGCATGCTGGGTGACAGGGGTACCCGGGGTGGTGCATACCAGGGGCTACAGGCGTGAGGGGCAGATGGCAAAACACTGCTTTGCTGATAAGGCCATAGGCCTGGCCCAAATGCCAACTCTTGCTCTAGGAAGTATCTGGAACATTAGGTTGAGCTGTACAGGTCATTCATGGGTCTTTTATCTGCCACCCAGCTACGGTATTTACTTTATTGACACCCTAGCCTTCCAGTCTTCCCTAACATGCCAGCCAGGTAGTACTGACCGCTTGTCCACAGGGAAAGAGCCGTGGTCGAGGAGAAGAAGCCTCTGGAGTCCCAAACTATCAGAGTTTCAATTCCAGCTTTGCATGCTTTGGGGAAAGTTATTGAAGATCTCTCTGCTTTGTTTCCTTACCTATAACATACCTTGGTAGGGTATGGCCCAGAGAGCTCGCTCTTATGAAGGTCTCCAGCTAGGACAGTTAGGAGTTGTGGGTTGGAACAATGTAGCGTTCCCTCCAGCATGGTAGATGGGCTTCCTGATGCCTTGTTATAGCTCATGGCTGTTGCACATTGTGACCTGGTAACAAAGTAAAATTAGCCTTTCTGTCCCCAGCACAGACGATGATCATTAAAAAGTCCTGCACTTTTGGATAGGGCAGGGCTTCTTGGTCACATATAATTCCTTTATTAAGAGTGATTCTGTTGGAAAAAAGTCCCAAGGTGAATTGGGTGTGCCCTTTCCCTTTGTGACAACCTTCAGTTTGAAAGCTCAGAGAGGATGGAAGTCAGGTGATGACTTTGATTGCTTCCACTTTGCCAACAAGGAGACTGGGTTTGGAAGCTAGGTGGCGGTAGTCTGCACTGGAACCAGGGTCCCCTAATCCCATTCCGGGGCCCATGTCACCCACAGGAAGGCTCTGATAATGGGTTAGCAGAGTCGCTGATGTTCCCCCTCCCGCATCCCCGCCTTTCTCGGATTTTCCCCAAACCCATAGCATGTATATGTACATCAAGGACAAGTATGGCCAGAGAGATGCTCCTTCTGGTTCCATATTTCTTACTTTTAGGAAAAAAAAAAAAAGAATTGAGCTGATAATTACCAAGTACCAACTTAAGTGACAGTGGGAGTAAATACTATTCTTTATAATTTCCAGATTTACCTGTCTGTTCACAAATATGTGTAACACCAGCCATGTTCAGTGTCTGTCCCAGGTACCTTGATCAAGGGAGCAGCAATCAAGACAGGCAAGGGCCAGGCTCAGATGCAAGTTCACGTTCAAAGGAGCTCAGTGCGGTTGGGGAAGTTGTCACTTTTCATCCCGTGGCAACCACTGAGGAGCTGAGTTGCTGAGTTGTGTGCAGGCATCCAGGTCCCTTTTGAACCCAGCCCGTCTGAGAGCTCCAGGAGCACAGAATAGGGTGCCCCCCAGAACCCCTGTTTCAGAGCTCAGAGAGACCGTCACATGCTACATGCTTCTGGCTGTTGGTTCAAGGGTTTTGGCCTCAGAGAACCACCTGTTCAAGGAGTCAGCTGGCAGGTCCCTTGGAATTGGAGCAGATTCCTGTTGGCTGCGTGTCCCCCTGTCACTCAGCTCCCTACTCCTCTGGCCTTCAGCCCATGGCCAGGCTGGGAGCTGAGCCAGGGACAGCCTGAAAGGAGGAGGGGCCTGGGAAGTGCTCTGCGGAGCCTGGGAGCTTAGTAAGGGCGCTCGAAGCGCAAACACAAGTCAGTCAAGTGGTTGGCCTTTTGGGACTGCAGATTAAAAGTCACAATAAACTATCCCGGCACACCGATTGGAAGAGGCTAAGATTGAAGTCCTGGCCGTGGGAGGATGTGCGGGAACCAGAACCCTCACACACACGGCTGGTGGAACGGACGGGGGTGTGGCCGCTTTGGAAAACAGCCTGGCAGTTTCCAAAAAGTGTAAACATCACACCAACCACGTGATCCAGCCTCTCCACTCCTACGTGTTTCTGCAAGAGAAATGAAAGGGAATGTCTATACACAAGTGTTCTGAGCCACTTTATTCGTAAAAGCTGCAAACGGTCCGTCTGTGCTGTCTGCGCAGAATGGGGCCGTTACAAAGCACAGAAAGGAATGAGCCATTGATACGGGCATCCGCGTGGATGTATCCCAGAGTAGCTGTGGCAAGGGAAAGGAGCCAGGCCAAAAATAAATACACACGTACATAGTGCACCATACGATTTACATGAAATCCTCCAGAAAAATGCCAAGTGCCCTGCAGGGACCGTGCACAGATCAGTGTTTGCCGGCGATGGGGTGTGGACAGAAGGGAGGGACCAGAAGTGGGATCAGGAACCCGGGGCGTGATAGATGTGTTCTTTATCTTGAGTGGGGTGATGGTTTTATGGGTGTACATGTCAAACCCTATAAATTGTGCGGTTTAACAATGCCTTATTCATCAGTTATACTCCCAGGGAAGCCGTTGGAAATGAAGGTGACCCCATCTCCAGTCCGCTAACCAGTAAGATGACTCTGACCCTGCCCTCCTTCAGAGAACTCCTCAGCACATACGAGCAATGGAACAGGAACAGCGCTGTCCAGCGGCCGGGTCCCATTCTGGGTCCGTGGCTTACTAACCATGCTGTGCCCCCCCCCACCAAGCAAAACCCAATTTTCTTTCCATGAGATGGAAACCATGATCCTAACTCCCTCCTAGGTCGGAAGGAGAACATGGGGAAATCCACAGATGGTGCTTAGTAAACCTATAATCAACAGCGGTGTACACAGTGTCCACGGGCTGCTGAGGAATGGAGGGGTCGTTGGGCGGGGAAGGAGGAAGCTGGGAAGGTCTCCACCTCTCTCGGTGGCTCTAAGTGGATCTTGGAAAGGAGATCAGAGAAGTGTCTGTTGGAAGGAGGCGCATAGGGGTGTGGTAGGAAGGGACTTACCAGCCAGAACTAAGCTGGAGGAGGGGGCAGCATCCAGACTCAAAGCTTCTGGAAGACTCTACAGTGTGCCTTGTGGTGCAGCAAAGTGGAGCTAGGGTTAGTGGGGAGCTCAGTCCTTGAGGGTCACGAGGAGCGCTGGCTTCATCTGCCAGTCCAAGGTTTCTCAAATTAGCACCCGAGGGAGATGTTTCTGGAGGCCACAAGTTGTATGACAAATCTAGTCTAATAAAAACAAATAAAAAGTTAAAAACTATACATGTTGGGGCAATGCTCTCAGATTGAAAGGCCAGATTTTCATCTAGCAGAAAGTTCTCATTTCTGGAATCCGTCTTGGTGAGAGTGGGCTCTGAGAATACGTTACGTGCAGCCACGATTTCTCCTTTAAAAAGGTTTGCCATCGCCTTTTTCCACAGGGGAGCCGCAGGAGGCATGGGGCAAGGTGTGCATGGTCGCTGTGGCCACACTTCCTGTGGGCTACGGTGCAGACCGTGCAGGGAGCAGGCTCCAGTTCTGGGGGAGGTGCTGTGGGAGGTCGGGCCAGAAGGCCAGGCAGGTCTTGTGGGTTCAGGGATGACTGGGGGATTTGCTGCTCCCTGGGGGAGACTCCCCCATCCCACCACCTCCAAGAGAAGGCGTGAGGCACAGGGGACCTGATAGATGCCTCAGCTTTGCAGGGCCAGTGAGAGGCCTGGAGGAGGGGCATGGGGATGTCTGTCACTGCCATGCTGTCACAGATCACTTGGGAAGGGAGGCCAGGGCAGGTGCAGGGACAAAGGGCTGACACCTCATCCTGGCTTCCACCCCATTGGGCCAGATCTTCTTAGGCCGGGGCCCTGGAGCCTGGGGCAGCACCTGCGGCTGGCCTGGATGTTCTCCCGGCCCGGAGCCTTAGGGGGTGTCATCACAGTGTCCTTGGGACTGTGAGCCATGTTTTTTACTGCCGGAGCCTGGATTGAGTCATGACCCACAGTGTGAAAAACCAACACCCACCTAACAATCTCTTCTGAATCAGAAGCCAGTAGGACCGCCTTGACCGGCCTGAGCGACCTCATGCCTGTGGTCTAAGGCTCTCTGTCCCAGCCAGGTCGGACTAGGACTCTGACACCCTGCCCAGTGCTCTCTGATCGCCATCTGACAGCCAGTCCCTGCCTCCTTGACTTCTCACCGCCCTGACCCCGCTGCCAGGAGCCGGCTGTGACCCTGGGGCCTCAAGATCCCTACAAGGAGCCCACCCCTTTGAGGCCTCTGACTGGTCCCCGCCTGCCCCCTGCCCCCCCCCCGCCCCGCCTCCAGCCGGCAGCTGGAGCCGAGCACACCTGTGCCCAGGAGCCCCTGCCCTGCCCCGCCCCAGGGGTGCATTCTGCCCCCATTCTCTCTTAGTGGCCATGTGCGTTCTCTCCATCCCCAGATGTTTGTATTTGACCTCTGACCATGCTCGCCAAGGTTAGCGCTCCCTGGGTAGAAATTGTGGCATCCTCCGCGCTGTGCCTTTTGACAGAGAGCTTGGCTTCAGTCGACTGAGAGGACTGGGACACGCTGTTTCAGAATCAGAGTCTGGGGCAGGAGCTGGGCCAGAGAACAGTGTTCACTGCCAGCGGCCGTTTATCCGTGACGGGGGCTGTTCGAAAATCGTTCTCAGAGCCCTCGTTGTGAAAGCCGTCGCTGGCCGGTCCCCTCTGTGGCTGGAATTGTAAAGTGGACCCCACAAGCCTGGTAGGATGAGGGGGTTTTGGTGTCAGCAAATGGGATGGGCAGGGCTGGGTTGCGGTGGCCTGTCGTCTGTGTGGCTTTGGGCTGTCCCTTAGCCTCTCTGAGCCTGTCCTTCCCTCTGAGATGGGACAGAGCCCAGCGATTGTCCCGGCTCTGGATTCAGGCCCTCAGAGGCTGTTAAAAGATGAAATAAGGTGGTGCCAGACTCTGTCCCCACTCTTCACGCTTTGTTCTCAGAATCACCTTCTGGGCATGCTGGGCAGGAGAGAACTGCCCCAGGACCGTCCTGGTGCTCCAAAAGACACTCTGAATGGTGGCCTGGCCACATCATCGTCGCCACACATAAACAAAAGAGCGCATTCCCAGAATCCACTTGAAATAAGCTTTGGGATTCAAACCAGCTGCCTGAAATTCCATCTGCATCCATGAGAGCAGCGGGAATGAGTAAGGATGGAAACTGTGGCAGGGCAGGAATGAGTCACGGGGAAGCTGGGCGAGTCACGGAAGGGGCGCGAGCCCCCTTCCCTGGGCTCAGGGTCAGCGTGTGGTGGGGGCCGCTGGCCAGGCTGGCAGGGCAGGCACAGCGGGCTGTCACTCTCCATAGGGTCTGCCACGGGTCCAGGGGTTACTGAGGTCTGTGTGCTGAAGGCTTCTGGGTACCAGAACGAATGCCAGTGGCCAGGCACTGCATGACCGTGGCTGCCTGGTAGCAAGGGCCAGATCTCTGAGCAGAGGCCCAGATTTCCCCCTGGAGTAGCCTTTTTGGAACTTTGACGTTCATCAGAGAGGATCCGCGGGCTCCCCACACTGCATGGGCAGCCCTCACTGGGGTTGGGCAGCTGGGGGCCACGGGCAAAGGCATGGACGCTTCGTAGAACCGTGGTGTTTAAGAGCAAAGGCTTTGGACACAGGCCAACCTGAGTTCAAGTCCTGCACCTTCTACTTAACGTCCCTCTGACTTCGGGTGACATTCTTAGTATCACGGATCCTTAATTTTCTCAGCAATAATGTGGGGGTAATGCCGAGTCTCTCACTGGGGCTTTGTAGGATAAATGAGTTAATAGCCATAAGCCCTTCATCCTAGAGTTAGGCACACACACAACGCCAGACCCTTGTTGCCTATCGCAATTATTATCCTTAACCCTGCGTCCGCCCCTTGGGGCAGGCTCATTTGCTTTCCTGGGTCTGTTTCCATCTTTGTAAATTGGTACCAATAATGCCAGCCCCATGACAGCCACTCTGTGAACCTGGCTTTGCTCCTCTCTCTGCCCGGGGGGTTTGGGTGTCCTGGGGTACTGCGTTCCCCAGTGGAATTGGGCGAGATCCTAAGCAGGGTGGTGACAGCGTCCAGATCCCCAAATGGCACGTGTATTACAGTGTGTGCACGTTCCCAGAGGAGGCGTTGAAGGGATTGAGGCAGGGGACGGTCCCAGCCTGGTCCTTAGGGAGTCTGGTGGCACCGCAGAGCCAAGGAGGGACCTGCACTGTACCGCCTCCGCTCTGCAGGTCCTGGGAAGGGGAGGGGGGTCTGTGCACCGACTGTCAGGAGACGGGCTCTGAGCCCCAGCTGGCCGTCAGTAGTCAGTCAGTGGTTTTGTTGCTGCAGTGCTCGGTCCTGCTGCTCAGTGGCTCCCAGCCCTTGGTCCCTCCAGTTGCGTGAAGGTGGCCGATCTCCCGGCTCCCTCTGGTCTTCTCGAGGCTTCTCGGCTCCTGCACCCCTGCGTTGGCCGGCCCCAGAGGTTTGCCGCTGGACTGAGTGGATTTGGCCCACCTGGTGGGATCCTGTCCAAAACAGAGTCACTGCCCGCCCCGGGGCACTTCTGTCAGATGCCCCAGGGGGCAGGGAACTGGACTTGGCTTTGGAGACAGTGTGGTCCGCGGGACGGGCACAGACTGTGGACTCTGACAGAAGGAGTTTCAGCTCTCAGCCTGAAGCCGTGGGTCTGTGTGTCTAGTCTCAAAGTTTTTTTGTTCTTGTTTTTTCCCAAAGATTTTATTCATTTGCCGGAGAGAGAGAGAGAGAGTGCGCATAAGCAGGGGGAGCAGCAGGCAGAGGGAGAAGCAGGCTCCCCGCTGAGCAAGGAGCCCGATGTGGGGCTTGATCCCTGAGCCCCGAAATCATGACCTGAGCCCAAGGCAGACGCTTAAACGACTGAGCCGCCCAGACGTCCTAGTCCCAGTGTTCTTACCTGCGAGGGGAGAAGTGAGGGGGCCAGCGCTGGGCTCGAAGCACCTGCTTTCCTGACGAGTCCCCACGACATTCTACAAGGAAGGTGCTGGTGGACAGGGGGAGGCTGAGCTGAACTCCCGCCGCCGGGCAGCGTGAGTCTGCCGCCCCCTGTGTCACCTCCCTCTCAGGTCGGGGTGGGGGGTGCCCTGGGCCAAGTGCCTGGCGCAGCGTAGGCCATTTACCATGGCAGCTGTGTTCGTGCCTTTCTCTTCCCTTTGGGCTACATCCCATTTCCAGCACCCTCTACCACGGCACACATATCAACTGCGTTTGGGCCCCTCACTTTGCCCTGAGCCTCCCTCCTCAAGCTCTAGTTCAGCTCCCCCCCTTCTGATCCCACAAGTCTTGCCTACTAACATGTCAGCCTCTCATACTTAGGGGTTTTGACCTGGGTTCCAGCTGAGCCCCTGATCTGTCCTGCCTCAGCTTTATTCCTGGGCCCTGGCCTGGCTTGTCTGTCGTCAAGGCCAAAATGTCATTTCTCTTCCTGCCATCATTTGTGGTAACCACACAGGAGGCTGGAAACTGGGACCATTTCCTTTCGCTCTCTCTCCTCCTACGGACCAGCCCCGTGCTCACTCCCATAGCCTTCCCTCAGGGGTCCTCCTGCCCCTGCCCCTTTAGGCCCTAACCCCCAGCCTCCGCCCACCCCTGTGAAGGCTTCCCCTCTCTACCCTCCCCGGCCAGGGTCACCTGCCCAAAGCTCAGAAATAGTCGTGTAGCGAAGCCCCATTGTTAGCTCTTGTGATTTAATGTGTTAATAAAAAATTGTGTGTTTGTGCATGTATATCTCATTGATTTAGTCTTTTGATAACTATGGGTTGTTTTTTTTTTTTTTTAAAGATTTTATTTACTTATCTATTTATTTATTTAGAGAGCAAGCACAGGAAGGGGGCAGAAGGAGAGGAGAGAGAGAAGCTGAAGCAGGTTCCCCTCTGAGAGCAGAGCCCCACGTGGGGCTCGATCTCACGACCCTGAGATGGTGACCTGACCCGAAACTAAGAGTCTGACGTTCAACATTCTGAGCCCACCCAGGGCCCCTGATAACTGTGTTTTCAGATGATTGGTTTCCTTTGTAATTCTTTGCATTCTATTGTTGCCATTTCAAGCCTTTATTCAGAGAAAGCTCTGGAAGTCTAGAGCTGTCCGGCTTCCCTCAAACCACCCCCACGCAGGCCCGGAGCACACTCATCTGCAGCCCACATGCGTGCTCAGTGTGCTGCTTCTCTCCCATGAGCTTTTTTAATTTTTTAAAAAAGGATTTTGTTTACTTGAGAGAGAGAGAGAGCTGTGAGCACAAGCAGGGGCGGGGTGGGGGGGTGGGAGGGAGCAGACTCCCTGCTGAGCAAGGAGCCGGACGTGGGGCTCAGTCCTAGAACCCTGAGATCATGACCCGAGCCAAAGGCAGACACTTCACCAAGCGAGCCACCCAGGTGCCCTTCTCCTGTGAGCTTCTTGAGACAGGTCTGGCTGCAAGCTTATGTTGAGTTCCTGTGCGTGTCATGGGGAACGAAATGGTTGCAAAACAGGCTAAGATGCCCCGGTCTCCTGAACTCCGCCTGGGGCTCCCCGAGCCCAGCCTCATGAGGTCCCTCAGTGGAGGCCGATCCAGGGGTCTGAGGCCCACCTGAGCCCCACCGTACCCCACTACACCCCAGGTGTCCCATGTAATGTACATCGTATGACGGTGTAACGTACAATGTACATCAGGGTCTCCAAACCACCCTGCCTTACAGGCCCTGGGCATTTGCCACCAGAAGGGCTCTCCCAAGCCTCTCTAGGGCCGTGTGGCAATGAAGAAAGTTCTTGCCAGCGGTCCTGCCCCCAGAAACTCTGGAAGACTCCTTTCTGCCCCTCCCTTGCCTTGCTTTGTAAAGTTACGTAAAAGCTGAGCTTTCTGGAAGCCAATCAAGTCCCACACTAGACAGGAGATTAAAGACACAATGAACCAATTTAAGCGCCCACACATTCTACTGTGCTTTACAAACGGAGCATTCAAAGACAGGGAGTGGCTTCAGGGAACTTATTAAATTGTTAGAAAAAAAAATCAAAACAGCTCTGAAAGGAAAACAACAGGATGGGACGCTGAGCTCCAAACTGCAGGCCCAGGTCCCCCTTGCAGACCGCCTGCTTCGGAGGTGAAGGCCCGTCCCCTGCACTCTGGAGACACAGCCCAGCCCGTGCGGCCCTGGGTGGGAGCTCAGAGCCTCAGGCCCTCCGTCAAGACTTGTTGGACCACAAGCTGATGATCAAGAGGACAGAGCCAACACACAAGTTAGTTCAACCTTGTGAAGAAACCGTTGTTTTTTTTTTTTTTTTAAATTTTTATTTTTAAAGGGGTGGTTGCTCTTTCTAGAAAATTCCCAAAGTGCCTGTGGAAAAATAAGGAAACCGAAGCTTCCAACTCTATGTTTCCACCATCCACAGGCCAACAATCTCTACCCGAGCAGCCTCCAAGGACACTGTGCCAGGAAAAGAGAGGCCTGAGGTCACGTGGGATGTGGCTTCAGCCACTGTGGGCCATGCCCCCTGCAGTCAGTCACGTGGACCCGTTGTGGCCGGACTGCCCGACCTTTCCCCAGGAGCTTAGTTTTTTGTGGCTCTGTTTGCTTCTAGTGTAGTGTTGTAACTACTAAATATACAATTTTGCCGAATGTTTTGGTGTCGTTATATTGTAAGAATTCTCCATCATCCATTCATTTTAAGCGTACTTTTCGTGGGCTGCATAATATCCTGAAAGGTGGGGAACCCTGCATCCCTTAACTAATGCCCCACTGTTGGGCATTTGGGTTTTTCCAGTTTTGCTTCATTTGCCATTTTAACCAATGCTACATTCGTTTTTCAGTGCCTTAAACTTTATACCAGTCCTGGGCCGTCTCAGCATTGGCGGAGGGCTGACTCTGTGCAAGGCGTTATGGGAGGTTGGGGATAAGCTACACACAATCCCTTCACATAAGATGCAGATATAAATAACTTTAATCTGAAGTCGGTTATCGTGGCATAAGCAGACAACTAGAGCTGGAATACAGAATAGTTTTGCCTGGGTTTAATGGGATTCTAGGAAGGTTATGGGCGAAAATCTGCGCCCTGGTGTCTGCAGCTGAAAGGTAAGGGCGAGGGAGCGGAGGGCACCGTAGGGAGGGCTGCTTTAGCTGGGGGATCCAGGCCTTAGGTCTTCCCCTAAGGCGGCAGAGCAGGTGGGTCAGTTGAAGGTGCCAGGTCATCTCAAGCGCAAGGTCAGTTGAATGTCCGTGGCCACCACAAGCTAGGTGGTCTGTGGCTCAGCGGAAAGACACCAGTGATCGTCCCCCATGGACCCAAGTTCGTGGAGAGCTAGCAACAAGACCCCTGGCGGATGGGGCCCATCCCCATCCCTGAGATGGTAATATTCAGGAGGGATTCCGGGGCTGACCTCAGCTTGCGTGATGCCAAAAATTATTTCTCAGGGTGAGACTACTGGATCCATTGAGATCATGATTCATTATATGTCATGGACATCTCAGACTGTATGTGATTTGGGATTCTCCTTTGGAGGGGTTTCAACCCACAGAGACAGAAGAGGGTTGGTCCTGAGTCCCCAGCTAGGGTGAGCGGGAGGCAGGGATGCTCAGAGGCCGGGGAGAATTTCTGCCAGCCCGGCGCCCAGGGCCTGCTCTCCCATAGGAGAGACCCCGTCTCCTCCGTGGTCCTTTGGAGGACTGTGCAGCCGAGTGGGAGCACCAGGAGGGGCGCTGGTGGGATGCGGGTCTGTCCCCAGCGTCGGTTCCACCCCCCACCAACACTACCAGACGTTCTCACCCGCCGGCCTGATCTCATGTGGTCCTGCCTTCAGCCCCTGCAGGTGCCATGACTCAGCCGCCCCAGGAGGACTTCGACAGGAGCGTGGAGGACGCCCTCGAGTGGATGAAGGCGGTGCAGGAGCGACTGCAGGTCAACGACAACACCCAGGGGCCCCGGGCGGCCCTGGAGGCCAGGCTGCGGGAGACAGAGGTACGCAGAGGCCGTGGCTTCCGTGGCCCCATGGCCTTGGCCGTGTTCCTCCCCTATCAGGCCTCAGGTTTCCGGGCTGATAAATGGCAGGGGTGTGTCTCAAACTCGGATGTGTTGGAATCTCCCGGGGATTTGGGTTTGAGTGCTGATTCTGATCTGGGAGGTCAGGGCAGCCCCCCCCCCGGACCCCCGTCCCCACCGACGGTATGGCTAACGTGATCCGGGTGACGCAATTGCAGCTGGTCCTGGGACCATGCTTGTTCAGCCGCCATCTGGTTCTTCTGCACCGGCAGAGGCTCCATGCGGCCAGATGGGTCCCTAGCATCCTTCTGCTTCCCTGAGTCCCTGAGCTGAATGTCCCTTCCAGGTCTGGGTGGGTCCAGATTGGCCTTCAGGAGGGAGGTTCTGCCTAGTGAGAAGTGACCCCAGGGCCAGGGTCTGGCCTTGCTCCCCACAAGGCAGGGCTCAGGGTCTGTGGTGCTATGCCTACTAGAAGTGCTGGTGCCTGGGGCCTGGCCTGGCACTGTGCTGTCCCCATCCGCGGGCACCTGCTCCAGGCCCAGGGACAAGGCAGGAACATCAGCATGAATCAGAGACCTGGGTTGGACTCTCCATGCTGATGCTAATGTGCTGTGTGACCTTGGCCAAGTCCCTCTCCCTCTCTGGGCCTCAGTTTCCCATCTGTGAGCAAAGCCGAGATGGACACATCTCTCAGGTCACCTCTATCGGGATATCCTGCAATTCTAACTTGTCACCTAACAATGGCCGCTTTTAAGGGAGGCTTACTTTTTCCGACACAAACCGATCTCCCAACCAGGCCAGAAGTCGAGCTGACCCCACACCCAGTGTCCTGGGTTGCTTTCTTTTTTTCATGTAGTCTTACTGATGTGGTGCATCTTTCTGAAAATATCTAATGCTCTTTTTAGAAATGGATGGTCAAAATGAAGAAATTCATATCACCTTTGTAGGGCTGATATTTAAGGCTCAACACAACATTGTGAAGGAGGAGCCTCAGTTACATATGGGGAAACTGAGGCCTAGGTCATGTGACTCGTCCACATTGGAACAGTCTCTGGGTGGGACATTCCCTCCTGGAATTCGGATCTTCTGAGTCCTTGTCAGATGAGTTTTCTGCCTCCCTAGAGCGTCATGTGCTCCTCTGATGACCAGAGATGCTATTCACAATAAAACTGTGCCCAGCAGGGCAGAAAGCAGAGCGTTCTGGTTTCTCTGACATTCTTCTCATAGAACAGCTCACTGGATTTGAGTGACACCAGGCTATGGAGTCTGGACATCTTGGGTTCAAATCCCACTTGGCTTCTTGCTGGTTTTGTGAGCACCGGCCAGTCATTTGACCCTGTTGGGCCTCTATTTACTTCCTTTCTAGAAAGGGATGTGCTAATTATCTCAGAATGGCGCTTCTCATGCCTTCAGTGGCCTGACTCTGGTGGACCAGGGACCTGCCCTTTTGAGTCATGTTTTTTCACTAGCTTCCCCTGCAGCAGGCCTCAGACCATGGCCTTGGGACTCCCAGGTGACCGACTCATTCCTGTCCGCTGCCCTCAGGTTGCTCCCGACACAGTCCCTTGCCACACACCTGATTAAACACAGCCCTGTTCCTGCAAGGTAGGCGTGGAGGGCCCCCCCCCCACCTCTCCCAGTGGGGGGTGTCGCCTGCTTGCTGGGGCAGCATGAGCACTTGCCAACCTGGGCCACGTGTCCTCCTAGGACAACCAGGAACAAGTGCTTGATGGGGCTGGTCAAAGCCCCCCACCAAGTGACCGTCAGGGCAGGAAGGCAGGGACACTTTTAAGTCCTATGATCAAATGCTTCCCGATTGGACAGTGAAGTGAGCGGAGAACCCGGGGCTCTTGGAGAACCCCAGGGAGGTTGTGTCTCCCAGCCTGGGAGATCAAGAGCGTTCTCTGGGTACAAGCGACTTTACTGTTGAAGCTCCAGTACAGAAGAGGTAGTCAGGTGGAGGACTGCAGGGGCGAGGCTGGGGAGGAGGGGGCTCCAGGCAGAGGGAACAAGTAAGAAGGGCCTGGAGGTGGGCAGAGCCTGAAGCACACACTCGGAGCCCTAACGGGGCTGGTGTTGGGACAGCACCGGGTGTCAGGCAGAAGCAGGGGATGGGGCCAGAGAGGTGGTTAGGGGTCAGAGGGGGATAGCCTGGAGCACCAAGCCGGGGGGTTTGGATGTCTCTTCCGCAACAGGGGGGATGGTGGTTTGGAAATTCGGAGGGTCCGGGATTGAAGGACTCCCCACTGGAGGGGAGCTGCCAGCCCGAAGCCCCTTCCCGTGTCAGACTTGGCCTTCCCCATCAGCAGCATTGTTATTGACACCAGGAGGCACGTATCCAAAGATCCGTCCTCCCAGATCACTGAGAGCCGGGGCGCGACATTCATTCACCACCTGTCAGTTCCTCTGGGCAGCACTCTCCGCTTTCATGTTTATTTTACAAAAGCCCTGTGAATGCTGTTTTACTATGCCCACTTTTCGATAGCAACCTTTGATTCCTGGTCACAGTGAGGAGCCAAAACTCCAGAAAGTGACCTCGTCAGGGCTTGAACCCATGCATGAGTCCTGAGCGTCGCTGGCCATCCCCATGCAGGGGCCCGGGGCAGTGGAGGCAGGCGAGGTCCACCTTACCCCAGGGCTCACGACCTAAAGGGGGACAGGTGTGCCCAGAATCCACGCCACACGGGGTGTCCTGATGTTACGATGTGATTCTCCTCCTCTAAAACCTTCCATGGCTCCCTGTTGCCCACCAAAGAAAACCCAGACTTCACCTGGTGTCCAAGTCTGCTCTTCCCTACTCGACCCTGCTTTCCGGCCTCAGCTGCTCCAGCCCTCACCCCGAGCAAGCACACGTCCTCTCCTGTTGGCAGACAGCCTAGATGTCTGCTCAGCAGGCCTCTGGCCTGTGCTCTTGCCTCTACTTGGAACACCCTTTACTGAGTGTGGGTGTGGGTGTGCTTGTGAAATGAAGCACTGCCCCCCGCCCCCCGCCTCTCCACCCGCAGCCCAGCTCCTGATGCTCTCAGTCCTGGAACACTACAGCCCTGTATGACCCGCTGTCTCAGGTACTACCCATCCCTTTGGACCTGGCACCCGTATACCAGCAGGTCATCACCCTCTGGTGGTGTGAGGCAGGGGTGGTAAGCCGAGGCGGGGGTGGTCCTGAGGAAGAGCCTGTGCCCACCCCTGGAGCCTAGGGGGAGGGGTCTGTCCTGGGTGCTCCACCACCGGCTCTCCCACGGGTCTCAGGCATGCTCCGTTCTGGGCTCTGACATTTCAAAACCAATTTTGCAATAAGAAAGAAAACATTTCGCTCCTGCCATCTGGTGAAGGGAGCTGCTAGGGACTTTTCTACCTCCCCAGTCCCTGGGACCTCTCTCTGGGGTCTCGGGGTCTCCCTTGTGGGCCCCCCCGCTACCCCAGCTCAGTGATGTGTGTTCCTGGTAATCATTTGCTGGAGTGGCGAGGGTGTAAGTTCCAGTCCAGCTGTGACACCTCATAGCTCTGTGGCCAGGAGTGAGTCGCATGCCCTCCGCAAAGTGCAGGGAGGGTCCTCTCCCTCTCCGGCAGCTCAAGGACCCCCAGGGTGGTGGAAGCCTTCTGGGAAGGGAGACTGGAGAGTGTCACTCTGGAAACTGGGGCTCTGGCAGGCTGGAGTTCGAATCCCTGCGTGGCCGTTTCTCCCAAGAAACTTGGGAGAGTTTCTGGAACACCTGGAGCTTAAGATTGTTGGGGTGGAGGTGGGGTGGAGGGAGCAGGGAGGCAAATGGCTTACTGGGGTCCTTGGCCAAGTGCAGGCCCCCTGGCAGAGCCGGCCCCGTGGGTGAGGTAGTTTCTCGTGGTTTCGATGCAGGAATGGGTGCGTGCCGACCCTCCCTGCCCGTGCCCGAGCCTCCAGGAGCTGGTCCCCTGGGTGCCAGCATCTTGTCTCTTTGCCCTCTGGTTCCCAGCCTCCGTGGCCCTGCTCCGGGGCCATGCCTCTGCTGGGCTGCTTCCTGGCTGGCTTCCAGACCACCGGCTGTGGTCAGAAACAGGCTTCGTTCCCTAGGACTTGGCTTCCAAATGCCGGACACACTGTGCCTGAACACCTTGTGCTCCTCTACCTCTGCTCAAGCCCCCATCGCAGAAGCTTGCATGTCACTAAGAGCTGGCGCCAGTGCCACCTCCTCACAAAGCCTCCTCGGGTTTCCCCACGTCCCTCCTTGGAACTCTGGTCATTACCTTGTTGTGTCTGTGGCTCATTTACAGTCCTCTGTGCTCTTGGCTGCAGACCCTACCACACCCTGAAAGCACTGGGCCGTATTGGTTCATCCTGGACCCCAGGACCCAACACAGTACCCAGCAGAGTACTGAGAATAGTACCCAATATAGTACCTAGCATCATACCCAGCATAGCACCCAGCATAATACCCAGCACAGTACTACACATAGTACCCAGCATAGTACTCAACACAGTACTGAGCACAGTACCCACCATACTGCCCAACTTAGTACCTAGCATAGTACTGAGCAGACTACCCAGCACAGTGCCCAGCACAATGGCCAGTATATTACCCGCTATAGTTAGTGCCTGGCATAATACTCAGCACAGTGTCCAAGTCAGTACCCAACACAGTACTGCACATAGTGCCCAGCATAGCACTAAGCATAGTACACAGCACGGTTCCTGTCTCATCCTGGCTGCACTGGTGAAAGCCCAGACGGACCCTGTCCCTCCAGCTTTCCTGATCTGGTTGTTCTCCTCTCCCCTGAGGTTTTCGCGCCATCCAACCCCCACCAGACTGTGACTCTCACTGGCTCCTTAAGCAGGATCATTCTGTGGCTGCAGGTCGAGTGCCCCTTCCCAGCTGGCCAGCGCCTCCTGCCAAGCGCTCCTGGATCTTGCCTTTGATCGGCTGTAAAAGAGCTTCCCACCAGCCAGAGACCGTTGTCCTGACAGTAGTGAAGGAAGGTGGAATCGGCTTCTTAAAAGCTTAGGCCCAGCCTCCCGGCCTCAGGCCGATAGCAACTACCCGACTGGTTGATATTTTGGTTTGGGGACAGATGTTTCTGCTTTGGGCCAGGAGGGGCTGGCATTCTGTCTGCCTTTGGGCCTGGCCAGCTCTCCCCTGTTTGGTAGGGAAACCTCAGACTCCCTCCCCTGCAAAGGGCAGAGGTTTGAGAGGGCTGCCGTGTCCCCTCCATCCAGCCTGCACCTCTCCGAGCAGAGGAGGCAGGAGAGCAAAGGGCCAGAGGCCGACAGGAGGTCACGCCGTCAGGACACTAGGTTGTGGGAAAGGGGCCGTTGTTTCCTGGGGACTTTCCAGGCTTGGCTGGCGCTCTCTCTCTGGGGGTGAGACTGAGCTCAGCGTTTGACCCCCCAGCCACTGGCCCCATGGGTTTATAGAGCCAGATTCTGACGGAGCCTCATTTGGGGGGCAGGTATGAGGAGGCCGCTCCCACTGCTGTGGAGAACTGTCCCGCAAGGCTTCAAGTTTCTGTGGGTTCCCAGCGCCCTTGCCTATGAAACTGCCATTACCGGGGCACCCCTCTTGTGAGCTCAGCGTGTGGGCATTCCATCTACTCCTTAACACTGGGGGTCAGAAATCTCGGGTCCTTCATCAAATTAGATCTCTGAGATGACAAGAAATTCATCCTGAGCCTCACTGCGGGATCCCTGCTCCTGAGTGGAATGACATGGTGGGTAATCTCCCTCAGCCCAGAACATTCTGCAGGGGCCCCCAGATCTTTAGTCCATGCTAACTACTAGGGTGTCTTTGTCTTCCACATCACAGCCTGATACTGAGAGGGACCCAGCAACTCTGTAGGGTTCTTTGGGGTCCTGCTGTATCCCCCTGCTTGGCCAGGCCCCAAAGCAAACAAAACCTCTTTTCCCCTCTTGGGGTAGCTCCCTGCTCTCCATTCTGCCTGTACCACCCGCCCCGATGCTCACAGACCACAGAGAGCCTGAGAAAGGAGCTTGTTTAATGTCACTCTTTGAAAATACAGGGAGGACGACAGGCCCCTATCATCGTCATCACCGTAATTGGTAACCATTCTCCTAGGAGGTGACAAGGGCTGACACCACTGCCCATTTGCACATGTTGGAAAAGGCCCTACATCATATCTCAACCTTTTAGAAAGTATACTAACCCAGCAATGTTTTAAGTAACTATATTTGTTTAGATTAATGGCATAACCCTATGAGGTAGACGAAGTGGGAATTGTTATCACTATCTCAGGGTGTGAAAGGGAGGACCAGAATGATCCGTTGACCTGCCTGGGGCCACACAGCCATCAGTGAAGTGGCATCTGGCTTCCCTCACCTGGTCCCAGTGCCCACCACAGAGAAGGGTCCCAGAAAGCCAGGCCCCTGGGACTTCATGCCGAGAAGGCTGGCAGCCAGTCACCAGGGAGACAGGTGGGATAACAAAGCTTGAGCAGTAAGCAAATGTGCTGTCACCGAACAGGGATCAAAGGTGGGAAAAGTCAGTGCTAACAGTGGACAGTTGGTAGCTGACAGTGGAGCATGGCCAGGTGACGGTGTGCCCAGGGCTCTCCCTGCATCAGGGAGTGTGACCATGACCCTGGATGGCGTCAGGCTTGCATTTTACAGGCCTGGAGAGTCTTAAGTACTGTGATGAAGGTCACGCAGGTAGGAGGGAGTGGTTTTGGAATTGGAATCCAGTTGTACTTTTATTACAGAGACCATACTTTAGTGGCCAAAGAAGTAAATAATGCCAGTCAATAAGGAGACAACCTGCTGTTAATCAAAGGCATGCTAATTGCTACACATGGTGTGTTAGTCTGGGTCCTCCAAGAGGCCAAGGCCAAGGTGAGATAAAAGCTCAAGATGGTTTAGTACTGGGAGTCCTGGCCTCAGCATCAGAGAGCAGAAAGAAAGAAAAGGCACCCAAATTGGCAAAGAAGAAATCACTCTGCCTTAGCAGATCACATGATTCTCTATGTAGAAAACCTGAGAGCCCCCAGCAAAAAATTGCTAGAACTGCTACAGGAATTCAGCAAAGTCACGGGATATAAAATCGGTGCACACAAGTCAGCTGCATTTCTATATACTAACAATGAAGCAGAAGAAACAGAAATCAGGGAATCGACCCCATTTACAACTACATCAAAAACCATAAGATACCTAGGAATAAACCTAACCACAGAGGTAAAGGGTCTATACTCTGAAAACTATAGAACACTCACGAAAGAAATTGAGGGAGACACAAAGAAGTAGAAAAACATTCCATGCTCATGGACTGGAAGAACAAAAGTTAAAATGTCTGTGCTACCCAAAGCAATCTACATGTTCAATGCAATCCCTACCAAAATACTATTGACATTTTTCACAGAGCTGGAACAAACAATCCTACAATGTGTATGGAATCAGAAAGACCCCAAAGAGCGAAAGTGATGTTGAAAAAGAAACCAAAGTGGGTGGCATCACAATTCTGGACTTCAAGCTCTATCACAAAGTTGTAATCATCAAGACAGTATGGTACTGGCACAAAAACAGACACAAAGATCAGTGGATCAGAATAGAGAGCCCAGAAATGGACCCTCAAGTCTGTGGTCAACTAATCTTCAACAAAGCAGGGAAGAATGTCCAATGGAAAAAAGACAGTGTCTTCAACAAATGGTGTTGGGAAAATTGGACAGCAACATGCACAAGAATGAAACTGGACCATTTCCTTACACCACACACAAAAATAGACTCAAAATGGATGAAGGACCTCAATGTGAGACAGGAATCCATCAAAATTCAAGAGCAGAACCCAGGCAGCAACCTCTTCGACCTCAGCCACAGTAACTTCTTGCTAGACACGTCTCTGAAGGCAAGAGAAACAAAGGCAAAACTGAACTATTGGGACTTCATCAAGATAAAAACCTTCTGCACAGCAAAGGAAATCATCAGCAAGACTAGAAGGCAGCCTACAGAACAGCAGAAGATATTTGCAAATGTCTTATCAGAAAAAGGGCTAATATCTAAAATCTAAGAAGAACTTATCAAACTCAACATTCAAAAAAACAAAAAATCCAGTCCAGAAATGGCCAGCAGACTTGCCCAGACAATTCTCCAAAGAAGACATGCAAATGGCCAACAGACACATGAAAAAAACCATGTGCTCAGCATCACAGAATCAGGGAAATACAGATCAAAACCACAGTGAGATACCACCTCACACCAGTTAGAATGGCTAAAATTAACAAGTCAGGAAACGTCAGGTGTTGGCAAGGATGTGGAGAAAGGGGAACCTTCCTACACTTTTGGTGGGAATGCAAGCTGGTGCAGCCACTCTGGAAAATAGCATGGAGGTTCCTCAAAAAGTCAAAAACAGAGCTACCCTACGACCCAGCAATTGCACTATTAGGTATTTATCCAAAGAATACAAACATAATGATCCAAAGGGGCACGTGCCCCCCAGTGTTTATAGCAGCAATGTCCATAATAGGCAAACTATGGAAAGAGCCCAGATGTCCATGGACAGATGGATGGATAAAGAAGATGTGGTATATATATTCAATGGAATACTATGCAGCCATCAAAAGAAATGAAATCTTGCCATATGCAACATTATGGATGGAACTAGAGGATATTAGGCTAAGCAAAGTAAGTTACAGAAAGACAAATACCACATGATTTCACTCATATGTGGAATTTAAGAAACAAAACAGGTGAACATAGGGGAAGGGAAGGAAAAATAAAATAAGATGAAATCAGAGAGGGAGACAAACCATGAGAGACTCTTAACCATAGGAAACAAACTGAGGGTTGCTGGCGGGGGCACTGGGTAACTGGGTGATGGGCATTAAGGAAGGCACGCAATGGAATGAGCCCTGGGTGTTCTATGCAACTGACAAATCACTAAACTCTACTTCTGAAACTAATAATAATACATTATATGGTAATTAAATTGAATTTAAATAAAAAAAAATTTTTTTTAATCTCAGTATGTTTGATAGGGAAACATTTATGAGAGAAAATGAGTTGGGAGCCCCATCAGGCTGGGAGGGGCAAGGTCAGTCTGATGGAGTTCTGACCCCCCAGTCCAGGGGATCAGGGAGTGTCTGGGACTGTGGTGTGGTTCTAAGGGAGCCTGGTCAGGCCTCAGGGCCTCCTGGACCAGTCACCCATCAGAGGAGCTTGCCTTGATGTTCCTGCTTGGTCCCTGGAGGGAGCAACTGAGAGGCCCTGGGTCAAGCCCACCCCTGCCAGTAGACCTGAGAGATTCTCATGGCCCCACACACCGTGACATGGACTTGCATTTTCTCATTTTATACTGAAAAACAACAATGAAAGAAAAATTTGGGAGCTAGTTACTATAAATGACCCCATTTTACAAATGAGAAAACCATTTGTAATGGGTTCCCGGGCACTAATGCAGCTTGTCTGAGCTCACACAGCTAGAAATGGTCAAGTGAGAAAGGGAAGGAAGTTACACCATCTGACAGCTCTGCGGGGGCGCGGTCAGCTCCGTGGCTCCCTGCTTCCGACCTCAGGGGTGCTAGCTGGCTGCCCACGGTCACGGGAGAAGGAGGCAGGGGCTATGGGGAGAACCCAGCCCCTCTGACCTCCAAGGCCTGGCTCTTGCCATCATGCCAGTGTCTTGCCAAGGTTCTGTCCACTTGGACTTTCTTTGTCTCACCCCTGGAAACTGGCTTTTGTGTCCATGACAGAAACTGTGCCAGTTGGAGCCGGAGGGGCGTGTGAAGGTGGACCTTGTGCTGCGGGCGGCTGAGACCCTCCTGGCATGCTGCCATGAGGACCAGAAGCCCCCAATCCTGGCCCAGCTGAAGGACATCAAAGCCCAGTGGGAGGAAACGGTCACCTACATGATTCACTGTCACAGGTAGGGTGGCTGGGGACCCTGCTGGGGACCCTCCTTGTCCACCACTGCACTGTCCGGGGGTCCTCTGCCCAGGGGACATTTCTCCAGTCCTGGGATTGCTGGGAACAGGGCGTTCTCTGGGGATTTTGGCCAGCGCTGCCTGCCTCTTTCTAATTATAATCAAGCTTAATGATGATAATAGACAGCGGGAGCGGGTCGTGTTTTGCCAACAGTTAGTTCTTAGCAGACTTGCCTGTGTTCATCCTTCAGCAGAATGGCAGAGTGAAAATTAACTTGATAGCAATTTAGCCTAGATTGTCCGCCTAGACCTGGGAGCCAATGAGGGATGGGGTATTAGACAGACCTGAGATTGCCCCTTGTTCTGCTGGTGACTTGCTGTGTGGTCTTGGGAAAGTTACTTGACCTCTCGGAGCGCCAGGCTCCTCCCCTGGATAAGGGTGTGATCAAGTGATCCTTGAAGGTGGCTGAGAAGAGGGAAAAGGGTAACAAATGTCAAGGGCAAGGCACGGTAGGCCCCCGGTACACGGGAGCTAACAGCGTCCCCTCCATCTTTATGAAACCAGACGTGAGTGGCTGGGGTGACTTGGCCCGGTGCTGTCGGCTTTGCAAGCCCCTTCACTTAGAATTCCAAAGTAGTTCGATGTTGACTGGATAGATGGGGCCATCTCCATGTTACAGATGGGGAAACTGAGGCAGGTGAGGAGTCAGGGAGATGCAGCCAGTTCGTGGCCCCTCTGAACCCACATGCAGGCCCCCAGTGCGCTGCCTCCCCGGAGCCCGGGACAAGCCCCCAGATACTCCCGCACTCTGGACGGTATTGGATACGGCAGTTCACAGCCTCACGCCGCTCTGTCCACAGCCGCATCGAGTGGGTGTGGCTCCACTGGAGCGAGTACCTGCGGGCTCGCGATGAGTTCTACCGCTGGTTCCAGAAGATGACGGTGGCGCTGGAGGCCCCCGCGGAGCTGCAGGTGGGCCTGAAGGAGAAGCAGTGGCAGCTGAGCCATGCCCAGGTGCTGCTGCACAACGTGGGCAACCAGGCGGTGCTCCTGGACCGGCTGCTGGAGGAGGCGGGCTCCCTGTTCAGCAGGATCGGGGACCCCAGCGTGGACGAAGATGCCCAGAAGAGGATGAAGGCCGAGTACGGTGCGGTGAAGGCCAAAGCCCAGGTGTGTGAGGTGTGGCGGGCTCCAGCTTCGCCCCTGCGTCATTCACCCCTGCCCTATACCCACACAGCTAAGCACTCGCTCCCTGCGCGTCCGCCCCCCCAACCTGGACGTCCCCTCATGTACTCACTGTCTGCGGTGCAGCCCCCCAACACCCACTCATCCGCTGGCCCCCGCCCTGCAGCGACCCGCCCCTGCTCCTACCCACTCCCTGTCTGTCTCCTCCCTCACTAAACTACCTGATCTGCTGTTGGCTCTCCTGCCCCTCACCCCCCTGCCGCTTACCCCGCCCCCCAGCCATCGCTCTGTGTAGGCACCCTCCTGGCCCTCTGTTGACTCACTCGTCTGGTCGTCTCCCACCAGCCTAACTGAGCTCATATTCCATAACCCCCCACCTCTCCATCCGCGCACTCCCCCATCGGGCATCAGCCCACCGCCACTCACTCTCCGCTGTCCACCACCCGCTCACTCCCTATCTACCTTGTGCCCCCTGCCCACGCACTCATGACCACATACCTGCCTTCCATCCGGTCACCGCCCACCTCTCCACCTCCACCCTCCCACCAGCCTCTCCTGTACCGTCCGGACACCTGGGGCTGCCAGGGGCTGTGCACACATGTGGTGCTTAGCCCCTGTGCACGGACTGACCGCCAGTGATGCTGCCCTCTGCCCACCTTCTCTCCTTTCCCCCATCCCTCCCCGCTTCTGCCACCCTCCAGCCCTCCCTCCTCTGCTCTCCTGACCTTCCCTTTCAATCCTTCTGCCCATTCTTTGTCCCCATCCCCACACATCGTTATATCCTTGCCCTCTTTTTAGTACAGATTTGATTGATTGATTGATTGATTGAGAGCATGCAAGCATGCTCTTGGGGCAGAGGGAGAGAAAGAGAATATCAAGCAGACACCCTGCCGAGCAGGGTCCAATGGGCCCATATATTCTTGATTTTTATTTTATTTATTTATTTATTTATTTATTTATTTAATTTATTTATTTTATTCCTGATTTTTAACCAGTCCATTGAATTCCCAATTTCAATTAGTATTTTTAAAAGAAATTGTAATTTTGTTTTCTGATCTCCACTGCTCTTTCTGTCATTGTGTAAATGTTGCCCTCCTTCCGGATCCGGGCTCTATCTGTCAGTGTTCTCAGTACATACAGTTTGTAGTCGCCATCACACTGTTCAGGTAGCTGAGGTTCCAGAGCCTGACTCTGCTGTCCATTGGGTCTCCTTAGAGGGCAGATCATTTCCTTGGGGACTTTGTAGTTTTGAGCTGTGAGCTCACCCCAAGCGGACTCTGTCTGCAGAAGCCCCGTGGCTGGGGCCTGACCCCTAAGTGGCCTGTGTTTGCCTCAGCCAGGCTCCCCCGGGAATTCACCTGCGTGATTCCTCTGTTCATGTCAGTGTGTTCGCTGGGGAGTTCCTGTTTCCAAACTTGAACCCCAAGCCAACATTATGCGAGAGGCTCCTAGCTCCATACTCTGAAAGGTGATTGTTTTTTGTTTGTTTTCTATTTGTTTGGTTTTATTTTTATCCTAGAGCCCAAGAGGAAACCCAGACTTCTTTCTTGTATTTTGCGTATAGGGAGATTTTTCTGGTTCACCCTTAAGGGTTCTGACATTTGGCATTTGCCTCCGCCTCCTCTGGGCCCAAAGTCCTACTTCCTCTTCCAGCCTTTGCACTAACCTCAAGCACACCCATGAGTTTAGCAATCTAAATCTTTGCTTGGGGTCCACGTGATGTCTCTTCCCTTGGTGTGTGCACACACAGGCCTGCGTTTAAACAACGCTTTGTTAAATTGTATGTGGCGTTTTGGGCTGTCGGTCCTGGGGAGGTATTCAGGTTTTCTAGCCTGCCATATTGCTGGGTTCCTTCTGATCACAATTTAAGGACAGCAGTCCTATAACGGACAGGAATCCTGGAAAACCGTAGCAAGAACAGGACTCCCGTCCCCGAATACTTGGGAAGGGACCTGGGTTCCCTCCAGGCTCTGCTGCTTCCCAGCTGCGTGGCTCGGGGCAGCTCACCCTATAAGCAGCCGGGCTGAGGACTGAAGGAGTTACAGGTGAGCCCTTTGCAAACCGGCAGGCGGCCTCCCAGCAGGAAGGACACCTCTGCTCTGCTTGCAATAGCAGTGAGAGTAAATAGCGACCACGACCACTACCACAATGCAGCCTGGGACACAGCGGGTGCCAGGAGCTATTTACAGAGTGAATGAGAGCCCTGCCTTTCAGCCTGGAGGCGCACAATTCCCAAGGCCCCGGAGGGAAGGAGGTGGTGGGGCAGCTGCGCTGGGGACAGAATGGACGGGTGGGCCAGGCAGGCAAGGAGCCTGGTTCTCATATGTGAGGCCAGTTGACCCTCCCCAAGTCCCGGGCAGCAAGGACAATTACTCTCCAGGTCTGCCCCCGGGGCCCCCGGCAGAGAAGGCACCAGGCCCCCAGGGCCTCCTGGTTGTGACTTTACAGGAAACAGGTGCTGCTGTCAATCAGCAGACAGCCTCCGCAGCAGGCAGAGGACAGGAAATGGAGCGTCGTTAGGCATGGGGGGGTGTGTTTTGTGTGTGTATGCATGTGTGCGTGTGTGTGGAGAGGGTGTGCCAGGGACCCCGGGTGAGCACCAGTCCACGTGTGGAAATGATCACCTCAGAGATCCTCCTGGTCACTCCGGGGGCCCTCCCCCTCACTGGATCCGAAAGATCATAGAAAGCACAATTCTTCTTGGCGATGTCTGTCTTTTCTAAGTCTCTTCATGTCTTTGGCCTCACCGGGTCCTTCCAGCCTTCTCTGTGGTAGATAGAGCAGGTTTGCCTAGGCCTGTTGTGCAGACTTAAAAAAAAAAAAAAAAAAAAACCCAAGTGGCAGTCCCTACTGTCCCTCTAGAAAGACCCAGAAGGTTCTAGGTGACGCTCCAGCTAGGCTCTACTCCCAGCGGTGCCTCGGGTCCTCGCCCTGCACCCTTCAGGGTCATGCGGAGAAAGTGGCAGGCAACAGCAAGTGGGAGATCTGGAGCCCCTGAGGAGGGAGCACCGTGCTTCCCGCAGTGTCTGGGAGGCAGGGAACAGCTATCAAGGTCTGTCGAGCAGAAGCTTGGGGGCTCCCATGTTTGCAGGGTGACCTGGTCCTGCGTGGAGAAGTGAGTTCAGCTTGGCTTCCGGCTGCTGGCTGAAGCTCGCAGACGCTGGGTTTTCGCTTCCCAGCCACCAGAGCCTTGGGAGCTCTGTTCCCACTCACGGGGAGCCCTGTCAGCCCATGGTCATGGGCGGGAGCAGCTGCCTGTCTCCCCCAGAGCGGGCCGCAGCGGACCAGAGGTGCTGGCTGGGGAGGGCCAGGGTGGGCTCCGCGAGCCGTCCAAAGTTCTCTGCAGACTTGCGTGAGTTCATTTGCCTAGGGCAGGAGCCATAGCTTCTTCCAGATTCCAGAGGGGGCCTGACCTCCCGAACACTGAGAATTTTTTTTTTAAAGATTTTATTTATTTATTTGCCATAGAGAGACACAATGAGAGAGGGAACACAAGCAGGGGGAGTGGGAGAGGAAGAAGCAGGCTCCCCACTGAGCAGAGAGCCTGATGTGCAACTTGATCCCAGGACCCCGGATCATGACCTGAGATGAAGGCAGATGCTTAATGACTGAGCCACTCAGGCACCCCAAGACTCAGAATTTAGTGAGCAAATCCAACTTTGGTGCTGTCCTTAGAGATTTAACTTCCAAGCCCAAGGTCCTCATTAGTGAAATGAGACAGAGCCCCCGCCACACAGACACCAACCCCCAGGGCACACCCCAGCCCTGCCGCCCTAGACCACAGGAACATTCCGGAACTCTGAGCTAAGCAAGGCGGGCAATACTCCATGTCCTGGGGCCCCTGAGGATCCATTGTGGTCCAGATGCCTCCTGTGCACCTGCCGTGGATGTTGGAAAAAGGCTTCTCCTTGCATGAAAGGATCTCCCCAGGCAGATAAGAAAGCCGTCCCGAGGCGGGCCTCTGAAACGCTCCTAACCCAGGGACAGGACGAGGCCGGGTCAGAATGCCCAGGGATCCAGGCCTGTGCTCAGGGTGGGCCTCTGCGGCATCGTCCTCGTCCGCTCGGGCTGCCGTCACACGACACCACGGCACAGATGTATTTCTCACAGTTTTGTAGGCTGTGAAGTCCAGCATCAAGGCACTGGCAGGTTTGGCTCCTGGTGAGGGGCCTTTCCTTGGCCTGTAGATGGCTGCCTTCTTGCTCTCATGGCAGAGAGGGGGACAGTAAGCTCTCTGCTGTCCCTTCTTCTAAGGGCACCAATCCCATCCTGGAGGCCCCATCCTCATGGCCTCAAGTGACCCTGATCTCAACGGCCCCACCTCCAAATACCAACATGTTCAGGGATTCGGCTGCAACCCGTGAATCGGGGGTCACAGCTCCAGCTGTAGCAGACATTCTTGCGTTAACACCTGCCTTTTCCCAGTGAAGAGTCCATTTCGACTTTTCTCAAGCTAGTCAGCTGCCCGTTGCTTTCACCCTCTGAAAATCCGTGTTTGACTTCCGATGCGTTCATTAGCCGGTGTTGAGGAGGACAGGAGGACAGAGGCACTGTGGGGGCCACTCTGGGCTGTGGCCTTTGCGACCACCCCTGGAGGGAGACCCCGGGACTCCATTCATTGGCCAAGCCCTGAGGTGAGCAGTGTGGCGCACTGCCAACCCCAGCCCTCGGAAGTCAAGAAGAGAGCAGGCTGGTTGCCAGCGGGGTCCTGCTAGTTTACTACGAGGTGATTTTTTTAAACCACCCATTATGTTTTGTGAAAGGGCCAGGCACCCAGCAGCATCCTCCTCCCCCGGCTTCCCCAGGTGGCTCTCGAAGGGGGCGTGTCTGTCTGGCATCTGGGCCGTGAATCAGAGCCGTTGGCACAGACCTACAGACATCAGTCCACGCTGCCCTTGTTAATTGGTTGGGTTTTGACATTCCTGACAGCTCCGCCTGCCACAGATGGTTTAATTGTTTGGTCTGATGCGGGAAGGCTAGGGAGGCCCCCATTTGTCACCCCCGTCATCCAGCAACGGTGCCTGCCCGGCCGTGGCTGAATTGTGCCCGGTGACCGTTCTGCCTGGCACAGAGCAAGTCTGGACGCCTGCCCTTCTCGACCGCGCTGGGCTCTGAGCGCCTGCTCAGTATCACGGAGACTTTTATTGACTCTGCCTTCCCTGAGCGTTGGCCAGCACCTCATTGCTCACCCGCAGGGCCGCCGGCCAGCATGTTCGGGGGAAGGGGGTGGGGGGACACTTGTCACCATCAGCATCAACCTGCATTTATTCTCTGTTTGTTATTCCTGACCCAGTTTCAGAAGTGAGGCTTTCCTGCGGAGGGGGTAGCTCTTGGAGGGTTTTGATGGAGGCACACGATCCCGCGGGAAGAGGGAGCCAGCAGGGGAGGTGTGGAGCGGGTCATGGTCTCTTGGTCCACATTTGGAATTCGGGCACCCATTGGGTGCTGCTGGTGGTGCACCAAGCCTCGGTCCATTACTGGGAGGCTCCCGGCTCTTCAATGAGGGCCTTGGTCCCGTGCCTTGGTTTCCCCATCTCCAAAATGGGGAGAGCTCCTCCTCCCTGTCCTGGTTGTTAAAAAGGTCTAAATGAATTACTATTCCTATTCCCAGGTTTGGTGAGGACTTTCTCAAAGGGCGGGGAAGTTTTTTGAATCCACGGGTCTGTCCACACTTGCCATTTGGGAACTTCTGACTTCGTTTCGGAGAGGGTCAGTGCCCTCCTGGACACTGCCTGCTCCCTGGCCGAGGAGGAGCTGAGGCCAGCAAACGAGGGCCTGTGGGCCCAGTCCACCCCATCTCCTGATTTTGTATGGCCTGCGAGTTGAAAATGGCTTTTACCCGCTTAAAGGGAGGAAGACAAAAAACAGAATCTTTCAGGACATGTGAAAATGATACAAAATTCATATCCCAGCACCCACATTTGAGTTTTATTGGAATACAAGCTTGCTGGATGGGTGTGTCTCTGGTGGCTTGTGAGCCACAGCCTGGCGCTTACATAACTGCCCTACCAGATGCTACAGGGCGGACAGGCCAGAAAACATCCAGCTTCTAGTCTGCCCGCCTCCGGATTGGAGCCGGGATTTTGGAGTCAGGCACTGGCCGTTTAAATCTTGTCTAGAAGGCCCTTCTAGAGTTACGTGACCTCCCAGCATCAGCCTGGACATCTGCAGAATGGGCGGGCTGCCCTCCTTTTGGAAGATAAGATCCCGCATGTCCCGTTCCAGGCACTTAGCGGGTGCTCATGAGAAGGAGGTCCCCTCTTTCGCTCTTCTTGGCTCTCCTTGAAAACATCCCTCTGCTGGTCATACTCTATGTTGATTTCTTCCTGCCGTTAGGGAAGTGTTCATTCTCAGAGCCACCCTGCACAGGGCCTGGAGAGGAAGTCAGCCCGGGGCAGCCTGGTGTGTAGGGAGCCCTTGGCTCGCTGAGAAGGTGACAAGGGTGGACAAGGCCAGGAGGGAAGCACAGGACAGGGGGAAGGCCGCTCATTCAGCCTGGGAGCAGCCGGCCAAGGCAGAGAGGAGGTGGGGCCTGGAGGTCAGCGTATCCAGACGGAGCTACTCTCTTGCCCACTCCCGCTCCGCTAGGTGTGACAAGAGCACAGGGGACAGCAAGTGACAGGAGTCAAAGGCTCATGGGCATTAGGGGCTGACTAGCCACCCATTGTGGTTCTGGGGTTCTGTGAGCTCTGACCCATTTAATCCCACTGCACCCCGGTGAGGCAGGGACTGCTACTAACCACATGTATAGATAGGGAGACTGAGGCAGGAGGCAAGCCAAGGTTTAGGTCATGGGCAGGGGGCTCCTGAGCGCAGGGTATTGACCTCAGAGCTACAGCCACATCGTGAGGTCCTGCCCTTGACCCATAGGCTATGGCCATGAAATCTGGGCCTATGGGCAATGGGGAGCCTTGGAGGGCTTTAGAGAAGTGGGGCTGTGATCAGGGGTGTGTTTGAGAAACAGAGTCCCTGGGCACACAGGTCTTATAGCAGGGACACTGCTAATTCCCAGGTGACAGCCACCCTCAGGACACCATCTTGTCCCCATGTGGTTAGAACAAGAGTGGGATTGTCTGCAAAGTGAGGTAACCGCAGCCCATGCCGGCAACATCACCGTACCCAGGAGGAACTGGGGGGAGCCTCTGTTTATTAGCATGCCTGCAGACACCGCTGGCCCCGTCTTGCCTTCTGGGTTTGAACCTTGGCACTTTCCTACCCAGGTGACCTTGGGCAAGCACTTTCTGAGGCACCTCTCTGTGCCTCAGTTTCCCCATCTGTCCAACCAAGATAATAATAATAATAGTGTAAGCTGATGGGGTGGTCAGGAGAGCTCAAGTAGATGATAATACCCATGAAAGTTCCTCAAGCAGTCCCGACACCTCAGTGAGTGCTCCCGTGATGGTTTTGTGTAGTAAGAGTTGTTGTTACAGCATGCCTGTCTTGAGGGCCACCCCCAGGACATGGCAAGACAAAAAAACCAGCTGTAGAATTGACAGGCCCAATGAGGACGTGCTTTGACCAAGAGTCTCTTGGTTGATAATAAGGTAGAGGAGAGCATCTGGGACCTCTTTGCCTTTAGCAGAAGGACAGAAGGTTGGCTGCATCTCACACCCCCTAAACACACACACACACAGAAGCAGGCAGGCAGGCCTTGAAGGCCACGGGCCTTCATCTCCTCCCCTCCCACAGGACAGAGTGGATCTGCTGGAGCAGATGACCCAGGAGCATGAGCGTTTCCAGGCAGATGTGGACGAGTTCCAGCTGTGGCTGAAGGCAGTGATGGATAAGGTGAGCAGCTGTGTGGGACGCAGCTGCAAACTGTCCACCCAGCACCGGCTCTCCATGCTGCAGGTAAACTGGGCTGTGTCTCCATCGGAGGGGCCACGGAGGAAATGCTCCAGTACGGGGGTTCTGTCTGGGTTGTCATGTCTTTAATAGGACACCCTAGGGACCACAGGAGATACAAAACCCAGGGCACGCAGACCTCCACATGGGGAGGAGCATGGAAGCTAGTGGAATATGTTTGGGAGCTCAGCTGCTTTCTGGAGCTCTCTGAGCCAGCAGGGCATTTAGAAACCCGAGGCCAGGGCAGCGTGGTCTCTGGACCAGTGGGTCTCAAATAGGGGACATCCCAGCGATGTCTGGAGATGATGCTTAGGGCTGGGGGTAGAGATGCTATTGGTCTGGAGGGTGGAGGCCAGAGATGTTCTGATACATCTTGTGATACACACTGCAGCCCCCACAAGGGAGTGACTCCCCACAGGTGTCAGAATGCCATGGTAAGGAATCCTGGCATAGGCATCAGGCCTGTGGTGGTGAGAGACATGGTCTGTTCTGGTGTTCCTGAATGGCCGTGACCTTGAATGAGCTTCTGACGTCCTCTGTAAATGGAGTGTTGGATCACCGTCAGAAATTCAAGGATCGCATTATAAGTTTTGCCACAGATATCCAGCACCTGTACCACTTATTTCATATTTGTACTTAAGGTGACTCTTAAAAAAAAAAAAACAACACACACAATGAACAATGACTCTAAAAAAATGTTACATGACTAGTATGAGAATATTTGCCAGACCTTATTTGTAATAGTCCCAAACTGAAAGCAACTCAGATTTTAGTCAGCAGAGTATTAGATGTTGTGGAACAGGATGTATATATATATCTATCTCACAATTAAAAAAAAGAGGTACTCCTATATACAACATGGAAGACTCTAGAGGGTATTTTACTAAAAGAAGCCAGTTTCCAAAGCTGATATAGTCTGTGACTTCAGATATGTGAAGTTCTAGAAGCTCTGGGGATATTAGAAATTTTGGGAACAGTGTGGACCACACGGGCATGAGTGTTTCTCAAAACCACCTGAACAGTCATGTTTAAGATCTGTGTACTTGACCCCATGCAATGACACTTCGATAAAAAAAAGTAACATATTTGGAAGGCACTTTCAAACAAAAGAGGTTGAAAGGTGTTTCTATAAATTTGTTTTTCATTAAAAGTGAATGAACACTGTATTTGAAGGGAAAATGGAGGTCATTGTCGTGAATGGAAGGCCAGCACTCGCTCATAATTAGTAGATAACCACGCAAATGAATATAATGAAACCAAACAGGTCACTAGGCTCTGTTCGCCCTCCTACTTCTGAGGCTTCCTCTGTCCTCGTTAAAGACGAAGATCAGCCAACACCAGAGAGGGTTAAAGACAGAAACACCCAACAGAGATTTTCTCCGGGACTTAATCAAATGGGTATAAAAGGCAAGGGAAGGGAACCCTATCGTCGCGTTGCGAGTCAACCCCATTAAGGCAGACAGCACACTCCTTGGAAAGGCGCCCTGGACCCTAACCTGGGAGTTAACCTAACCTGGGATGGGCGTTTAACGTGACATTCCCAGGGGCTCTGGGAAATGTGGCAGATTCTCTCTCTCCCCGCTCACGTGTTTCTCCGCCCGACCCTGCCCCCCCGTAGGACATCGCTGATGAGTTTCCGAGGGCTGAGACGTCCTTGAGGCGGCTGGAGGAGCAGGCTGCGGGCGTCATCCAGAACACGTCCCCGCTGGGTGCAGACAGGATCGCCGAGGAGCTGGAGGACATGCGCAGGGTTCTGGAGAAGCTGCGCGTCCTCTGTGGGGAGGAGGAGGGCCGGCTGCAGGGCCTGCTCAGGTCCATGGGAGCCCGTGAGCAGCAGCGGTGGCAGCTGGAGGCCGAGCTGGGAAAGTTCCAGCAGGACCTCCAGAGGCTGGCCGAGGAGGGCCTGGAGCCTACCACCAAGGCGGGAACCGAGGACGACCTGGTGGCCCGCTGGAGACGCTACTCGGTAAGCAGAATTTGGCGAAGATATGGACCATCCGGGGGCTGTGTGTGCCTCGGGGCATCACCTTGGGGCATCACCATGTGGAGTTCCCTTGTCTGGGGGGGAGAATCAAGCTAAGCCTTAAGCACACTCACTCTGATTTCCCTGGGTCTTCGGGAACCTGGATTCCCTGGGTGTTAATACACAAGTTGGGTGTTCATACCCATTTTCCAGATGAGGAAACTGAGGCCCAGAGAGATTTCACCTCTCCAGCCCCGACCTCCCCAGGATCACACGATGACCCAGAGGTGGATTGGCTTTGAGTTTGCCATTCCTTTGCCCAGTGGTGGGATGTGGGATGGACTTCCTGAGCCCAGAGCAGGGAGAGTTAGGTCAGAGGGAACGTGCTTCAGTGTAGAGATGCTAGGGTTCTGGGGAGACCCCGCAGACAGTGCCCATCCCGGGAGGGTGGGCTGGCTTCCCACCCAGACGAGAGTATGCAGTCAGAGTGCATCCGCCTTCCTCCTACCCGTGTGCACACTCAGCGGGTCTGACTTCCGCCCAGAGAGATTTTTAAAGGATTCCCACCTCCCCCACTCCTGTCTTCACTTACTCACTCACCGGGTCAGCTCCGCACTAGTGCCATGGCGGGAAACGTCTAACAGAAAAGCTGCCCACATCCCACCTCCAGTCTGCATTGTCACTTGGTTTCTTTCCCTTCCTCTCGCCCATATTCAGACACATTTTCGTGTGGGTAGAAACAAGGCACATAGGCCTTAAGGCTCGCCGAGCCTCATAGCAGACCAGCTTCCACTGCGGCGACCAGCTCTGTCCGGAGGGAACGGCTTCCTCTTTAGGACTGTCTGCCTGGCACAGGTGGAGGTGGCGAGTGCAGGGGTCAAGGGCGTGGGCTTTCGGGTCAGACCGCTAGGGCACAGGTCCTGCCTTCTCTCCTTGCTAACCTCGTGGTCTTGGGAGAAGTGCTTTAACCTCAGTTGTATGCAGAACAGAAATGACCAGATGAAAACTTAAAAAGTGCTTAGCATTAACATGCCAAAGCCGGTGCTCAAGGAGGACCAGCTCGGGAGGAAAGCCCTAGAAAGCCCTGCCACTATCCCATCATGACAGCTCCTTGCCTGCGCCCGGCTGTGTGTCAGGAAGCCTGTCCCGAGGCAGGAGCCTGACCACCGCCCTACAAACTCTCTGCGCCACCTGGTTCCAATGTCTTCTCAATTACAATCAAGTTGTCAAGTTGTGATTCACCGAAATCAATGAAAAAAGGAAGTTTGGAATTTATGACTCAAGACTTCTGCTCTTGAGTGAGCCCTCACACAGATATTGTTTGCACTTATCTGTGTTCTGTAGGAAGGAGCAGGCACACACACCTGACCTGCTCCAAGCCAGCCATTGGAGTCGGGGGGGTGGGGGGGCACAGAATCCACCAGGTTTGGCCGGGAGCCGGCGTGGCCCGGCAGAGTGCACGAAAGGTAGAGGACGCTTGCCGCACCTTGCACCAAGAAGGAAATGAGAAACAGGCAAACTTCAGAGAAGCAGGTGGTGTCAGGCCCCAGGTGAAAGGGCGATGTGCTCATCTTCAAACCGACGCGATGTAGGCATTGCTTACCGGCATGCTGAGTACTGGACAGACCTCTGCAGGGGGCACTGCCGTGATCCCCTTTTATAGATGGGGAAACTGAGGCATTCAGGAGTTGAAGTCTGGCCCCTGCTTATGCACTTTACAGGTGGAGGCAGGGATTTGAACCTGACCCTAGACAGTCAGAATCCAGAGCACACGCTTTTAACCCTCAACTCCCAGTTTTAGGAAATTAGCATAGTGAGAGACAAGGACCAGGAACGAGGACACTGGAGCTCAGACGGGCTGAGACCTCCTGGTCTCTCTGCTGGCCGTCCCGAGACCCGTCCCCACGGAGAACAGGGGCCGGGAGTGGTCTGCGGCATCCCCAGGAGGACGGGGCGGGACCGTTCATCCACTTCAGGGAGACTTTTAGCGGCTGAGCTTGAAGTCAGCGCGGTTTTGTGTCTAACCCAGCCTTGACCACAGCTGCTTCACACGGCCCCCCTCGTGGGCATCCCAACAATCCAGCCACTAAAGATGCCCACCTCATGGGTGCAGAAAGGGCACGGCAGGGCTGGAAGGGTCCCCCTGCCCCCTTATTTCACAAGGAGGGCAGCTCTGTCTCATGAGGAACGTGGCTGAGCCAGACCAGCGTGTGGGCAGGCAGCCTTCCACCGTGCGTCCTTGCTGGTCTGTCCCTGGTCACTTGACGTTTCTGTGACCTGCTCGGCCCCGCATTGACTCTTGACCGTCGTGGGGTCTGGACGGGCCTTTCTTCCAAGGCAGCCCACAGTTCTTTTTTTTTTTTTTTTTAAGATTTTATTTATTTATTTGACAGAGATCATGAGTAGGCAGAGAGGCAGGCGGAGAGAGAGGAAGGGAAGCAGGCTCTTTGCTGAGCAGAGAGCCCAATGCGGGGCTCGATTCCAGGACCCTGGGATCATGACCTGAGCTGAAGGCAGAGGCTTTAACCCACTGAGCCACCCAGGCGCCCCCTGCCCACAGTTCTGCTCCTCACCGCAGACCCCCGCCCGGCGTCGGCCAAGGCTCTCTTGTCCGCAGGCTGGCCAGCCTTCCAGGGAGCTGATGTGCGGGGCTTCCTCGTGACTGGCTTGGAAACTGCGAGTTCACACATACCAGTTGTGTCTTCCTCTTCTATGAAAACACACACAGATTTCATTACATTTGCTTCATAACTGAATACAGACAAGAATAATTTGGAGCATGAGTAAGTCTGCCCAGGCAGGTTCCACAGCTCGCTGCCTGCACAGCGTTCCCTCCTGCCCTGGCTGCTGCCTCCCATCCCTCCAGCTGACCTTGCTCCCTTGAGCTCCCCGGGTCCCAGTTCACTTGTGGTTCACCCAAGACTGAGGCTGCCTGGGGCTGCTGCTGGTCCCTGTGAGTGTACAATCTGGACCAAGGCTCAGGCTTGCATGTGGGGCAGCTGAGGAGCGGCACGGCTAGGCTCCTGCCCTGTGCCCAGTGCCTGGTCAAGGGGGTGGCCCCATTTTAGCAGTGAGGGAACAGCCCGAGGTTGCCCAGCTAGGAAGGGGCCGAGGGGAGTTCCCGGACAGCCTGTGCCATGCCAAAGCCCAGCACTTTCCACTACCCCATCTCTCCTCCTACCGAGCACGGGCCCAGCAAGCATCAAGGTCAAGGTCAGTCTGCCAATAACGAACCAGATCCACAAAGCACCTCAGACTGTTGTTTTCCTCTAATGCTGCAGAGTCTCAGAGCCGGAGGGGCCCAGCTCCCACGTCAGGTCCACGGCTTACTGGCTCCAGAAAACTCTTAGCCAGAGCTTCCCTTGGCTGTTCAGTGGGGATCCAGAGAATTACTTACCAGGGCCTTTGCCCAGCTTCAGTGAATGGGACACCCAGAGCACGCGGCAGGTGCAGCGTTCCCAAGATATTCGTTATTGGTGTTATTAGGTGCGGGTCCTCGCCACCAACACTGAGGTCAGTGATGATAGAGACAAAAACCAGGTTGGTGAGAGCAAATGCCAAAGTCAGGGCCCAGAGCCGAGAGCAAAGGCTGAGCTTCTGGAGACCCCAGTCCCTGCCCTGGGTGACGGGCTTCTCCCACCTGCCGCACTCTTCTCCCATCGCTGACTCTCCCTGGTCCCTCTGGTTTGGTCTGTGTGCCTCAGGCGACACGGATGGCCCTCGAAGCCGAAGAGCCCCGGGTGGCCCGGCTGCAGGCCCAGCTGAAGGAGCTCATCGCCCTCTCCTGTGAGCCGCAGCCGCTCTCCGACAGCGTGGTCGCTGCCCTGCAGGAGTTCCAGAGGTATCCGCACGGAGGGAGGCGGGACTCAGGGTGTGCCTTGAACCCCACGCGCAAGGGGGGCTTCTGACTGCCTCGAAGGCCATCGCCGGGAAACGTGTTTGCTTTCTCTTACAATCTGGTAACTCTAACATAATTCTGGTACCCCTCAATCCCTGGGATTTTGCTCCCAGAAGGACTGGACTTGGCTTTGTTCCAGGAGGCGTGGCTCATTCACCGATTTCCATCCGGTCTCCGTGTAGCTTCGCCCTGGGGAGGCGTCCCCCAAGTCATGGCCCAAAGGGAGGGCTTTTGAGCAGACAAACACCATCCCCCTGCCTGCAGACGGTGCTGACTCAGCATCTGAGCCTGTCTTCAGACCAGCCTCTACCTCCCCCTCGGCCCATGGGCTCAGGCAGAGCTGGGGCTCCAGTGTCCTGGCTCAGCAAAGACCAGCAGATCAGAGCACGACCCGCGCTGGAGCCGAGCACAGTGCCAGTTTGCAGCCTGTAGCTCTTTTCGCTCCAGGAGCCTCAGAGCGGTTGTAAACACAGCACGCTGTCCACATATCCACAGCACCTCTCCTCCCTCCACCTGACACACAGGTTCCTTCTAAATGAACTCGGGGGCTCCCCACTTGCTGTGCATCTGTACCTTGGAGCAGGGGCCCGGATCCCCTGCGGGAAGCTAAGGCCGTGGCAGGGCCGTGCACTTCCTCTGCACGGCTAGCCGAGGGACTCCCCTCCAGCTTCTGCTGAGGCTTTACGTGCTGGCTCTCTGTGATTGGATGTCGTAGTTGAGAGATTATTTCTAGAAATTATTAGGGCCCAGGATGATGGTCTCTCACTCAGGAAGGGATTTTGCTTTAGCTTCCACAAGGTGCCTGGGGGTGGGCTGCACCAGGCCAGGGGCTCCATGGTTCCTCTTCAAGGCTTGAGGTTCTCGGGTCGTGAGGCTGGGCTGCAGGTCTGTCTGAGAACAAGCTTCCTTCCAGCGCACGTTAATCCAGCCGGTTAGACCCCCGAGGCCCCGTAGCCACGCCCAGCAGGCTGCGGGAACAGCGTGTGCTGGGCTCCGCGGGAGTCCCCGGTAGAGGCCTCAGTTCTGGACTGACCCCACTCTCTCCTCTTTCCGTGTCTCTCCTCTGTGGCCCTTGCAGCCTGAAGGGGCAGAGCGCCAAACTTCACAATGCCACGGGGCTGGAGCTGTGGCAGCGTTTCCAGCGACCCCTACAGGATCTGCAGCTGTGGAGGGCCCTGGCGCAGAGGCTCCTGGACATCACCGCCAGCCTGCCAGACCTGCCCTCCATTCATACCTTCCTGCCCCAGATCGAGGTAAGCAGGTCCTGCCAGGAGGGCTGACCAGCGCAGAGGGGAGGAGGGAGGCCACACCCGCTAGGCGCGACACCACAGTCCTACTTCCAGTGAAAGGCGTGTTCCTGGGTGCTCCAGGAATCTGGGCAAAGTTCATCATACCCCTGCCTGGCAAGTTCTAAGTAGACACAGGAAATGTCATCAGTGACCAAGGTCATCCTCAGTTCTTGGGTAGAAGGCAAAGTCTGGTAGCTAGTGTGACCACAGGACTTTACCGACCCTCCCACACCCCTTCCGTCCAGGATCCTCTTGCAGACAGTCCTCTGGGGGAAGCATGAGCAATTTTGAGGGAGGGCATGTGAGGCCATTACTTTTATTGTGTGGGTATCAGTTAGGAGGCATGTGACAAGTGACAGAAATTCTGACCAATGGTAGCTTAAAACCCAGAGACTTTCAGGTGGTTCAGGACTGGCTTGACAGATCAACAGTATCTTCTGGGACCCAGGCTCTTTCTAGCTCGAAGCCACATCTCCCTTCATGGCCCCAAGATGGCTGCCACCACAGCAAGCTTGCATCTTCCCATGAACAACATCTTGTTCAGGAAGGAACAGTTTGGGGACAAAAAGGATTTCTCTATTCACCATTTTGAACAGGGAGGCAAACCCTCCTTCTAGAAGGCCCAGGGGATTCCTTACAGCTCAGTTGCCAGGTCACATGACTTTCCCTGGGCCAATCACTGGTTGAGAATGATGGGTTTGCCAGGACTGGTTTATACCAAACAGATTGTTTGGTGTCAAACATGATTAAAGAAGACAATTGAGAGGAGACAAACCAACTTTGTTTAACACTTCATGAGGCGGACAGCCTCCTTTTGGAGAACTGCAAAATGGGGCAGACAGCAGGAAGGTTTAATAGGATAAAGAATGAAGGACAAGGAAAAGACAGATAGAAAACCTCTGACTGGCTGACGGTCAGCCTTGTTTGTGTTGAGAAAGCCGAGAGTTGGCTTGACATTTGGGGATTGTAGGCTAGATACACTGTGTTTCTGGTCAAGCTGAGCATTTACGGGGAATCAGAACTTATCTGGAAGTTTCATTTTGTTGCCGTGGCATCCAGGGTGGAGGCAGACCCATCCTGACCCTAGAAACTTATTTCAGCACCCGTAACCGGGCACTTTGCCATCCGACACAGTGCTGGTTGTTGGGTGAGCAAGAAGGAGGGATGAGTGTTGGGCAAGCAGACCTCAGCATCTCCCACAAATGCCTATCAACATGGCAGCTCTGATTAGCCCATCAATGCTGCCCGATAGTACCCAGTGGAGGTCTGAAGTCCATGAAATACTTTCAACCATTTGAGTCTATAAAATACTAGGTCCAGGGATTCTAAGACACACTGAGTGGGAGGAGACGCAAAAGAATGTCAGATATAAGCCTCACTTTATATTCATTTTCATTCTGGTTATGAAAGTCATGCCTGCTTGGAGATGTGAAGATTTGTGAAGAAGGAAGCAGAAAGCGTCCACAATCCCATGCACCCTAGGACCACTCTTAACATGTGGAGGGACACAACATCACATTTTCTATCCAACCTGGTATTTCTAGAGGCCCTTCAACACACATAAAATTCACTTGGGGGAAGCCTGAGGATCTTACATGTGTTGGAAAAATCAATTTTAGGTCAGACAATCCCAAATAATACACTTTATATTGGTTGAAAATCCATCTAGTCATTTCTGTGCAATGTGGTCACCATTAGAAGCCTTAAATAATTCATGACAATTTTTGTGTATTTGGGATCATGTTATATAGTTGTGTATTCTGATATTTGTAGTTGGCCCATCTGAGCTTTTTTTGGGCATCATTTAAAATGGTTCAGGGAGACCCATGATAATTAGAGTGTCAAAACTTTAAAGAAAGAATCTTAAAAGCAGCAAGAGAAAAATAATGTGTTACGGATAAGGGAAACTTCATGAACTATAGGCAAATTTTTCAGCAGAAACTGGGCAGAGGGTCTGAATGGCATTTTTCCAAAGAAAACAACCAGATGGCCAACAGGCATATGAAAAGGTACTCAACATCGCTCATCATCTGGGCAATGCATTTCACAACCACAGTGAGATAGCACCTGTCAGAATGGCTAGCATCAGATGACAAGGGATAACAAGCATCAATGAGGATGTCGAGGAAAGGGAACCCTTGAGCACTGTCAGTGGGAGTACAAATTGGTGAAGCCGTGGTGGAAAACAGTATGAAAGTTCCTCAAAAAATTAAAAATAGAACTACCCTATGATTCAGCAATACCCACTTCTGGGTACTTATCTAAAGAAAACAAAAATACTACTTTGAAAAGATATCTGCATCTCCCTGTTCATGACATCATTATTTACAAAGGCCAAGGCCTGAAAACAACTGAAGGGTCCCCTGATGGGCGAATGGATGAAAGCAGATGTGATAGATAGGTCCGAGCATACATAATGGAATGCTACTCAGCCATAAAAAAGAATGAAATCTTGCCACTGAAAGTAACATGGATGACTCTTGGGACATTACATTAAATGAAACAAGTCAAGCCAAGAGAGACAAATACCACACGATCCCATCTCTATGTGGAATCTCAAAACAAAACAAAACAAAACTTGTAGATATAGAGAACAGAATGGTGGTGGCCAATGAGGTGGGGTGTCGGGAGTAGGCAAAATGGGTGAAGGGGGTTGAGGGGTACAAACTTGCAGTTACGGAATAAATAAGTCATGGGCTGTTAGGTCCAGCATGGTGACTATAGTCATTATTGTAGTGCATAGTGAAAGTTTCCAAAAGAGTAAATCTTAAAAGCTCTCATTGTCGCGGTGCCTGGGTGGCTCAGCGGGTTAAAGCCTCTGCCTTCTGCTCAGGTCATGATCCCAGAGTCCTGGGATTGAGTCCCTGCTTCGGGCTCTCTGCTCAGTAGGGAACCTGCTTCTCTTCCTCTCTCTGCCTGCCTCTCTGCCTACTGTGATCTCTGTCTGCCAAATAAATAAGTAAATAAAATCCTAAAAAAAAAAAAAAAGCTCTCATTGTCGTAAGGAAAAAATAATCCTAACTTTCTATGGTGATGGATGGTGCTAGATTTCGTGTGGTGATCATTTTCACAGTGTACACAAATACCAAATCCCTATATTGTGCATCTGAAATATGTTATAGGTCTATTATACTTCAACTGAACAAATTTTAAGGAAAAAAGATAAAATGTTTCCAAAAAGTCATCACTTTAAATGGCTGCATGATATGCTTTTCCTTTCTTACAATATTTAGGTTGCTTCCAGTTTTCCTTCTCATCATTTGTATATGTTGAATATCCATGTACAGATTTTGGTCTCCATTTCCATCATTTTCCTCCTCATGTTGCTGTTGAGGGACCAGAACCAGAGAGAAGTTAGGGTGTTTGTTCAAGGTCAGGCAGAGACACTCAATTTCAAGGTCACTCGAGAGGCAGAGCTGAGGCTAGAATGGTGGATTCTAGCCTCTTATGTTCTTATTCCTGCCGTTACATTGGGTCCTGGGAAGATGTTTGTGAAGCAAGCAGGACAATTAAATCATTATCCTTTGACTGTTAAGGAAACTGTGTCCCAGAGAGGGGAAGGCTCTTACTCAAGGTCACACAGCAACAGTGTCAGGACTGGCTTTGATTCAGTGACAGGTGCTTTTCCCACTGGATCCCAGTTGTGTTTCCATCCTGTCCATCTCACTGGGGCAGAAAGCTAACCAGGACCTATGCCAGGCCGGAGGGGGAGGTACTGTCTTTCTAGAATGTGACTCAGGACCGCCAGGCCAGGAGTTTCATAGAGCAGTATATTGGAAAATCGGGCAGGACTGTGGTTTGTCCGTGTTTAAATGCTGTTTGCTGGCTGCGATCGTGTCTTGGATTACGCTCACCAGCCTTTCCCAGGAAGCATGGGTTTCCTGGGCCAGGAACAGGCTGCCAGCCCTATATTTCTTGGCTCAGCTCCTACACTGAGCCTGAGTAGTCTATGGACCCACAAAGTTCTTCCGGAACCCAGACACCAGGCCCCAACATTGGACATGGCTGAAATACTTGTTTCCGGGGGTAATTGTAACAAGTCCCCAAACTGGGTGTATTAGAGCAGCAGAACCTCATTTTCTCATGGTTCTGGAGACAGCAAGACCACAATCAGGCTGTCCAGGGGGTCATGCTGTCTCTGAAGCCTCTAGGGGAGAAGTCTTCCCTGCTTCTTCTAGCACCTGGTGTTTGCTGACGATTGTTGGTGTCTGCTGGCCTGTAGACCCATCCTTCCAATCTCGGCCTCTGGGGTCATGTGGACAGTTTCTCCCCTTCTCTTCCATCTGTGCATGTGTATCTGGGTCCAGATTTCCCCTTTTAGTAATGCACAGGTCACCCTGAATGAGGGTCCCCCTAATGACCTCATTTCAACTTGGTTACCTCAGTAAAGACCCTATCTCCAAATAAAGCAACATTCGGAGGTAGTTGGGGATGGTGGCTACCATGACTTCCTATCTTTCAGCGGGGGACACAGCTCATCCCGGAAGAGCTGGTGTACTGACGCCAGCTGAGAAGGGCCGTGTGCTAGTGTGTGCCCACTGTGGGCTGTGCACCGTGTTAAATGCTGGCTGGGTCTCCCCTCATGTCAGCCTCATCCAGCCCCGTGAGTTGGGTGTGACTACGCCCATTTTACAGATGAGGAAACTGAGTCTTGGAGCTACCCAAGGCCTCCCAGTTAGTACAGAATTCACACTCACAATGGCGACTCCTCAGCTTGAATTTGTGACCCCTGTGGTATGGTGTCCAGGTTTGCTGAAAAGGGAGTGCAGGTCACCCCCTCCCTAAAGAGGCTTGTCCTCTCTGGCCGATCACCAACCACAGGCCCTTGTAGGAAGGTTACACCAGTTCAGTTGTGTCGGCCGTGTTTATGCTGCCGTTCCTCCAGAGACCCTCTCTGCCTTCCCAGGACTGTTGGAAAAACTGCCTCCTCTGGGAGCCTTCTTGGATTTCCCCAACTAGGAGTGTTCAGCTCTGCCTTGAACACCCAGAGGGCTCTGCTGAAACTTTCAGGAAGTGATCACTTTCTGCCTTGGATTAGAATTACCTACCTGGCCGGGGGGATCTTCGTTCTTCCTTCCCAGCTCCGTGACTAGCTCAGTATCTCAGTAATATCACAGGAATAAAGTGGATGGACTCTGCCAGCTAATGACAAGACCCCTGGGGGCCCTCTGAGTCTCAAGAGGTGCTTACTCCAAATGGCAAATTAATCAGCGGGAACCTGAGGCTTGGCCCAGGGCTTTGGGGCAGGAGGAGGGAGCATAGGCTGGGGGGATGTGGTCAGGGCAGGCTTCCTGGAGGAGGTGGGGCCTGGGCTGTGCCGCGTCTGACTGTGGCTGCATGGGAGCCAGCTTCTCATCACATGAGTCTCCTTTAGGCCCTCCCTCACCTAGCGAGCCCCACACAGCGGAATTCCACACAGCGGTCACCTCTTCTGGGGGGCCTTCCTGAATTCCCACTGACCGCGCTCCCCGAGGCCCCTAGACCTTCAGAATGTCCTAAACAGCGCCCAGGGGGTAGGCCCATTGCTGTCAGCGATGGTGGGGTGGGGGACGGTCATTGAGGAAAGGATCACTGGACCCTGGCGGGGGGGATGGCTGGAGAGGAGGTAGACTTCTTGCCCAGGTTTTGGTGATTAGATGGAAGTGGGGGGGTGACAGCGGATTGCAGTGACCCTGAAATGCAGGGCCTCCCCAACGCGTTCTGCCATCCCCTCTGCTCCGGGCATGAAAGGCGCACGTCCTGTGGGGCGGGGTGGGGGGGGCAGCAGTCAGCCTCCCAGTGCGGGCCTGCCCTGCCGGCCCCTGGGGTTACCGGATGCCTTGTCTGCCTCAGGCGGCGCTGGCCGAGAGCTCCCGCTTGAAGGAGCAGCTGACGGGGCTGCAGCTGAAGAAGGAGTTGCTGAGGAGCATCTTTGGCCCGGACAGAGCCACGGCCCTCCTGGAGCAGGTGGCGAGCTCTGTGCGGGACAGGGACCTGCTGCACAACAGCCTTCTGCAGAGGAAAAGCAAGCTGCAGGTGGGTGTCCCGGGTCACCCCCTGGGCACCAGCCCATCTGGGGAGGGAGGGGGGCGGCCTGCCTTCCTGCCTCAGTGGTACCACCGGCTGCCAGTGGCCTGCCCTCTCCCTTTGTCCCCATGGCCTCAGCTCCTCATCTGTACACGGGATGTGATGAACGAGCGAGCCTTCTAACGAGTGTCCTGGGCACCTGCCATCCCCTCCTCTGCCCCCCAAACCCCTGTCTACACTGCTGTCACACACAACCGGCTTCCCCGGGGTTGGGGGGGCAGGAGTGTCAAAGATTTCTGTACTAGAGAGCGGAACAGCAGTCATGTGAGGACCCCCATGGTGATTCCAGGGAGGGCGTCCAACCCCCGCAAGGGCTCCAGGAAGCCTTCCTGGAGGGGGTGATGCCTGAGTGGGTGTGAGGCGGCCAGGAGAAGGCTGGAGAAAGAGCCATGGGGGTGTGAGGGGCAGGTTGTGCAAGGTGCGTGTGAGGAAATTTAATTTCTGTGCTGCCCATTATGTGTCTCTGCAGAGCTTGCTGGCCCAGCACAAAGATTTTGCGGCTGCTTTTAAGCCCCTCCAGAAGAAGATCTCGGACCTCCAAGACAGGGTCCAAACTGAGAATGGGCTTCAGCAGGACCTTCCTCGGAAACAGGCCCAGCTCTCGAGGTTGCAGGTAAGGGCTCGGTGGGGCCCGAGTGGTCCTGCTCAGGGGCTCCGCTGCGCCCAGAAGCAGCTCCCCTCCAGCCGCCACGGAGCCTCTCACCTGAGCTTGGACCTTTCCTCTGAATTTCTGCTGATTTATCTGGTGGCTTCCGGCCTCCGAGAGACCTTTAGTACGTGCAGACAGATGATTCCCAAGCCCAGCAAAGTGGTGTTTACTCTGTGATTCCAAAGTCTACTGTGGGTATTGTTTTCCTTAAATTGCTTTGCTAAGGGTTCCTACTGAGTTCAGCGGCCTTCAGTTAAATAATTGGATTTTTGAAAGTGAAAAAAATGCTTTAAAACACCTGCAGGCTGCGCACAGGCTGCCAGTCGATAATTATCGGCTTGATAAGGAGCTGATAAGATTTTAAATGCACGTGATACAAGGATCCTTTTAAAACTCCAGCAGAGCTCATCCTTCCGTTGAGAGGGTTCTTAGGAAGACTTAAAAATGGTGCATTTGGGGGCTTTGAAACTCAGGTTGGGCTGTGATTCTTCTCCAGGTCAAGTGGTCGTCAAGTAAGAATTCACATGGGAGTTTGCTCCCCAGAGAAGCCTTCCAGGCTTGTCCCAGATTTTTTTTTTTAAGATTTTATTTGACAGAAAGAGCACAAAAAGGGGGAGTGGCAGGCAGAGGGAGAGGGAGCAGCAGACTCTGTGCTGAGCAGAGATCACAACACGGGGCTCGATCTCAGGACCCTGGGATCTTGACTGAGCTGAAGGCAGATGCTTAACAGACAGAGCCACACAGGCGCCCTGTCCCAGAATGTTTTTGCCTCCTTTTAAAGATCTTACCAGCTCTGAGAGGGGGACCTGTCAGATGGCCATATGGTGCAACCTCAGGGGTGGGGAGCCCCATCATGCTGGGACCCTCCCAAGCTCCTCTACTCAGAATCTCTCCCCCAACCCTGATCGGCTCCCATGACAAGAGGCAAACAGGACAGCCACACTTGCTTTTTCTGCAGGGGCTTCAGGAAGAAGGGCTGGACCTGAGGGCACAGATGGAGGCCCTGAGGCCTCTCATCCAGGGGAACCCCAGCCACCAGCACAAAATGGACCAGCTTTCCACCAACTACCAGGCCCTGCAGAGATCTCTGGAGGTAAACCAGGCTCCCGGGATCCTACACTCTGGGGGTCTTCCTCTGTCTTTTCTTCCTTTATTCCTTCCAACCTTTCTGTGTTTCTTTTTCCGTTCCTATCTTCTCTTCCTCATTCACCCAGCAGATGGTTATTGAGCACCTCCTGTATGCCAGGCAGCGTTCTGGGCCCCAAGGCGGAAGGCTGCACCAGCCAGCCAGCCAAAGCCCCTGCTCCCGGGGGGATTGTATTCTAGTGGGTGGATGGACCATGAGTCAGCAAAATAGCAAGTTAGATATATTTCCAGTTGTGCCAGGAGGCGGAGGAACAGAACGGGCTGCTCTGATCCCCACAGCAGCCCCGGGGGTGCAGTGGGCGTTGGCTATGTTAAGGGCAAGTTGAAAGTTGCGCTGCAGCTGCCCGGGGCTTCCTCTGCAGCGCCCTCTAGCGGCCTCCCTGGGCTTTGTCGGGTCTGCACCCTTCCACCCACCCCTTGAGCCCTGGGAATGGGGCGGGGTACAAGCTTCTTCAAAACTGGCCTGAGGACAAGTTTCAGTGACTGATTCAGGTAGGGGCCCGGGTCTGCCTTGGTCACCTGTGCCCAGGGGATTGTGGGGCCGGCCCTCAGGCAGCCATTCCTCAAGAAAACAGTCTAAGGCGGGCTTCTCCGCGCTACGGGACCTGGCCTATTTTAATAACAAATGTTCCCAACATCCTGTGTCATCCCGAAATTCATAGAGAGTCTAAGTGGCCCACGCAATGTAAGGACGGCATGTAATGCCTTTCCTGTGATACGAAAGAGAAAAGGCAGTAGTTAGAATAAAATGCTTTTGGCATGTAAGTGTGGAAGGTGGTCCCAGGAAGGCGCGCCCCGTGTGGGTGACCGCCCCCCAGCGCCTCTACTTATGAGATTCTCCGAAAATGTGAACAACATTTGGTGAAGTTTCAGTCACACCAAAGCACAGTCTTCCATCTGTTGATGGAAGTAGAGGCATTCCTGGAAAAATCAGCCTGTTTATTAGGACCAGAAACCTCTGTGTTTGTCCGTCAGCTGGGGAAAGTGTCCAAGCTGGGGTCATGATCAGCATGTTTCTCAGCACTGCGGGTTCAAGGAGGGCACGAGGAAACCTTGCAGGCCATGGGGCAGTGGGGTGGCCACACCTGTCACTCTCACTGTATCTGCAGGTGTCACTCCTGCCCCATCACTGTCACAGCAACCAAGCCCCACCCCCACCCTGCGAGCTTCCAGGAAACATGGACCCACCTGTAGATGCCCACTGATCTGCGTGACTGACTTAACTCCACTTAATAAATTAGCGGCTAGTGGTCTCAAGGTGGAGGCAGGGGGCGTAGAGAAAAAGGAATCACCGTCCCTGCTGCTTGGGAGCCCACAGAGCCCAGAGAAGCAGCAAGCCTGAACGCTAATGCTTGTATCACGTGATGAGTCTGCTTGATCGTGATAATAATTAGAAGCAGCATTAGCTGAGCCCGATTAGTAGTGGGGGAACGCGGATTCTCCAATCGTCTCATGCTTCTTCATTTGTTGTCTACATGCTTTTTCAAAGAAGTCATGCCCCCCCCTTTATTACTGGGGTACTCAGGGCTTTTTAAATCCTTTAAGTGCAAATAAGTCCTTCCCCCACAGCCCAGGTGACCCTCCTGTCTCCCCTTGGGTGGCGGGGCACCTACCCCACTAAGCAACCCGAGGCCACTGAAGGCATTGGGTCTGAAGGTGCCCAGGGGACGGGAGGGGCAGGTGTGGTGACACTGCGGAGCAGTGGAGTCTTAGGTGACTGTTCAGGCTCTGGTCACTGGTTTGTTGCAGGAAGATGGGATGCAGTGTCTGTGTGTCCCCAGCTCTAGCGGGCCTGGCGTCCAGTGGTATCAGCCAGCATCTGGAATGCAAGAGGGCAGGGCCAGCGGTGGCCTCAGCCAGGGCTCGCAGAGAGACCCGGGGGTCTGACTGCGCTGCGGTGGGCTGGCGGGAGGGCTCAGAGGGGCCCAGGTTGGGTGACCAGGAGGACAGACAGGCGCCTTCCTTTCCTGAAGACGGAGAAGAACAAGGCCCAGCCTCAGAGAGCTGAGAGGGGCTGACCCAGAGGAGGGGCAAGAAAAAGCAAGACCATTTTCAAAAACTATCAGAATATAATCCTATCTAGAAAAGCAAACGTCTAAGTGTGCAGTTGGATGAATTTTTAAAAACTGTCCACGTTACCAGCACCCAGATCATGACACAGAATAATAATGGCTTCCCCCGGCCCCCAGAGCCCCTCATGCCCCCCGCAGTCACTGCCCACCACTCCTGGCACCTGAGGGTTACCCCGACTTTCAACTTGGAACACCATGGATTGAGTTTGCCCAATTTTAGATGTTATTTTAATTGAATCTGACAGAACGTTATCTTTTGTGTCCAGCTCCCAGCTGCCCACAGGTTGGCTGTAAATTCATTCACAGTGCTGCATTAGGTTCTTGTTTAAACTGTTCATTCTAAAATATTCCACTGTCTGAAGATAGCTCCGCATACGCACCCGTGCTTCTGTCACTGGGCACCTGGCTAGCTTCCCGGTCGGGACTCTCACAAGCAGCACCACTTGCGGGCGTGCCTTTTGGTGAAGATGCTTGTGTCTGTTACATTTACCTCTGGAGTGAGATGGTTGAGGCACAGGGATGCCTGTGTTCAGTTGTAGTAGACACTGACCTTTGGTTCTCCCAAGTGGTGTGTGAGGGTTGTGCACACAGGTGGTGCGGGGAGCCCTGATTGCCCGCACCCTCATCTGGACACGGTGCCGTCTGTAAAAGTCATGCCAGACTAGAGGTACTTTAAACCACAGCTGGTCTGCCCAGGGTAAATTCGCTATACTGGGCAGAAGGGAGGACTCGCCTCTTGTGTTCCTGCTGGTGGGGAGCCCTAGGGGCCATCTTACTGGGGGGCCTGTAGGATGTGGGGGCGCCCAGGGTCCCAGCCCCCTCTGGTGCTCAGACCACACTGGGCCCCCCGGGTCTGTGCCGCAGGACCTCACGGACAGGTGCCAGCAGGGTGTGCGGGAGCACTGTACCTTCTGCCACGAGCTGTTGGAGCTGCGGCAGTGGATTGCCACGGTCTCTCAGAAGCTGCGGTCACACCAGGAGGACGCGGGCCCCTGGGATGCCCCGTCCCGAGAGGTCGAAGTCGAGGTAAGATGGCTTACCCAGTTCCCTCCCTTGCCTCCCAAGAAGCAGGCTTGGGAGGTCAAAGATCAACACGCGGGGACCGGAGACCCCTGCCCCGACCTCTCACTGTGCGGGGCCGCGTGTCCGGTAGAGGCTGCTGGCTGAGCTCCCGGAGAAGGAGGCCCAGCTGCCCCTGGTCGAGGCGCACGGCCAGCTGGTGATGAAGAAGTCGTCTCCGGAAGGGGCTGCCGTGGTCCAGGAGGAGCTGGAGGAGCTGGTGGCGTCCTGGCAGGCCCTGAGGCGGCTGGAGGAAAGCCTGCTGAGGTGAGGGTCCCTGGTTCGGAGCCTGGTCTCAGGCAACACCCCCTTACCATGCAGGGGAGAGCCCTGGGGTGCCCTTAGAACAGGAGGCCGGGGTTCCGCTGGGCGCCAAGCATGATGCCAGGCGCAGCTCTGGTCTATGCCAAGGGCAGTGTCCCAGCCTGGGACTGAGCCTCCAGCCCACGCTGCCTGGGGCCTCCCCCTTGTCCATGGGTACCTGCACTTTAATGACAAGGTCACGTGGGTCTCCAGTAGGAAACTGGAAATGCATGTGCCAGGGGAGCGTTCCAGCAAACCCGAAGGATTGGCGACCCAGAGGATGGGCTCCTACCACGCGGTGCCCCGGTTCTGTTACTTCCATGACCTGGCGAGTCCCCATCGCATCCCCGCGGTGACTGGCCCGTTTGTCTCCTCAGCCTCATCAGAAACCGGCAGCTTCAGAGGATGGAAGTGGACTCGGGGAAGAAAATGATTTTCACCAACAACATCCCAAAGGCCGGGTTTCTCATCGATCCCGTGGATCCTGTTTCTAGGCGTCGCCGTCAGGTGCGTCTGACTCGCGGGGCTCCCGGGGGGGGGGGGGGGGGCCGGGGCCGGCGTCAGGGATCGGGGATGGTCTTCAGCCACGTGCTCAGCTCAGGACTTGGCTGGGTCCCATCCTGGATGCCCCTGCCCCTGCTCCTTGTGCCACGGTACTGAGGGAGCCAGAGACCCCAGACCCAGGCCCCAGGGAAGGTCAGAGGTGTCCCTTGTGGGGACAGGTCCTCACCCCTCAGACACGAGATAGCCAGCCGGCCCCGCAGGGCTGAGGGCTTCCTGCTGGCCCCCGATTGCAAACTGCAGTCGTGTAGGGTGGGCCCCTCCTTGTGCCCTAAGCTGTATTTTGTTCGAGAGATCTAAGCTAACCACCTTGCGTTATCTGTCCCTTCTCTTGACGGCCAAGGAAATGCATTAAAAAGACATTCCTTCTTGGTTCTTCAGAAACCAATGCCAGCTCTCATTCTCCCCTGTATTCTAGTACTATCCCTTCCCAAATGACCTGCTGGGGGTCGCTGTGACCGGTGGGGTGGTTAGGGTGGGGGAAAGGTGGTCCGCACAGAAAGGTGGTCCTGGCAGAGCTGGGACCTGGGGCCCTCAGAGGGTCACACCCACAGCCTCGCTGACCACAGCCTTGCATTTTCGACATTCCCTCTGGCCACAGAGCCCGGAGAGGGCAGGTGTGGTGCACAGGTGACCACTGTTCCAGCCATTCTGGTAAGGAATAGTGGCGGCTGCTGCTAGGACACCAGCAGGTGGCCACGATGACCCACTGTCATAGCTCCAGCAGCTCAGGGCAGAAAGTGCTGTGATCCCACATGCCCCGCAGGCACCCATCCATGAGATCCTGTGGCACAGCCCTGGGGGACCCAGGGCGCCCTGAGCACCGGCCGAGGCAGACCCCTGGGCCACCCCAACCCCGCGGGACCTCCGGACCTGAATCAGAATTAAACTCCTAACATGGCCACATTGAATGGAGAGACATGCCTCCTCCCGCCCAGGCCTCTCTCCTTCCCTTTGTGCGTCCCCATCCCCACCTTCTGCCTCAGTGGAAACCCCCAGGGTTCGGGGCTGATGGGCTGTTTCACCTCTGATGCTTTGACGGCACTGTGTGCTCCGCAGGCAAATCCACTCCAGGACCAAGGCGGCCATGAAGGTTTCTCCCGGCTCCAAAGGGACTTGGAGCAGTGGCTGGAGGAGGAAAATGCCAAGCTGGTTAGAATCATCGCCATGAGAACAGCCACCGCCAAGGATCTGAGGACCAGAGAGACAAAGCTGCAGGTTAGTTCTCACAGAAAGGTTTCCCCCCGTGGATGTGCTTGCCACCAGGGAGTTTTTTAAAAAAAAAAAAAAAAAAAAAAAAGAGGACACACTTGGCTTGTGAGCCGTTTTTACTTATGTATAAGTAACAGTTCTTAAACTTTTTGGGTTCATGTATTTCAGAAGAACTCTAGAAGAACCATTCATTCCTTAAGCCTAGGGAACTTGGAAAATATCACTACTAATCTCAACTTTGATATCAGTTAGCTGTTGCTGTGTAACAAACCGTTCCAATGGCTTCAGACAGCCCGTTTCATTTAACTCATGATTCTGAAGGTTGGCCGTCTAGGCTAAGGCCATCTGGGCAATGCTTCTGGTCTCAGCAGGGCTCCCTGATTTGCTGTCAGTTATCGGTCGGCTGGGCGGCTCTACTGGGGGTTGGCAGGCTGCTGGAGATGAACCACGCATCTGCTCTCCTCCTGTGGGCAGCCCAGGCTTCTAGTAGCAGAGCCATTGCCTGAGAGGGTAAGTGGGGGAGCCCTTCTGAGGCCTAGAGTAGGAACTGGTACATGACTTCCCCTGTATTCTGTTGGACAAAGAAAATCACAAGGCCAAGCCAGATTCAGGTGGAGGAAAAAGAGTCTCCACCTCCTGATGGGAAATACTCAAGGTCATATCACAAAGGGCATGGATATGGCAGGGGAGGTGCGTTAGGAGCATCATAGCCATTTTTGCGATCCTTCTACCACCAATCTTCTTTCTCCTTCACTTCCATGTCTAAACAGTCCCCCAGCCCTTCTGGATTCCACCTCCTGGGTGCGTTTTGTTCTGTGCCCGCTTGCTACCACTGTGTTAATCTAGGTAGTTACCACTTCTGACCTTGATTATGGTGGTAGGCTCCCAGCTGGCCTCCTTCCTTCCTCTTGGGCCCCCATCCAGGTCACAGCTCAGTTCTGCAGCCACAGTGACCTTCAGCATCCTAAACCTGCCTTTGTTCTTCCCTTGACGAGAGCTTTTCAGTAGAGAATCCAACCACATCCGCACCCTAAGCATATCACACAAGGTCAGCTCAACCAGGCCCCAGCCTACCTCTTTTTTTCCTTGTTTCTCTGCAGTTTTCCTGGGATATGTTAGGGTTTGGAATTTTTTTTTACATTTTTCTTACCTGGAACTCATCTGGATTCTGGAATCTGTGGTTTAGACTCTTTCTAGAAAATTCTGTGATACGTTAACATATTGCCTCTGTTTATTGCCTCTTAACATACTGCCTTGTTCCCCTTCTCCTCTCCTTCTGTGATGCTGCTGAAACATGGTCTTCCTTCTCACTGGGGGCTCTATGTCTCCTCCCTTCTCTTATGTCTTGTTCATCCTTCAGTCTCTTCCTGTTGCATTCTGGAGACTTTTTCTACCCTGCCTTCGAGTTTACAGATTCTCTCTTTAGCTGTGTCTCATTCATTTTACACATGTCTGTTATGCCTTTACCTTTTGATACTATGTTCCCCAGTTCTAGAATTTCTACCCAGTTCTCTTGAAATAACCACTCTGTCGCTTTCCATAGCTTCCAGAACCCTGCTGATCTTCTTAAGCCTGGTGTTTAATCCTTTGAGCCTAGTAAAGAGACCTGTCTTACCAAGTGTGTCTAATAATTCTAGTATCTCAAGTCATCTTAGGAACGTTTCTTCTGCGTGTTGTTTCTGCCTGTTCTTGTTGTCAGTGTCTTGCAGGTGTGCGGCTGCTTTGCTTTTGTGCTGGGCATCGCATGTGGCGAAAGAAGTATAGGGCTCATTTGAAATTGAGGATCATCTCTTTTCCAGGGAGGATTTTGTTTGTGGCTTCCAGGCAAGGAGGGCTTTATTATTCTGAAACCAGGGAATCCAAGTTCAATGTTGGAGGCTCCCTGCACCCCCTGATGACGCAGACTTCAGTCCACACAGGGTGTGAGTTTATTTCTGATTAACCTTTAGGAAGTCTCAGCCACAGGGAGAGTGGGTTATGAGAATCTCCACTCCTACGGAGCCCAGACCTTGACCTTTGTCTCTGTAGCCCTGTGAGGCTGCCAAAATCATGATCTGCTTCACAACTCTTTCTTCTAGATTGGCAAGTGTCCTGCAAGCAAAAGCAGGCCTGACACTGGGCTTACTTCTCTGGGCTTCATCATTTCCCAGGTTTTAGCCTGATGTGCCTCACTCTCTTGCCAACTCCTGGATGCCTTCTTGGTGTTTTTAGTAGTTTGTCCTCGGCCAGAGGTTTGGTCCAATCATCTAGGGGACAATGAGCAGGAAGTCCTTCCTGCGGACCTCCTACTTCACATTTGGCCACAATTCATTTCTTGATTTCTTGCCACCACTTCCCAACCCCAGTTGTATCACAGACAACTTGCGACTGCCCCAGGTTAAGCCTCACTCTTGTCCAGCTCACACTCTAACGGGTTCTGAAAAGCTAGGCAAACTGCCTGTATCACACTGTGAGTAGGATGGGATGAAAGCAAGGCTACAAAGCCAGAATTTAGACCCATGTGCTCTGATTTGGAGCCCTGCTCCTACCCCCACATCACTACAGCCCCAGAGTCCTGAGGATTATCTGCCTAATCCCTATAGCCCACGTTGAGGCTTGCCCATGCCAACAGAAAAGCATGTTCAACAGTGGTAGCTTATTATAATGAGGGCAACTCTGATGTCAGGCTCTCCAGAGGACCCGGTTCTAGAACATTAGAGATGGAAGTAACCGTGGAGATCATTCTGGATTGTTCCTGAAAGTGACTGCCTGGCCTTGGCTTGAATTTGCCTGAAGGGGTTCTCACCTTACAGGTTCTGCCAGCCGCCTCTCAAGTGAAATTTGATTGGCTCTGTGTGACCGGCCAGGTGGGGTGGTCTGGTCCATTTAGAAGGCTCACAGGACACTGCCTTTTCCCCACAGGAGCTGGAGGCTCGAGTGCCAGAAGGTCAGCATCTCTTCGAGAACCTCCTTCAACTCGGGCCAGCAAGGGGGACCTCCAACGAGCTGGAGGACTTGCGGTACCAGTGGATGCTGTACAAGTCCAAGCTCAAGGACTCCAGCTACCTGCTGGTAGGTGCTAAGGAAGCGTGGGTCCCAGGCCCCGGGGATGGGATTCTGGCTAAGCCCAGGCTCACGTAGGGAGACGAGCTGGGCCACACACTTTCTGCCCTGGGCCTCCACACTCCAGACTGAAGCGACCACTCCAAGAGAGCAGTGCTCGGTTACAAAATGTCACATGGTCGTCTTGCTGCCCTGTGTGGCTGGCGCTCTGGGAACGATGGAGGGAGCCATCACAGTTAATGTGTGAGGATAGCTTTGCTGCCTACTGAGCTAAAACCTTCAGGACCCTATTCAGTCCTGCCTCCAGTTTCCAAAACAGGGGCTGAGACTCAGGACCTGTCTCAGGGTCATGGAGACAGGAAGCCGCAGAACCAGCATTCAGAGCGCCCCGCCCGGGGAGGCGTGATAGAGGGGAGCGCGGCCCTCAGCCCTGGGATCCAGCCCTGTTCCCCCACCGATTTTCTCTGTGATGTGGGACAAGCACCTTCCCCCTTTGTGTCCCCATGTCCCCTTGCACAAAAGAGAAGTAATAGTCATGAGAGCCTTTATGAAATGTGATGTCCATGTAACAATCCTATAAAGGAGGTGCTGTTGTTATTCTCTGCGATGCGATGGGGAAACTGAGGCACAAGGGCTAGCCCGAGGTGGGGGCCATTGAGGTAGCCTCGGGGAGGGTGGGGGCCCTATGGGTCTTCAGACCCCAGACACCAAGCTTTGGCGCTCCAACTCCGCTGTCCCTGCAACTACCAGTGCTGGCCACTAGGTGTCAGCATAGCCCCGGCCAGGGGCCCCCTGGCCGGCGCCTTCCCAGACAGAATCCCACCTGGGCCTGAAGTGCGTTAAAAAGCTCATTAAATCGAATCACCTGCTGGTTCAGCCTATCCAGATGACCAGAAGTTTTAAAGAAACACTCCCCTGACAGAATGAATATTCCATTACAGGCTCTGTTGGGATTTGAGTTTCACTCACTTAATGTCTTTTTTCCCCTTTTCCTCTTCTTCCCGAAAATAACAGACACAGAGTTCTCCAGGGGAGCCGACTGGATTCCAAAAGGTACCGTGTCTGCCATCTGCTCCACACGCTAGAGGGCAGGGTGTCTGTTGGCTGGTAGGCCTGCGATGCTGAAGCCAGACTCCTGGGCTTTCTGGAAGGTTCCATGAGGTGTGAGGCACATTTTGTGGGGAACGAGCTCTGGGCTGCCCTATGTGGGGCCCCGGGGCCCTGGGAAAACCCCAGAAGGGTGCAGAATGTACTCAGCTGTGACACACCTATGATAGAGGAAGGACCCTGGAGTTTTTCATGTAAAACCAGGATGTGGTGGGGAACGGACAGGGACACTGTTGATAGTTATGTGGGGACAACAGGTATACACCGGGACTCTCCAAGGAAACCCGGACCATTACGGGCATGCTGGATTGTGTGGCCCCCTGAGTGGTGGCTGGGTGTCCAGGGGTCAGGGTAGGGACAGAAGGGGAAGGGGGAGTTGTGCCTTTCCTGTTCTACCAGCAGGTGTTTCCGCTCGGACCCATTAAGAAGTGCCAAGAACCCCTCCTGTGGTGCTTGCGGGCCAAGACAGTCACAGTGACAGCAGTAATAATCCTAATGAGTAATAATTATTATTGCCCTCAATGCTAGGTAGTAACTGTCCACTGTGTGCCAGGAATCGTGCTAAATCATGATCAGGGCATCTCATTTAACTGTCCCATCAACGCTCAAGAGGCATCATTCCCTCCACTTAAGCATAAGGAAACTGAGCCAGGACTGGATTGGAATGACTCGTTCAGCCCAGGCATGCAGCTTCCGGGTGGTCTTTGACCTCTGGCTCCAAAGCCCACATCTTGGCTTTCCATGCTGTGCCTTGTAGACGGTATCCCAGGGGCCCCGTGGGTATCCCTGTTTCGGGGAAAACCCAATGTAAATTGATGTCACCTTTTCCAAGGAAACACACTTGTTTCCCTGCCAAGCACTGGCCCGTAACGAAGGGAGCCTTCAGCGTGCTCTGCTCCAAATAGCTCTGGGTTCCTCGAGATCCCTAATGCCATGGAATCTGTTTCCAGGTGCTTTGCGCACCAGGATTTCTTCTTGGTCTCTGGCTGGGGCTCACATCTCACATCTGCAGGGGAATGGGTGTCCCCTGGACTGGGTGGGGCCGTCACAAGACCAACACTGTGCTTTGGGCCCGGCGTCACCTAGCCTGGATCGAGTTGCTTTGCCTCTTGGGGCTTACTTTCCCATCTGTGAAATGGAATGATCAATTATCAATTATCAACGCTGACTTTATTTCCTTCATGAATGAATATGGAAGATCATGTGAACGGTTATTCGTAGAATTTTTCAGAGAGACTAGAGGCCTGGTTTAACCCCCAATTTGGAATAACAGAGGGTCTCCCCAAGAAATGGGGAAGAGCATCAGGAAGAACAGGGTGTCTCCCACAGTCTAGCCTGGTGACTCCTGGTGGCCTCCGCACTGTAAGCCCCTCCATGGGAAACCCTCTTCTGATCTAGAGCTCCTGGTTGGACTCCATGGGAGTCTTGTCTGGGTCCCTGATGCCTTGCACACAGTAAGTGCTCACTGAATGTTTCTGTGTAGGGGGCCACGTGGCTGGGGGCACCAGGCCTCCCGAGGAGGCTCAGCGTCCCAGCAGCCTGTATTGGCTGAATGTGGAGTGTCCACAGCCCTGTGTTCACTTGCTGTCTCCCACTCATTCACTCATTCATTCATTTCACAAGGGTTTACTGAGCCCCAACTATGTGCCAAGCACTGATCTGGGAAATTGAGATCCATGGGTGAGCACAAGAGCAGAGACCCGACCCTGGGGACTGGGCGTCCTGGCGGGGTGGAGGGCGCCTGGGAGGAGGGCTCACAGGTCCAGCTGATGGTGCTCAGGACAGTGAGTGTCTCTGGGGCGGGGGCTCTGAAGAGCAGCAGCAGACTGGGGTCTTATCAGGGATTGTCTTATCCGCAGGCTGCAGACGTTGGGCACAGTTTTGTAGGGTTTGCAAAACAGGCAGGCTCTATGTGGCTAAAAAAAAATGTGCTTATTCGGGCTCTGTAGAATAACTAAGTATGTGGAACATCTGAGTTCTGTGCTGGCTGGCTGGCTTTTGTGAAGCCGGCTGCGGGGAAGTACGCAGCCTACGAGCCAGTGTGCAGAGACCATCGTGGGCTCACTGATGTGACAGCTGAAGCACAGACTTCTGGGTCCCACTCTGCGTGTCTGATTCACAGGGGCTGAGATGGCCCAAGAACCTGCGTTTCTAGCAGGTTCCCAAGTGATGCTGAGGCCGCCTGGGACCACACTTTGAGAACCACGGCTTTGTGCCTCGGATTTGAATCTAAGACCCACCGTTAGCGTGTGTGCCTGTCCACGTGTCCCTCAGCCACAGTTTTACGCTGAACATAATGAGGGTCCACTGAGCTAACGGTCTGCAGAGTTCCTGTAACAACCCGCATACAGTAGGTGCTTACTTGCCCCATCAGTGAGGCCCCGGAAGACTTCTGCGGACACTGCCCCTGCTTATCTTTCTGAGAACAAAGGGAGCAGTGACGCTCCTGGGGGTGGAGGGATTTCTCCCTTTGGTTCGGTTCTTGAGTGGGTTTTGCCTGTCTGTGTGTGCGCATGCGCATACCTGCGCCAGTGCGCGTGCACGTGCACCCACGCGCGCGCCCGACTGGCAGAAAGCAGACTCTGTCTTCAGGCGTTGTAATCTTGCCAACTTAAAAACCTTTCGTATGTGATTTTTAGTCCAAAAGGAAGGGGGAGAAAAAAACCTGCCCCAAAGCTAATTATTTATGAGCAGTTGGTTCTCTGCACTTTTTTTTCCCTCCATGCACCAAGTCATTGAAAGCTCCAGCGACGTCAGTGGCTTCAGCCTGCTTGTTTGTATAAACACAATAATTAAGATTTATTAAATTTGCAGCTGCCTACACACTTGGCAGCTCGGTGCCACCGGAGACGCGTGCCTGCAGCATTCAGACACAGGACACGTAATTGCTTTTTCAATCGCAAGTGGGCCGTGAGTCGACTGCATTTTTGCATGGGCGCGGGGAAGGGGCGTGTGGCCCTTCTGGAGACAAACTTTTGTTTGCTGAAGAACAGATTGGCAAGGGTTTCTGGTTGCCTGGGTCGACTGGGGCAGGGCCAAGGCACCGGTTTGCACGGCTGGAGAGCAACCCCCACCCCCTCCCGTGCGCACTGTAGCCCCTGTGGGTGTAGCCCCAGACCCCGAGCCACCCAAAGTCACATTTTATTTACTCCATCATATTGTATAGGTCTTAAGACTCGTGATTTTTCATATTTTCACATTTCTGGAGTTTGGGCGACTTACTAGGATCTACTTCTCTCCTCGAGGATTTGGGCTTGCTTCCCTCCACCACCCAGGACGCTCACCACCTGAGATTTCCCTAAATGGAAAATCTTTGCTTGCAGGTGGTGTCTTGTTTTGTTTTCCTTCAGCTCACGCTGATTGTGTAAACTCAGAGCCCCCCCCCCCAACACACACACCCAGGAGCTGTGGGTCACGTTTGCAGGGAAGAGGAACTCTCCTCGCTTCACCTAGTACCAAGATAATACCTTGTATTTCCTTGTTTCCCCTTTCTGGGAGGTGGGATGACTTCTTGTTTCCCCTGACAGGGAAGGTGAGGCCCCTTGGGGCCCAGATTTAGGTGGAGTCTCCCATCAGGTGCCCCATCTTGGTGGGTCGTGTCCTTTCTGAGTGGTTTATAAAATAATGACACACCTCGCAGTCGGTGTCCTAGATCAGAGGAAATACTGAGGTGTCAAATATGAGGAAGCCTTAGTGAGTTCTCTAAGTTAGATGGCAACTTTTTAAAAAATAATCTTTTTTTAAAAAATCTTTACTATGAGCATGACACTCTTAACACTCAGGTGCCAGCTTTTGTCACTCGTGACCACCTTCTTTGTAGTGGGAGGAACATGGCCTCTTGGCTCGTTTTCCATATGTGACAAAGGGCCCAGTTGGGGTGGGGACAGAGGAGATGTAACGTGGCTTTGTCCCGCTGTGATTCCCTGTGTGATTTGGGGGGCTAACTTTGCCTCTTTCTTGGTCAAAGGGTTGGGCTTTCTGGGACTGTGCAGTCTCTGACCTTGAAGAGGAGAGAGCCCAGGCTGGGCCTCCCCCCATGTGCTGTGTTATCCCAGGCCCCTGTCTGTCCATCTGTCCACCAAGCCCAGAAGCGACAGGCTACCACCGATGTAGGAAAGAGTCTGTGCTAACTCTTTGGACATCAAGGTTTTAAAACTTGCCTTTGACTTCAGAAATCCAGACAGGTTCTTCTCTATGTGCTCTATGTCCTCATCTCCCCCCACCCCCCGTCACCCAGCCCACCTGCCTTCTGCCCACCTCCCCACTCCTCTGAAGTTCACCCCCAGCGAAGTAATGGTAGCTCCTGCTTCACTAAGCCTCATAAGCGTGTCTCTGGCCTCCTGTCCCTGGCCTCTGGGCAGCCCAGGCTGGTGACCGCGCTCCCCGCCCATAGCTGCTCTGGCGTCTCTTCTCGTGCTGGGTCCTGGGTGCCTCTGTCTTTGTCTTATTTTTTCCAGTGAACACAATCAGTGTTGGTAAGACTCAGTGTGGGTGAAATTCCATTACTTAATGCAGAGTCGTTATTCAAAATCTTAAAGCTGCCTCGATAGCCTTTTAAAAAATTAATAGACTTTTTTTGGGGAGCAGTTTTAGGTTGATAGAAAAATCAAGCAGACTATACAGAGGGTTCCGGCTAGTTCCTCTCCTCGACCCCTCTCCCATCTCTCCCTTATTATTAACATCCTGCATTGGTATGGTCTGTTGGCCACAATCTATCTGTCACAATATCAACACATCACTGTTAGCTGAAGCACGGAGTTTACATCAGGGTTCACCGTGAAGTTTGTTCTGTGGGTTTGACAAATGTGGAATGGCACATATCCACCTTCCTCGTGCCACGAAGAACAGCTTCACTGCCCAAAAAATCCCCATGCGCCACCTACCCAACCCTCCCCCGCCGAGCCCCTGGCAACCACGGATTGCTCTACTGTCTCTGTAGTTTTGTATTTTCCAGAACATCGTAGAGTTGGAATCAGACCATATGGAGCCTTCTCAGACTGGCTTCTTTCAGTTGGTAATATGCATTTAAGGTTCCCACCTGGTTTTGGGTTTGCTTGAAAGCTCATTTCTTTTTGTCACTGAGTCATATCCCATCGCTTTAATATTCTAGTTCTGGTCTTTTTTGTAGACCTCTTTCCTCCGTGCAGGATCCAGTCCAGGGTCACCCACTGCATTCAGTTGGTACATCTCTTTGGTTTCCTCTAGGCTAGAACTTGTCTTCTGTTTTCCGACCTTGACCTTGAGTCCAGGTCAGAGATTTTATAGGATGTCCCTCAAGGCACGTTTCCCTGGTATTTCCTTGTGATTGGAGTCGGGCTGTGCATTTCTGGCAGGAATGTTGTGAAAGGGTTGCTGTATTCTTGGTGCCTTACTGGGAGACCCATGATGTTGCTGGGAACTCATGCTCACTCGGTGACTCAGGTGACTTACCTTTCCCCCTCCTCGAGACACTGCTGATAGCAGCGCCACCAGGAGGGCCTCTCCGCTGTGTGGGTTACAAGAAGTCTGGTTTTGTAAAATCAGTGACAAAGGGCTTCGGTGAGTGAGAACACTTGAGGCTGGAGGCATAGGGTCAAGTGTTATCAACCTGGAGGAGATCGTGTGGCAGGAGGTGAGGTGAGTCAAGTGTGAGAGCTAAAGAGTCAGAAGTGCTCAGATCAGAACCTCCCAACATCCACATTCAGCAATGCTTCCTCACCACCACCACTGCCGTTGCCATCCTCCCCACCTTCCTTACCACCATCACCATCCTCGCCATTGTCACCATCACCTCCGCCACCATCACCACCATCGTCATCATTGTTATCCTCCTCACCACCCGCATCGTGATCATCACCACCACATCACCACCACCATCGTCACCATCATCCTCATCATCCTCTCCACCATCACCACCATCACCACCTCCACCATCATCACCATCTCCATCATCTTCACCTCTTCCACCATCACCACCGTCACCACCACCATCATCATCACCATCTCCATCATCTTCACCTCTTCTACCATCACCACCACCACCACCACCACCACCATCACCATCCTCATGCTGTCACCATCACCACCACTACCACCATCACGTCATTACCGTCATCACCACCACCATCATTACCTTCATTGTCATCCTCACCATCACTTGACTGTAGCTCTTGGTTCCTGGACAGTGACCCTTTGGTTCTTCAAGGACCCAACAGATACATTCTACAATAGTAGTCCTACTTATATACTTTTTAAATTGGTATATAGATATACTTTGCTTTGACTCCTCTCTACAACCTGACAAATGGGGGTAGGTGTTTTATCCCCATCTTGCTGAGACTGAAATGGCCCAGAGAGGTTACTGACTCTGCCAAGGTCATAGAGATACTGTGTGACAGAGTCCACATTGGACCCTAGTCGGCCAGGTCCCTAAGAGCTAGGCCTCTGCCCTGCACTGTGCTGTCTTTGGGCCATGGGGCCTCTACTTCCCTGAGTAGCCAGCTCTTGGGCCTGCACTCTTTGGCAGTGAGGACATCCCACAAGGCCACAACCCAGCCAGTGCCTCTAGACTTTGGGAAATGTGTCTTGGCAACTTTCATGGGTGTTACAGCAAGATCGTTGATTAGGCTTTCGGACCCATGTGTCTGGCCTTTGGGTGATATTGGCGGTGTCGATGGTGACGGTGGTGATGCAGAAGGTGGAGGAGAAGGGGGAGGAAGTGGTGCTGGAGAGCGTGGCGCCGAGCACAGCGGTACCTTCCCTACCGTGACTGCCGTGAGAAAACCGGAGATCCTCACTTCCAGCAAAACGGACATTAGCCCCACTTCCCAGTCGGGCAAACTGAGCCCCAGCTAGTCGGCCCAGAGCCGCTGCTCGCCTAGCGTCCCCCTCGCCCTCCCGACCCGCTCAGGGCCCCTGAGCCCACTCACACCTGCCTTTGTTCTGCAGACTCCGCAGTGGCCGTGGCAGTGGCGGTGGCCGTGTTGGTGGCGAGACCCCCGCGCACTCTTCCGGAAGGCGTGCCGCGTGGCACTGCCCCTGCAGCTGCTGCTGCTGCTCCTGCTGCTGCTGCTGTTCCTGCTCCCGGTCGGGGAGGAGCCCCGCAGCTGCTTGCTGGCCAACAACTTCGCCCGCTCCTTCCGGCTCATGCTCCGCTACAGTGGCCCGCCGCCCACCTAACCCGTGGGGGACTCAGGGGACTCTCCTCCCTGACCCTCCGCCTGCCCCGGGGCTGCTTCCCAGCCTCCGGCGGGGCCGCCTCAGTATACATACCGTATTAATGTGCCCCAAAGAAAACCACTTTTTATACGGTGTTGTCTTAGCCTATTTATATGGAAGATGGACTGTGCGTGACCAGGGAATACCGGATGGACTTTTATATCCTCTGTGCGTAGATGCTCCGTCTGTATTGTTTCGTATAGGACATCTCTTTGTAGGGGGGACATGCCTAGCAGTGTGCATGTCCGGTGGGGTGGGGTGGCATTTTTGCCCTGGTCTGCGGTCCCCCCATCCCCGCGCCCCCCTCCCCCCGAAAGCGGGAGCAATAACGTCACTTACGGCCACCGCTTGCCCAGAAGCCAAGCCCCGAGCCCAGACGTCAGTGAGAAGACCCCCAGCTGTGGACGTGAACGAGCCACACAGGCCCTCGCTCAGCGCCCAGTTACTCCTGCTTTGGGCACAGTGAGGACAAAGGACAGCAGCTTAGATGCTCCGTGTTGAAAGCAGAAATTGTGATGATCGAAGGCGGGCCTGGTGACAGCAGTGACAAGTGACAAGTGATATCAAGGAATGAAAAGAAGAGCTGGAAGGAGCCCCAGCACTGAAACAGCACACAGCAGGAGGGCTCCGTGGGGGCGGGGAGGGGGTATGGAGAGCTCGAACCCCGCCCTCCTCTGCCTCCCGTAGCACGGAGCCATGGTGGACGTCTGGGGCCGTGACCCTGATCTGCCCGCAGCTGAGCTGGGGCTCCACGTGTACTATGCAAGGAGAAGAGAAAGAAAGAAACCTCATTGCTGGGGTCTTCGTGCAGAATGGGGAGCTCTGTGGGCTGCACCCCTGGGGAAGACCGCTCTCGGGCTTTTTTTCCTGGTCTGCACTGGAGCTGAAGGGCCAGAGGGGAGCAGCCGGCGCGCCAGGCACCGGGGATCTGGGATCCAGGACAGAGATCAGAGATGGACCTTGGAGCTGAGCCTGTCTTGGGGGCTCTGCCTCTTCCTCCTCCAACAAGGGACCTCAGAGAGAGGCAGGTCTTCTGGGCCCAGAGTGTCCCACAGGTGTCCTCATAAGGGCCCATGGCCGAGGCCACCCCAAATCCCAAACGAGGGTCCCTCTTGGCAGGGCTAGGCTGTTAATCTCCCAGCACCCCCTGGGGAGGAGCGGGTGGGGGGGGGACTCCATGCTGGGTCCTGAGGCCAGAAACATGTCCCTTCCTTCCCAGGGAACTCTCGATGGCTCCTAAGTGCATTATAACTGGATCGTGTTTTTCCCTAAATCAACACTAAGTGGCCTTTTAGAAAATGCCTCGTGCCCATTCTTTACAAACTGATTTCGTCTGTTCTCCTCTAGGAGGAGACCAAGGGGGGTGGGGTTATATAGGCCTTTGGGGTCATAAAGTGTCCAGACCCAGGAAGGCCCTCTAAAGGGAGGGAAATTGAGGACCCAGAAGGGTCCTGATTGACAGCACCAAGCCCCGCCCCACAGACCTGCACAGATGGCCTCTCCTTGTCCAGTGTCCAACGGCCCAAAGTCAGGCCTCCCTGAAGCTCGGAGAAGCTGGACATTCACAGGCAGGAAAATGGTATCGCCCAGAAGAGGTCTTGGTTTGCACTCGGAAAGCACACTTTTCTCCAGATACCAAGAAACCGAACCACAAGACTATTCGCCGAGACCACTACCGTGGACACTTAGGGCTGAGGGAACCAAGGCCTTGGGCCCAGGTGGCTGAGCCCAGGTGCTCCCTGGGCCATGTGGGTCCGGTGCTGGAAGGTCAAGGTCAGACTAGGGCGGGGCCTTGGAGCAATCTCCATTTCCACTCTCCCACTTTGCAGGTGGGGAGGCTGAGGCCCATCGAGGAGAGGAACTTAGCCATGGCCACACAGGGAGAGGCGAGAAGGCCAGACAGAGCTGGGCACCCCTGTCCCCAGGCTCACGGTGGCAGGACCCCCCTCCCACCATGTCAGCAGCTCCACAAGGAATAGGCACTCCAGGGAAGGCAGCTGTGGCCACCATCAGGGAGGGGGAGGGGAGGGCTACAATATGCAGGGCTGGTGGGGGGGGGTGTCTCTGCATATTTTTTAAACTTTGATAAGGAGGCCATAGAGCCTGCTTGTTTGCATAATTTTTTTTAAAAAAGAATTGATATTTTCATTACTTTCTTATGAATACAGTTGTGAAATAACCGCTTACTCGCTGGTGCTTTTCAAGTGTAATCTCTTCTGCTTCAAGTGGATGCAGACAGTTATGATTTTTATGACTTTCCAGCTTCCTGAACAACAACCGCAAAGAGCTTTCAAGTGCCATTTGAGAAAGGTGCCCCAGTGGGACCGGGCGTGTGTTTATTTTTCCTCTGTCCCCGGAGTGAGAGTCGTGGAAAGAGATGTGACTATCACAGCCTAGCTCCACAAGCTGGCGCGCGTGCGTGTGTGTGTGTGTGTGTGTGTGTGTGTGTGTATGTGTGTGTGTGTGTGTCACACAGAGAGAGAGAGAGAGAGAGAAGGAAAGAGGGAGAGAAGAAGAGGGGAGGAAGAGGAGAAGAAGAGGGGAGGAAGAGGAGGAGGAGAGGGGAGTATGGGAGGAGGCAGGAGGAGAAGGGGGAGGGCAGAGGAGGAGGGAGTATGGGAAGGGGAAGCAGAGGGAGAGGGGAAGAGGGGAGCAGGGGGAAGAGGAAAACAGTATGATCAAAGGTGCTGGTTCCCTCCTCAAGTGGCCTTCACCAGGCCCTTTCCCCAGCCTCACCTCCGTGGGGAAAGGCCCCAGGCATGACCTGACGGTGAGGGGTGCGGGGGTGCGGGGGAGGGCGGGGGGGGGCGCCCAAGGTGACTCGGGAGGAGCTCCGCATCGGAGCGGAGCGCAGGGACAAAGGCATCCTCCCAAGAGTGCCTTCTATTCGGTGCTTGCGGGTGCGGTGCCCGGCCCTTGCTTGGTGCCTGAGGAACTGTATTTCGTTTCATTCCTACAACAGCTCTCGGGGAGTGGCATTAACTCTGCCTCCACTTGCAAGACAGGAGAGCTGAGACTTGAAGACATAGAGATGCTTGCCCAGGCAGAGGTGGGATTCGAATCCAGGTCTGCCCGTGCCAGCCCAGGCTGGCAGGAGAGGAGGGGGCTTGGGGCTGGCCCTGCAGGGGAGCAGGTGCATTTCAGAGAGCGAGCGCTCTGCCCTCTGCTTGGCGGGAGGGCAGCTCCCATGTCTGCTTCCCTGCTGGTCTTGCCCAGGGCTCTGCACAGGGTCACCCCCCACCGTGGGGCAGGTGGGCAGGGGGCACAGTCCCCAGGGTCCTCTACAACACCTCCACACCAGTTACTTCCCGCTGCACTGGGAAGCAGGGCTTTCTGCCCATCGCAAGGCTGAGCCCCTCTCTGTCCCCCTGCGCGGTCCCAGACATGGCTGACGTGCCCTGTGCCCAGCACGGGGTGGGGACTTCAGCTGTGCTTGCTGCATCGAGTGAAAAACCCCAGAGGCGAGTGTGTTTGACACCTCAACTCCCCTCCAGGACTCAGAGGAAGCGGTTCCCGGTGTATGGGACTCACTCCGTCACTCACCTCCTTGCTCGGTCTCTGCTCTCACCTCTTGTGGCCGTGGATGTGCACACCCTCAGATCTTCCATGTGTATTGTCATTTTTTTTAAAGATTTTATTCATTTATTTGACAGAGAGAGATCGCAGGTAAGCAGAGAGAGAGAGGAGGAAGCAGGCTCCCTGCTGAGCAGAGAGCCAGATTCGGGACTCGATCCCAGGACCCTGAGATCATGACCTGAGCCGAAGGCAGAGGCTTTAACCCACTGAGCCACCCAGGTGCCCCGTGTATTGTCATTTCTGTTCCTGGCACAATTATTCATCTGCAGTCATGGGTCATGGTAAAAATTTGTGGGTGGAAATGCCAAGTTGAGAAGCCCACTTTCCCCCACTGGAGATTTCCTGGGTTGGAAGTATAGACAGTCTAGTGATTGGTTTGGCCAAGGAAGGGTCCACACCGCTGCGGAGCCCCCCCACCCCCACCCCGGAGGCCTCAGCCACCTCCCTACAACCTCTCTACTGTCAGCCAAGTCCACAGGGGCAAAGCTGCGCCATCTTTGCAACCTGACACTGACCAGCTGTTTACACCGGTCTGGTTAATGCAGTGTGGGCGGGTAGAATGGGTGTGTGTGTGTGTGTGTGTGTGTGTGCGCGCGCACATCACGTAAGTGGGTTTTGGCATCAAAGGCAAACTAACTTCACTGTTTAAAATGTTCTGTTATGTAAACAGTATTCGCAGGGACCATATCCACTCTCATCATATTATTTGTGATTGTAAAACACGCGTTTGCAATAAATGAAGCTTTCTGGGAAGGCAAGCCGTACCAGAGCCAAGTGAGTGTTCTGAAACGTGTGTGCTTTATCTCGGTTCACATCAAGCCCACAGCCGGCCTAGAGCCTTTCCTGCTCAGGAGGGAGGGACGCGTGGGCTCCTCTCGTCTCTTCTCCGTGCTGTGTTTCAAAGCCCCTTTCTGTTGCTCTAGTTGGAAGGAGCTGTGTTCCCAAAGTCTGGCTTGTTTTTGTTGTTGCTTTATGTGTTTAAAAATGTATCTGCTTTATGTTTGGAAATAAAAAATCTCTATTTTGGTCTATGAAGCAGTGTGTGGTTTGGAACATCTTTTTCTGAAGTTGAGGGGTTTTGTCTGAAGGGGTTCTGAGGAGAAAGCGGGTAGGTGGTGAGGCCTGACTGGTTTTTAAATTCTGACTTCTGGGCGGAGGCCACTCTGGTCAGGTCAACCTCTGGCCTCAGGGCAACAGCGGCTCTCAGCTCGACCAGAATGTCGGAATCACCTGGAAGCGTGCTCACAAACATTGCCAGCATCTCCCCAGTGACATTTTGAAAATTCCAAATGCACTGAGGAGAGAGGCGGCCCAAAACAGAGGCAGGCACCAGGCAAATAACAGAAGGCCCTCCCAGCACTTTGCTCTCACCCCTTGGATCAAAGCCCCATGTTGATGGTTTGTTTAACAAACAGTTCTTAGGTCTGGGGGTCTGGTTTCTGAACCCACAGGGCACTGGGCGCTATCCCCAGAGAGGGCGCAGATAAGGAGAAGGGGGGAACCATTCGAGGGGAGGTCTCAGAAACCAGCAATGAATCCTGGACCCACTGCCTGTTAACGACCCCTCCTCCTAGCAATGGCCCTGGCTTGCCAAGAAAAGGGGAATTTGTGTCTAGAATCTTCTGTTTACGAAGTATACCCACTTTCCATGGGAAGGCTTTAGAATAGAAAGGCTTTGCCTTTTGTGTTATTTACTATCCCCCCCACCAACCTCAAATTTAAAAAATACGCTGTTAACTTCAATACTGCTTGTCATACTTTTCCTGGTCTGTTATCTGAAGAAACCCTCATCACTTCCTGAGAGGAGAGAGAGAAGGACCTCTCAGGTGAGAAGAAGGTGTCTGTAATGCATCCGCCCTCAGGGGCTGGTAGAAGGTTGAACCAAGTTTTAGACTCTCTGTTCCTCTAAGTGCTGTCCAGAATTGTGAGTGAGAATGACTTGGAATCTTCTAGATGCAGGATCCGGTCCCAGAGCACGTGCCCTGGCCCTCAACACCATTCCGATTGCTCTCTGAGTCCCTGACTTGAGTGGGAGAGGCTGCTGTGTTAGAAGGGGGTCCTCGGTTTCCACAGCCCGGCCTACCCAGCAAGGGAAGCAATGAAGTCCCCAGTGCCCCAGCTGGTAGGAGCTGGTGCCGAAGGACAGAACGATTTTCTACTGTCGGACTAGAGCAAGAGCAGTGTTTGCTCGCTGCAAGGAGTATCCTGAAAGAAATGTGTCCACCAGGGATCCTGGGACCCACGGGCTAACGTCTTAAGGGAGCACCCAGGGCCCGTGAAGAAACTCTCGTGATTCCTGTGGCTCCTTGACTTCTAATTGGCTGTCCCCCAAAACAAAATATACGTGGTAAAGAAAGACAGAACCCCATCCCCCGGGGTGCTGTGCCCTTTAGGATTATGTAGGTCCTGGGGTTGGTCTGTATAGTTGCTTCTAAATGGCCTTAATCCGTAGGACGTGAGAGTACGCCGCACATCGTTGATGGTAAGCGTGGGGGCGGACACGCTTGTTTCTACAACGGAGGAGTCAAACCCTGGGTCAGGCATTTCGGTGTTAGAACATCATCTTGGTGGGAAAACCATAGTTTCTAAATCTTAGCGGAGTTCTCATCCTCCTGGCTAGGTGATCAAGTCATTATTATTTTTAAGAGAGAGAGACACTATCTCTTCTTTAAAAGAAGAGATTTTCCTTTTTCTTTTTTAAATGTTATTTATTTATCTGAGAGAGAGAGCGAGAGAGAGAGGGAGAGGGAGAAGCAGGCTCCCCATGGAGCAGGGAGCCCAACTTGGGACTTGATCCCAGGACCCTGAGATCATGACCTGAGCCAAGGGAAGATGCTTAACTGACTGAGCCGCCCAGGGGTCCCAGAAGAGGCTTCTCTTATAGAAAGTTTTTCTTAAGCTAAAACAGATTTCATGTTCTCCATATCAGAAAGAGTATGAAATGCAAATGTACTGACTCCCTTCCTGCCACCCCTTTTGGGCCCCATCAGTCCCTCATTCTCACCTGGTAGCTCGTTCAGAGCAAAGTCTGCTGTGCCAGAAAAAAATGCCAAGGTGAGGAGGCAGAAAAGGAGAACTCCTCCTATCACGACTGAGTTCCCAGCAGCCTTTCCTTCGAATTCTCCCTAATGGTGGACAGAATGGATTTGAGAAGTACAAGACTGAAAAGGCAGGGGGATGTTCCCATGCTTCTCACCTATGTCACTTTGGGGAACGTAATTTCTTGGTTAATCTGTTTACCCATCCGTAGAAATAAAACAATAATACTGCTGAAACAGAGCGAGAGAGAGAGAGAGAGACGTGGGGGAAGGGGCAAAGCGAGAGGCAGAGAGAGAATCTTGAGCAAACTCCACACCCAGCGTGGAGCCCAATGCGGGGCTCGATCTCACAACCCCGAGATCATGCCCTGTGCTGTAACCAAGAGTCAGACGCTGCACCGACTGAACCACGCAGGCACCCCAAGTCATTTTTGCAACTGTGGGATTTTTTTTTTTTTTTCTCCTACAACCAGCCCTGCTATGGAAGTAATTATCTTCCCTGTTTTCATCTGTAGCGTCCCGGCCCGGCCATGACACCTTTAATTGGAGAGATTCATCATCTTTCGTGGAAACCCCTGGGTGTGAACGTTATTCAGCTACTTGGCCTTGGCCCTTCCTGTCACTGTCTCGCCAGTCCTGGCCCCCGCCTCTCCTGCAATGACCTCTCTCCACCCTGCTTCCTTCGATTAGGCTGCGAAGGGAAGGACCCCAGCCTGCTCAGGGCTCCCGGGGCGGGGGTTCCGGATGGCAGTTGCATTTTGGCACATGCCTCCTGCTCAGCCACTGCTTCCAGCTCCCGCTGGGTCTTTGCCGTGGCCTTCTGCTGCCAGTTTCTAACAGGGGCCTCCACTACCAATGGACAGCAAGGGAAATTGCTCCAAATTGTCCTGCGACCGTCTCTCTCACACGTGAGTGTGGGTTTCCCGTCCTTGAGCATGTGCAAATAATTGAGGCCCTTTTGCTTTGGAATCAGGTGACAGGATGACAAAAAGCGAAGTTAAAAAAAAAAACAAAAACCAAATGCAATTCGGTATCCTGGACCGCATCCTGGAACAGTAAAGGGACATTATCAAAAAACTCAATGAAACACAAATGTAGTCTGTAGTCTCCTTAATAACATCGCACGGGTGTGAATTTCTCGGTTTTGACAAGTGTCCCATGGCTACGTAAGATGTCAGCATCAGAGGAGGCCGGGGGGATGGGATCTGGGAACTGTGTGCCGTTTTTGCACCTTTTCTAAAAGGAGCCCAAATTTAAAAAATTGCTTTTAATATAGTCTGGGTTTTGTTTTTTTTTGGGGGGGGGTTGGGCCTTGGGAAAATCGTGGCAAGAATCTTTTGCCCTTAAATTGCTCCCCTAACAATGGGGTTGGATCTGTTCATGGAGTAGACGCGGAGTCAGCCTGATCTGTGTGTGGCTCCCTGCAACCATATCATCAAGGTCCTGACCTTGGGGGAGTTCTTCAGTATTCTGGAATGATACTCACCACAAGGGGACGTGGTTAGGAGTTCAAGGGATCATGTGTGGAAGGGGCTGGCACCGCGCTTGGCACAGAGGAAACACGGAGCGATTGGGAGCTACTCATTCAACCTTATCCCAGCCACCTCCTCCGTCATGTCCGGCAGCTTCTGCAGACTCGTCTCGTTGTAGCCGTCTGAACTTGGAGTCTGTAGGGCATTGAGGTTGATCCCAAAGGGCTGCCCCGCTACAGCTGCTAGGGGTCTGGGGTGTCCCTTGGCCCTTACAAGGTCCTGGGGATCCTTGTTGCAGAGGGGCGTTCTAGAATCAGGGTTCCACTGAAGACTGTAGAATCCACTCTAGCTCGTTCAAAGAGAAAAGGATAAATTTCGGGGTATCGCGTGGCTCACAGAATTGCTGGAAGAATTGAAGGCACAGAATCGAGCCTGAGATCCAGGAATAATTCCGGCCCAGGACCACTCTGCAGAAAGTCGCCAAACCAGGAAACCAGGGCAGCGGCTGCCTAAGGAGTCTCGTTGTCTCCACTGCCCCCATGTCAGGCTGTCTCCTGGTGTCCCTCCCTTCCATACCGCGCATCCGTGCAGGAGAATCTGGGCAGGCAGAACCTAGGGCACATCAGAACCTGGTAGCAAAGGAGTCGGGAAATGTCCCTTTAGCTTTCCCTCTCTGCTTCACAGGTGGGCATCTTGCAAGGCTTTAGTAGGTGATGAGGGAGCACCCCACCGTCCACACCTATCGATACATAATATCCATGCACACCCCTATTTCCGTATCTACACCTCCTAGTGAAAGCAGTAGCAGAAACAGCCAGCTCCCACTCCTGGAATGCACCTGCCTCTCCTGTAGAAACAGGTGCACACTGAGCCCCGTGTCTCACAGTTCGCTGCATCCATTTCCATGCTCTGTCCCTCAGGTTCATTCACAACCTTAACTTAGTATCCCAAAGTCTGTAAACTGAATTTTGAGGTTAACCAACCAGTTCCTACCCCCGTTTCAATGTTGCCCGTAAACTGGCACTGGCGTAGCTGGGGAAAGAGGCTGTGGGATTGCCCGTCCGACTCTCAGGAGGCTCCTCTGTATAGGCAGGCTTTGGGGGAGCTGAGAGCCCACACACACCCCTACGTATGAGATCTACTCCAAATGGGCCACCCATAAGCCTCTTCCCCAAACCTCCACGTGATCAATCTCCAAACTTGACCTTTTCAAGCACTTGACCTTCGTTAAGTCAAGAATATGACTAAGCTCCTGTGATATGTCAGGGACAGATAAGATGGTGGACAAACACAGTCAGCCTTCGCGGAGCTGACTTCCCAGTGCTGGCCACTGCCCAGCATCCATGTAGATTGGTACTGCCAGCTATGTGTCCTTCCAAGGGCCAACGGACAGCTCAAAGTCAGCCCATAGATGGGCTTCGCTTCCCTGCTGTTTTTCATCACCAGCCTTCAGCAGGACTCTCCTTCTGACTGGTTCCACCATATCATCCAAAGCCATGTGGAAACTAGGCTCAAAGTCTTTCCTCCTCTGACAGCTGGTCATGGGGACTTCCAGGTGAGACCATAGGCAGGCTGAGGGGGCAGAGGCTGTGCAGCAGGCGTGGGTGCCCTGGGACGTGAATCTCCTAGCCATGGAGCTCACAGGGTGACCGCATGAGACGAGGGGCCAAGACTTCACACCTGGGCACTCATCCAGCAACTGGACGTGGTGCTGGGACCGGGCAGTGTGAGGTTCTCACCCATGGGAAGACTGGACGAGCAGATGGGGGTCCTCTCCTCCACCACAGCTCCTGACCCCACTGGAGCATTGTCCACAACATGGACTTCTGTCCATGTGCTCCTCGGGGTACTGCTGGGAGACCCTTCTCTGCTAACAGGCTGTGACTGAACTTCTTACACCTATGACGCCGACATGCCCTTTCCCTCTCCCAGGCCCCCTCCCCCCAGGCTAATTTATGACCATTGGTTTGCACTTTCTCTTCCCCAGCTGCTCTTTGATGCCTGCTCTGTCCTCTCATCCCCTGGCTTTGACCATAAATCCAGAGCTATTTGGTTGTTCACATCCTCTAGGACTGGGCTGGCCAGCAAGCCAAATCCTCCGCCACCTGTTTTGTGTAGCCCAAGAAGATAACAATGATTTTTAAATTTTTAAACGGTTCTATGTTTAAATGGCCACATATCGAGTGGTTGTCTAAGTACCTACATAATAGCTTCAGCTTCGCTTCTTAGCCTACAGAGTCCTGAACTACTGCCGGCTTGGCCACACAGAGAAGCATTACCAACCCTCGCTCAGGACGCTGCTTAGGCAGCTCCCCGCCCAGCCACTGCATGTATCCAAGCTGTTCACTCCTGGATCCCAGCCAGATCCTTCGGGAAGACCGGCTCCCTGTCGGCTGGTCCTGATCCCCCCTGAAGGGGACCCAGGAGCAAGCCCGTGGGACTGGGTGTCAGGAGAAGTTGCTTCCAGTCCCTGCAATGGCTACCACCTCCCTCTGAGCGTGCAGGTAGCTCTGGAGTGGCCGCTCTGCTCCTCCACATCCCTCACTGTCATGTGGGGTTGGATGTGAATCGCTCTGGGGAATTCCCACGGGGGTGTCCATCCTCTTTAACCCAACCTGCCCTCGACGGCCAGGAGCACGCAGAGAGGACGACAAGCAGGCAAAGCCGGGGAAGCTCGGGAAGAACCTGCGCGGAATCCTTCGCTCGAGGGACACGTGTGCAGAGCCAGGCTGGTGCACGTGCACACTGACACAGAGGCACACTCGACACACAGTAGATACACGCACATGCTTGCACACACACACACTGGACACACCTGCACGCATGCACGCTCCTGCCAGATACAAACACGCCAGCTCCCCACACACGCTGTGCACAGGTGCACCTCGTAGATGAACGGACACCTGCACACGTATGCACGTACCACGCGTGCACAAAGACACGCACACCCCACGCAGTTACCTTCCCCGCGAACCACGCACAGAGGCGCACCCACACACAGCCACACACACGCATGGCTCGCTGTCCAGCCTTCATGACTGCTTTTCCTGGGGCGTTTCCCCCAGGAGCCCCAGCAGAGTTCTGGGGCCCATCCCTGGAGGGGGTCCCTCCTAGACTCTTGGCTGATGAAGTCTCTTCAGAAACCAGAAAATTAAATTTGAGACCAATTTTCTGTTCCGGATATTGTGCATAATTTGAGGATTACTGTGGACAAGGGAAAGAGAATGGATATTTCTCTCTCGCTCTCTCTCTCTTGCTCTCTATTTTTTAACTGAGCTTGGAAAGAAAAAAGGCTGTTGTGTGGGTTAATGAGCCTTTGGATGGGCAAGGTCAGGAGAAGGTGGGGGCCCTGGAGCAATCCAAGCCAGCATCTGAACACGCAGCAAGTCTTGCCTTTCGGGGTCAGGGAGGGGGTCAGTAATGCGGGAGCTATAAAGAAGGAGATTGCATTAATTAAAGAAACATCTTCTTACGATCATGTTTGTGCTGAAAGGCATGTCCGACCCCCGACCCAAGGCCCAGGGGGCCAAACACAAAATATGCAGTCTGGATTGCCAGAACCCCTCCTCCAAGCTACGTTTGCGCATGTATCAAAACCCGAGTTTATCCAGGAGTGGGAGGAGACGTCAGGGAGAGAGCCATTTATTTTATGAGTAATGCACACTGGGCTTAATAACATGATAACGTAGTATTCACAGTTTGCTGGGTACTTATTTCATTTGGTTCTTACAATGATGTCAAAGGCATTACTGTATCCAACCCCCAAGACTATTTATTGGGTACGGAAGAGAGAACAATGCCTCAAGGTGAAGACTACAGCCGGGCTGGAGAGCGGGGGACAAAGTCACCCAGTGCAGAGGTACCTGCTAGGTTCACCTGAATCATCGCCCAAAGCGCTGGGTTAAGAAAGACTCCGAGGCTTGAACTAAGCCAAGAGCTCCAAGATCTTGTGGTAACGCCCAGGGCAGTGGTGGGGGGAGGGGCATATCTGGATTATCTTCTCTTAGTCTTATTTGTCCCGAAAAGTGAGAGGACTGCGCTCCATCGGGCTCACAAACTCACATCCTTATGGAACCAAGCCAGGAAACGCAAATAGAGACGAGACCACGTGTGAAAAAAATATCAGGAAAGAAAGGATTGGGGCGGGGCTGCCGTTTGTCGCCATGTGGGTGTGGGACCCATGGGTTACTGAATTTGACAGTTCTGAGATCACACAAGATTTCAGATTTTAATATTAGAACATTTGTTTTCTTTTTAGTGGCAAGTAGTTTGAATAATTAGAAAGTACAAACTGTGTGTGTGTGTGTGTGTGTGTGTGTGTGCGCGCGCGTGTCTTTAGGCTCCAGGTGGCCCATGGGCCTTTGCTTCACACCCTTTAGTCTAAATAATCCCCAAGATTCCTTTCGGTTCACATTTCTAGAATTTTATGTGGGACCCAGATCCAGAGATAGTGCCCATGTGATATGTTCCTTGGTGGGACCCACAGTTCAAAGCCTGGTCACTCGCCTGCTGGGCCCGAAAGTGGTTTGCACACCTGATATGAGCCTGTCAGCAGCTCTGACACACTGTCTCACTCAGTGTGAGTGAGACACTGGCTGGCTCTTCTCATTCTTCATGCAGCTGAAGACACAGGCTCAGAGAGGTTAAGACTTGCCCAAGATTACTCAGCACACAGCCAAATCGAAGTTGACTCCTTGGTGATTTTTCAAGCTTTCCAGGTTTGTGGGTAGAAATTCCATGACAATCAGCACCAGAGAAAAAGACTCCCTGAACACCAATAACCGCGTAAAGCTGAGGAGGACTTGAACCCCATGCGGTGTCTTGGTCCACTGTGGCATTCCCCAGTGCGCCGAAGGTTGTAACTGGATCCTTTTCAGTGGTTAACCCAGTAGGCATTCTCGGGGGGTGGGGGGGCCTGGGCCAGTCCCAACACCCCTGGGCAAGCAGTCCCTTGGCTGCCCTCCAGCCTGTAAAGTGTCCTCAAGGGCCTCCTGGTTTGGCTGTTGGGGGAAGGTGGGAGTGGAGAGGTCCTGGAAGGCCGCATCTTTCCCGTCTGTTCTGCATTACGACGCTGTTAAATATTTCATGCTCTCCATTGTACCAACAAATAAAAGCAGAACTAATCTCTTTGTTAAAGTTTCCCTGACCGACATGGCTGATGATTAGCAACATACTTATTTTCTCACAACTGGAGGGTACTGTTTCTGTGGGATGTTTGGGAAGAAAATGGCTCTCACCCATGAAGCCAAGTGGGAAGTGTCCTGATGCTGATGGTAGGGGAGAAGAAATGACAGCCCTGGAGATGCTGGTGAGAAAGATGCTTTTCAGTTGTCTCAGCCATGGAGATGAGAGATGAGAGCCTGGGAGATGAGACTTGGGAGAGGAGAGCCTGGGAGACAAGACATTCTGGTGTGTATCCATCCATCCATCTGCCCATCCATCCATCCCCTGTCTGTCCATCCATTGTCCATCTGTCCATCCGCCCATCCCTCCATCCATCCATCTCTCTGTGTGCCATTCATTCATCCATCTGTCCATCTGTCTGTCCATCTGTCCATCCATTCTTTTACCCCTGTTGCCAGAAGGCAGCCACAAGCCCAAAGGTGCACATGACCTCTAGGAGCTGGAAAAGAGAAGGAGTGAATCCTCTCCTAGAGTCTCCAGAAAGAACACAGCCCTGCTGATACCTCAATTTTAGCCCCATTTTGGACTTCTTATTAATCTTTTTTAAAGGATTTAGCTTATTTATTTGAGACACACAGCGAGAGAGCACAAGCAGGGGGCAAGAGAGGGACAGAGGGAGAAGGAAAAGTAGGGTCTCCTGCTGAGCAGGGATCCCGATGCGGGGCTCGATCCCAGGACCCTGAGATCATGACCTGACCCGAAGGCAGCGGCTTAACCCACTGAGCCACCCAGGCGCCCCAGACTTCTTATCAATCTTATTAAGATAATAAATCTGTGTTATTTCGAGCCACGGAGCATGTGGCAGTTTGTTACAGAAACAGTAGGAAACTAACACACTGCTTCCTAGGGTCACTGTGGGTGTCGAACGAGCCAATATTTAAAGCACTTAGCCCGGTGCCTGGCATACAGGAGGTGCTCAGAAATCGTCTTGCCCTTGCTTCGATCACCACCGCTGTTCTGACATGCTGTGGGGACAGGGAAATAATGATGTCTTTTTTATTTAAAATGTAATGCATGCTCACTGAAACAAATCTGGTAGGCAAAGAAGGTGCGATGCTGTTACTTTCTAAAAGGATCCCTGTGAGAGATGGATTGATTATATTAATTACCCCAAATCTTCACTCCTCTCCCCCCACTTTGGGCAGGTCACCAACCGGGACCCCCTCTGTCTGGGTGGGTTGCTCCCCACGCCTCTGTTCTGGGCTCAGCCGGATGACTTACTGGACCACTAGCTTGGCAGCAAGCATGACAGTAAGCAGAGCCCTGGGAATATTTGTACCTCCGCCCCCTGCAAGAGGACACGGCGAGGCTAGCCGGCTGGAGGAGGGGAGTCCTGTGGCCCATCCATCCGCCCATCCATCTCCCTGTGTGCCGCGGCTGCAGTGGACTGCCAGCCGGTGACGGACCTGTGACCGAGCCCAACCAAAGAGCTGTCCCACCAACCCAAATCACTGACATGCATATTCATGAACTAAACAAACGATTCCTTTGAGTGGCTGGATGTGGGGACTGTCTGTCACACAGCACTATTGCTTCGACTGGTGTACAAGAATGCAGCGCTCCATGGACTGGCGGCTCATGACGTGCCGGGCTCCGTACAAAGTCCTTCGGAGACACGAGGGTTTCCTAGGGACAGACGGGGGTGAGAATCACCCGGAAGCTTGTCAGAGGGTCCCAGTGTCCCAGCGTAGTTTCACTTCATCAGAAAACCGCAGGAGCCCAAGAACCTGCATTTTAACCATCTCTCCCTTCACTCTTGGCACCATCACCCCTGGGAACCACCAGCACTCATTCGCTCGTTTCAGCTTTGCAGCCTCCCAGTAAGGCAGAGAGCCTCATACCCATTTTACAGACGAGGTAAGTGAGGCTCAGGGAAAAATGTTTGCTCCTTGGAGGTGGGGCCACAGCTTGACCCCAAGTGTGATGGTCAAACACAAGCTCTCGGTCAGTCCCCAGACACTGTCCGCTGTGGTCTGGACGAAGCTTCACTTTCTGCCTGACATTCTAGGCACCTCCCCCCTGCCCCGGGCCACCCCGGCCCATGTTTTTCTGGGCCCACCTGAAGCTGGGCCTGCTCCAGGCAGAGATGAGAAGTGTCTGGGGAATGATGAAGTCGGGAGTTCTTTACTAAAATGGAAATTATTGTTAAATAAGAGCATAAATATTTAATTACCCACTGAGACTTCTCTTTGCATAACAACTTTGAGTCCAGATTCAATAGGAAATGGGCTTAAAGTAAACACAGGCTTAAGGTCTCACGCCTCCCCTGCCGAAGTGGCCTCCGCGGGGCCCTCTGGCCAAGGCCAGCTTCCCACGGTCGGGACTGAAGAGAAGCCTTCTGTTCCATGCTCACCCTCTCTCGTGCTCCCTGTCCACGGCCTTGGGCACCGTGAACGGCTCCAGGGTGAAGAATCCCAGCCCTTTGCTGTGAGGCGCCCTTCGAGGATGGCCCCACGACCTGGGGTGCGCGGTGACAGTGGCCCTGTGGGGGGCTCCTCATTGTTCCCCAAACAGCAAGCTTCAAGAAACAGGTAGTACTGTCTCTTCGTGACTCACACCCCTTCGCCTGGATTTTTCCCTCTTTTAAATTCAAAGCAGGAGCAAGGAGCCCTATTGCATCCCCCATCTAGTGGGCATGAAGGCCGCACCCCGCAGCCTGCCAAGGCTTTTCCAGGCTGGTCCCCCGCCATCCCCCTTCTCTGGGGGGTCCTCCTGCCCATGAAACGGTCAGTGGCCACGGATCACCTCTCGGGAAAGCTCCCTGCGGGTAGCATGTCGTCACCTCCTTTGAGGTCTGTTTCCAGGGGTCCTTCCTCCTCAAGGCACCAGACTCATTCTCCATTCGAACCCTTTAAAGATGACATCAGCAGAACCTTGAAACAAATCCCGGGGATGTCCCTCCAGCTAAGGGGGAATCTGAGATGGTCCAGCCTCTGAAAGGCACACAGGTGCCTGGGGATGGTAGGAGTGTGGGGGCAGGGCAGAGGCGGACAAGACACAGGGAGGGGGTTGGGAAGCCAAAGGCCGGTCATGAACAGGGAAGTGACAGGAGGGATGGTCACACGTGCTGATTCTCACGTGGTGGTCACCTTATGTCAAGCGTGTGCTAACCGCCACACATAACCCCCGCATCACTCCCGTGAGGCGGCGACAGATATTACCCCCATTACACAGATGAGGAAGCTGAGGCTGCCTGGGGCCCCTGTCCACAGGTCCTGCCTGACTTGTACCCAGCCCTTCACGGGAGGGTCTTCCTTCTGAGCACCCCCCGCTTTGATTAGACCCTCGAGATGCATTCCCACCTCCACTTAAAGCCTACATCCAACCTTTGGGCGTCCGTGGTTCTCTGCTGATCCTGACCACGTGCCTGAGCAGCCAACTGCTCCCAGCCACCATTATCACAGGCCACCAACTGTGTGGCCCTCGTCCCACCACCCACAGTACGTCCGCCCCACCCACCTGCCCACCCACCGTGCCAACCTCATGCCTTGGGTCTGATGGCACCCAGGTCCTGGCCAAGACCAACTACCCTCGTTCCTCCAAGACACAAAGTGGACCCCCACTGAGACAGGGGCTTCTTGCCCCCAGGACAGTGTCCAGCTCAGACCCAACACCGCCCACCCTGCTTCCTGTTGCAGCCTTTCAAGTTCCAGGCGCCCGGAGGCCCTGTTCCCTGGGGCTCCGGTGCGGAGGCGAGCCTGGCAGTGGAATGAAAAGACTTGGTGACCCATGCCTAAAAATAAAAATATTATTCAATTGTCATGTCTGACAGAGTGCCTGACGCAGAAAGCAAACCCATGGCAACGGGATAAACACACTGGAAACCTTTCTACGCGGGTGGATTAGAACAGATCTCAGCTGGGCCTTCTGGAGACCGAATGAACGGGCGTCTTCGAAGCTCTCTGGTTTCTGGGCTCGGGTGGGGTGGGCTGGGGAGTGCGCGAAGGAGAAGGGCAACGGGCCCCCCTCGGCTTCCACTGCCTCTTTGGGTGTCCCCTGCTCTTGGGGGGAAAGCAGCCTTGGAAACAATTTCCACCAAAATGGGGAGGTCCTGGAGTGTAACTATGAATACCCCATTTGCATCCCCAATTAACAAGATCCTCTCTCCTTTTGTACCCATGGGAAAATGTGGGCACTGGACTAGACAGACTCTTCTTTGACCTGCTCTGCCCTCCATCCCTGTGACTCCATTGCGCCCACTGATCCTGTGCCCTGGCCAAGGGGGTGGTCACGTGACCCAGGCCTGGTCAAGCAGAGCTTCCGGTTTTGCACCCACAGGCAATGCGGGGGACTGAGCAGGACCTATCTCCTGCTGGGACTCTCAGTATGGAGGGAGAGAGCGAGAAGGTCTACCTTCAGTGTGACTGAGCTGGGATGCCAGATGCGGGGATTCTCTGGAGCTGTGACATTTTGTCTCCTTGGGGACAAAAGGGAGAAACTCACCTACAGCAGGAAAAACTAGCTCTGCACACAGAGGACCCCAGAGAGGGATGTTGGGGTGTGTGTATGTGTGTGTGTGTGTGTGTCTGAGTGTGACAGACAAAGGGAAACTGAGGCCCAGTGATAATATTTTAATCATGGGGCCAGCCCCCTTCATGAACTTCCCAGTTACATCGATCAATAAATCCTCATTTTTCCCTCAACCAGTTGGGTTTGGTTTCTCATCCACAGTGAGAAAGTCCTGCCCAACCCAGGAGGGTTGGGTGACATGAAGCTCAGACAGGCCCGAGAGAGCAGGCCCGGGCTCCGGAGAGGTCCCAAGGGAGAGTAAGTGCATGCCCCATGGAGGGCCTTGTCCAGAGATCTGTTCAGTCTAGACCTAAAGGTGGGGCCTTTTCAGGAATGCCTGTCTGGACATCCATTTGAGGCCTCAAACCCCGACTCCGGACATCCTTCCGGGAACCATCACCTTCCCCTCCCTCGCTGGGCTTTTGCCCATATCGCCATCTTGGGAAATGTGGAGTAGCAAATGCTGGTTGACTTGCTTTCTGGAGACAGACCCAGCGCACCACGGGAGGGACTGGCCCCAGACGAGAGGAGTCACGCCTTTCCTGCTACGACAGATGTGAGGGAGGGACAAGGACCACTACTGGACAGAGGCTGAAGGTGTGCAGAGACCGATGGCTTCTCCTCTGTCAACCCGACTGAACCACGGGGTGCCTGAATCCTCTGGGTGTGTCTGTGAGGGTGTTTCTGGATGAGGTTAACGCTTGAATCACGTAGAATGAGTCAAGCAGATTGTCCGCCGTAATGTGCTGGGCCCCTAGTTGGCCAAGAGCAGCACAAACAAAATGAGTCGGCGGGAATCCCACCTGCCTGCCCGCTTGAGCGGGGACGGCGGTCAGTCTTCCGCCCTCGGGCAGGAGCTGACGCCAGGCCCTCCTGGGTCCCTTCGGACTCGGACAAGAACGACAGCACCGGCTCTCCTGGGTCTCCTGCTCGCCCACTGCGGATCCCGGACTTCTCGGCTCCCTCTGTACCAAGTCCCATTCCCGCTACGCATCATGTCCTGTTGGTTCTGTTTCTCCCGGGAAACTTGACTAACACACCAGGCAGGAGTGGGACACACCCAGGAGCCCTTCCTTTCTTTCTGGGAATCAGGTGTGGAGTCCTCGCCTGGGATGGAGAGCCTGGGAGGGGAGGGGAGCTGGTAGACTGAGGGAAGCTGGGAAGCGCGGGAGAGGGACAGGAAGCTGGGAATGGCCCAGATCGCTCAGGTGGGGCCCAGGTGACCTGGAGAAGTCTTGACTCTTTCATCCCGGGGCAGGGGAGGTGAAGGGGGACGGCCCCTGTGGGCGAGGACCCAGTGGAGACCTGAATAACACAAAGGTGTGAGTGTCCTGCACTCTGGGGGAAAGGGTCTGGGGAGGGGCAGGCAGCTGCACCAGGACCCCAGGACAGGACCCCAGGACAGCCCCTCAGTGGACCTGGGTCCCCAGCTCCGTCAGGCACACACCCTCCCCTCACCAGAGTCTCTGCCCCCCTGTCCCCTTGTCCCAGAGGCCTTCCTGACCACACTCCTCACGAAGCACTCTCCCACCCCTGTCGAACAGCAGACCCCCAGCCTTTACTTAGTCTGTGGGTTTCTCTTTGGGCTGCTGGTGTCTCTGACCTGCAGGTTCACCTGTTGTGACTCTCCATCTCCCCGCCAGATTGTAAGTCCCAGGAGGACAGGGACTTCAGTCTGTCCACTGAGTGCCCAGCACCTTGCTCAGTGCCTGGCATGTACCAGGCTCCAGGCTTTGTTCTTGGGGGGCTGGCGGGAGGTGGTGTGGGGCCCTGTAGGCTGCAGGAAGGGTTGAGGTCTCCCACACTCTAAGCCTGAGCCACAGGAGCGGTTTGAGCAGGGAGCAGGGGATACGTGATAGGCTTTATGTTCTGACAAGTTCCCTCCGGCTGTTGCTGAGGGAGGTGGCAGGGCCAAGAGGAGAAGCAGCAGGGAGTTGTTAGGAGACCCGGCCAGAGAGGACTGGGGTCAACTTCAGCTCTGAATGCACAAGAGGCAGGCTCACAGTTGAAGGGGCGGCTGGGACGCCTGCAAACCCTCTTTCCAGGCCAGAGGCCGTGACTAGACCAGCCTCCCTCCCAGCATGTGCAGGGGCCCAGGGCAGAGCTGGGCTCAGGTGCAGCCAAGAAAATGTGAGAGGTGCAGGGTGGGGAAAGGGAGCTCTGCCCCCACAAGCCCAGAACTAAGGATAGAGGCAGGTGGAGGGAGAAGTGGGTTTTGAGGATGCAAATGGAATCTTACTCCTGGACACTTTAAGGCAGGTCCTTCACCCTGCCTTTTGCTGCAGAATTATCCACGCTTCGTGCCAGATAACGATTCTTTTCCTGGGCGCCCCAACCTTCAGTTTATTTTAATCATATGAGAACTATTGGATTGTTCAGATTCCTTCAAGCCGGAGACGAGTGAGCTGCTGTAAGATTTCTCGCTTGTCCCCAGCACTTCCAGGGACAGCTGAGACTAGAGATGAAGCGAGTGGTCCCAATGCATACACCTTCTCCAGGTGGGGGCCATGGACTCAGATGTCCTGGCCCAAGCCCTGTCTTCACCATGGTTGACCCCAGTAACCCTTGGGAGCCCCCACTCCCTCACCTGTACCTCCCTGGGGTTGCCTTAAGGACCGGCAGGAGCTCCACCGGATCCACGGAAACTGACCAATGAATGTTAGTTTCCTCCCTGCTCAGCCTGCCTTTAGGAGCTGGGACGGGGGGACGCCTGGGTGGCTCAGTCGGTGTAGCAGCTGCCTTCGGCTCAGGTCATGATCCCAGGGTCCTGGGATGGAGCCCTGTGTCAGGTTCCCTGCTCAGCGGGGCACCTGCTTCTCCCTCTGCCTCTGCCCCCTCACCCCTCCTCTCCTCCCTCCCCCACTTGTACACATGCTCTCTCTCACTCTGTCTCAATGAATAAATAAAAAATCTTTTAAAAAAATAATAAAAGCTGGGACTGTCTCGGCACAGCCTGGTGCCTGGCACACAGAGAAGGAAGTGAACAGTGCTCGGTGAATTGAACCCGCTCGGGGAAGCAAACCCCCCGACAACATACGTTTATAAACTCATCCTGTTTTGGACTCTCCTGCTTCCCTAATTTTAGGAAAACCAAGATACTGAACTTTGGTGACCCTCCTGTCTCCCCCAAGGGCTGTAAATTCTGCCAACAAGTTCTCAGATAATAAATGTTTTGCTTGAGGAATTTTCGGATTCTCTTGAACACTGAAAGTGACCCTTTGGCCTCGCTTATCACATTTCATGACAGAGTCAGGCCCAAATGATGGGCTGGTCCGGAGGTCATAGAAACGTCTGGGCAAAAGCAGAAGATAATGCCCCCTCCAGACGAGGGCTCCACTCCCACCACGGACGCACTTCCTTAGAAACTCAAATCTGATTTGGGTCCCACAGGGGAAAATTAAAACCAGAAACTGTGACACCAATGCCATATTTTGTTCCATTCTACATATTTGTTTTGTATGTGCATTTTAAAAGAAAGAGAAACCCAAATATCTTCCTGTTCGGATTCTACTTTCAAGAAGGTTAAACTCCCTGAGTCATTGTTCCCAAGGGCAGAAATTGTGACTTGAGAGGTTTGGAGATTCTTTTATTGGTGCGCATCAAGTTTCGATGTTATGGGCAGGAGAAGAGAACTGGAATTCTCCCGAGTACACACACTATCTGGCTTGTCTGTTGCTAGGGCCCAGCCCAGGCCTGTCCGTAACAGATGCTCACCCAGTATTTGCCTCAGAGATGAATGAAACCACAATCGCAACCCACCTCATCAGTCTGGCAAACACTGTGCTTTCATCCCTCTGTCAATAGAAGGCCCAGAAGAGCTCAAGTCCAGTACGTGTGGGCTTCAGAATGGACATTTGCCTAAAGGACAGTGCTTAGACCCTCCCCCCATCTCCTGTAAGGCCCCAAGTTCCACTGGCCCCATAGCTAGACAGAAGCTGCCTCCTTAGCTGGAGGCTAGTTGTCTTCTCATTTCTCATGGAAGGAATGTCCCACACACAGTGACACAGGTGCCTTCAATGTATTCTTTTTTGGTTACCTCTGAAGGCATCTCACCAGCAGAAATGTCTCTGAAATTCCTAGGAAGAATTTCCAAGTCAGGGGCCCATACATTTCCAGCTGTGTATTAGAAAGAGCACAGGACTGCTAGAAAGGGGAATTAAATCTGAGTAATAGCAGAAAAACACGAGAAAAAGATAAAAGTCAGGCAGGAGGAACAGTCAGGACACTCAGTCGGACACCTTATTTTTAAATATTGCATGAAAACAACAGAAGAAGGAGCTCTGTGAAGTTAGGGTTATCTGAAACAAAACTGGGAAAAGTTCAAGAAAATTACCTGAATATTCAAATGAACACTCCAAAATTATCAGGGACAATCCTATAGTGAGTTATTATAAGAAAAGAGGGGGATGCCTGGGTGACTCAGTCAACTAAGCGTCTGCCTTCGGCTCAGGTCATGATCCCAGGGTCCTGGGATCGAGTCTGCATCAGGCTCCCTGCTCAGGGGGGAGTCTACTTCTCTCTCTCCCTGCCTGTGTTCCCCCTGCTTGTGCTTGCTCTCTCTCTTTCTCTGTTGAATAAATAAATAAAATCTTTAAAAAAAAGAAATAACATTTAAAAAATAAGAAAAAAGGGAATAAGAAGCAAAATCATAAACCCACAGACAACAAGGTATACCAGAAAGACATGCTCACAAAAATAGATCAAAATGGAAATCTACTTTTTTTAAAAAGTCAAAAGTCATTAATAATATGATACAAGTCACGCAAAAACATATGAAGTGTATCTAAAAACAAAAATGAGGAGACCAAATTCAAGAATTGGAAATAAAAGAAAAAATATTTTAGAAATGAGGACAGAACTAGAAGAAACAATTGCATCAGCAGCACAGAAAATGCCTAAAGAGAAACAGAGGATGAAAAGCAGATATATTTTAAAAATGAAAGTAAAGAAAGAGACAAAGTTTAAAAGGCAGTGACAAATGCTAAAAATAAAAAATTAAAAAAAAAACAAGATCCAACATATGGATAATGGGACACCCTTAAAAAGAAAACCAAAGCAAGGAAATAGAAAAAAAAAAAAAAAAAAAAACCACCTAAAACCATAATTCAAGACCACTTTCCTGAAAGCAAAATATCTGGAGCTTCATACTGAAAGAGCCCACTGTGTACCTAAGAACATCAACCGAACAAGTCTACTAAAACCACAGACTTTAAGGAAAAAGAAAAAGTCCTTTGGGAGCTTAGGGACAAAGAGCATGTGACTTATAAGGGTAAAGAAAAGTGACTTGCTGTAGAAAACTTTTAACATCAACAGTTTATACCAGAAAATGTAATCACCTAGTCAAGATACACCAGAGGAGAAAATGAGAGCCAAAGATTATACATGCGGGAAAACCTACATTCAAACACAGAGGGTATAAAGATGACACAAAGTGTCATCCATGTGCAGGAATCAGGAAATACTGTCTGCATCACTGCTCCTGAAGAAATCTACTAGAGAACGAGCTGTGATCACAAGAGTAGAGAGGCATCCACAGTTGGTCGTGGGGAACATGGAACACGTACCTACATGTAGACGTGCTGGCCCCGTGGTCTGATAAGGGAGCTACGAGACAGCAACAGAACAGTGGGCAGAGGAGAAGGAAACATATGGCAAACATTTTTAACTATGGTCAGTAATCAGAATTGGTGGTGGTTGTGTGAATATTAGTATGGCTGATGTGTCTATGAGATCCCATAAATGATTAGTTATGGGATATTTGAATGTGGACATCTGGGTGTCCTTGATAAGTGGGATGCTCAGTGAGGAAGGAAGAAAAGATGTGATAGAGAAGTTAACTAATGCAAATAAACAACAACAAAAAAAACACCGTGTTGTTTTTTTTTTTAAGATTTTATTTATCTATTTGACAGAGATCACAAGTAGGCAGAGAGGCAGGCAGAGACAGAGAGGTGGGGAAGCAGGCTCCCTGCTGAGCAAGGAGCCTGATGTGGGGCTCGATCCCAGGACCCTAGGATCATGACCTGGACGAAGGCAGAGGCTTTAACCTACTGAGTCACCCAGGTGTCCCAACACCCCTGGTTTTGATTTGGCTTAGAAATATCAGTATGAACTCGTGATGCACTGTCTGCATATTACAGATATCCTAGCACTGTTCACCAAGAAGGGCAATAAGCAGTCAGTACCCATCACCGTACACAGACATTAGCTCAAATAAATCACAGACCTAAATGTAGGAGGGAACACGGTCAAACTGTCAAAAAAAAAAAAAAAAAAGAAGAAAATCTCTGTGACCTTGGGGGTAGGAAAGATTTCTTAGACAGGATACAAAAAGTACTAGCCATCAAAGAAAAAATTGACCAGTTGGACTTCCCTACGTTAAAACATTTTGCTTTTTAAAAGATACCGTTGGCTCAGGAGGTATATGGGAAATTTCTATACCACTTACCTGCTCAATTTTGATGTGAACCTGAAATAATAAAGTCTATTTTAAAAAGAATTTTCAAAGAAGAGACCAAAGCTTTGCATCATTTTATAGAAACACTTCATTATTAAAATTTTGTATTCAAATTATAGTGACATTTTAAGGGCTGGCAGAGTACAGAAAGAGAAGTTTGGGACCATCAGTTAATGGGATGTTTTGTGGCCCCTCCTCTGAGGGGGTCCCATCTCACCGAGGAGACGTTCACTTTCAAGCAAGGTTGGGTTCTATAATATCTTGGTTCCCCAAAAGGATTTAAGGATATAATGTTTTTCCTAAAGTTGTCTTGCTAACACACACTTTCCCACCACCTTACTGTCCGCTATTCCCCTACGTTAATGATTTGAAAGCTCATAATCCTTTTCATGACTAAAATGAACAACTCTGACACATGCTTATCGCAGCACATGTATGTAAGAACAAATATGCATTTTTCCTTCAGCTCATTGACGTCATTTCAACACATAAAGCACAGAAGAGATTCACTCCGAGCTGCATCTAGGAGGCTTACGGATATTTCAGAAAGGATGTTTAACAGTTAACAAATCTGAAAGCCATGCCTTGTTCATACCACTGCTCTTGTTATGATGATTAGATAGGAGACAATCACATGATTGCTGACCACACACAAGTGCAGGGATGCCAGAAACGACCTTGAAGTTGGCATCGACTATTTGACCTTCCAAAAGCCAACCCAAAGCTAAGGCCAAGTATCCGAGTTTGGGTCACTACCAAAAAGCTGAAGTTGACTTCCAGTGTGTCACTTACTTTTTCCTGACTATAGTGTTTAATTTTTTTTAAATAAGAAGCATGTATTTCTTTACGATTTTGAGCAGATATTTCTATTAAAATCCCACATTAGAAACACTAGCAGTCTCCCACTCGCCCAGGAAAAAAAAATATGGGTAAGAACGTTGGATTGGATCTCTAAATAGTTTGGAACATTTTTGGACGCTGAAAGGGAAAAAAAAAAAAAAAACCCACACACCATTAATGTGCACCAAAAAGAAGTATATTTTTCGGTATGGAAAGTATACTATGATAAAGTCATTAATAATTTTTTTAAAGCAAAAAAAAAATTGCTAGGAGAGACTACAGCTCTTTTCTTATTTGTAAAAGCAACAACAATAAAGACACCGTTAAGAAACTGAAAAGGCAAAGCAGAGACTGGGAGAAAATATTTGCAGTGCATCTACCTGATAAAGGGCTTGTATTCCAAACACACAGGGGACATCTACAATTCAACAATCAGGAAACAAACAACCTGATTTTAAAAATAGGCACAAGTCTTGAAGAGAAGCCTCACAAAAGAAGATATCAATGTACAGTACAGATGAGATACACAGCTAAAATAAAAATTTCTAAAAATACGAAGTGCTGGAAGACAGGGAGTACCTGGAATTCTCGTAGATCACCCAAAATACACTGGAGGGATGCTTTTGGAAAACAGTCTGGAAATTTCCTACACAGTTAAACATCAACCCACCCCACGTCTCAGCAATCCTACCCCCAGGTCTGTACCCAAGAGAATGAAAACGTAAGATTGCATAAAGACTTATTCAAAGGAATATGACTCCGTAAAAAAGGAAAGAACATTTATGAAAGAAGCCACTCTTGGAACAGAATATTCTAGATGTCCCATGCACATGAAGCCGCAACATAAGCAAACTATTCCATAATGACTGAAATCGATTGGAAGTTGCCTGGCTGGGGTGGGTGTGGCTATCCACCTGACACAGAGCGCACGGGAACTTTCGAGGATGATGGAGGTAGTCTCTGTCTTGACAGGGGTAGTTATCACGTGAGTACATAATTTGTCACACTATACACTTTATGGTACGTAAAAGATATAGCAATAAAGTTGATTAAAAATAATAAAGTAGAAAGTCACATATTCTTCTGTACAAATATTGGGGCTCGGGGGAATGCTAATTAATCACACCTCTTTTTTGCTTCTTTGTGTTAAGAAACAATTGAGAAACAAACAGATGGAGCTCTTTTTTTTTTTTTTTTTTTTTTTTTTTTTAAGAGGTTTAGTACCAAAATGACCAGATTAAAGGATCCGGTTCAGCTGTGTGATCACTATTCGGGTCCCTGACACTTCCCCTCCCTTGCCGAGGCTGGCAAAGCAGATACACTCAGGATCACGGCACACATCCATCACACTCATGGGGGACCCACTGCATGGGACCCTCAGAGAGGCATCCAGAGTCCCTCACAGAACTGCCAAGTTACTCATTTGAGTATCCCCTGGCGTGTCGCTAGGCTCAAAGCAGGTGCTTGGCATCCGCCACACAGTAATTACTCAACAAATTCAGGAGGGAGGGCGGGGGAAGCTTTCCCCCTGAGAGGGGGCTGGTCCTGGGACAACTTCACAGCCTCAACGGAGACTGCAGACCACGGAGCCACCCCCATCCCTAAGGCTACCCTGAAGAGACATTCCTGCTCACCCCCCTTCCCCCCACCACCAAAGGCCATCTTCTGTGTCTCTGGCCTGGCCACCTTCTCCTGCAACTGAAGTCAATGCCCAGGGTAGCTCTCAATGAATGAGGGATGGTTGGATGAGAAGACACCCCAGTTTCCTGCCCTGGGAGGGACAGTTCTTAGCAGTGCTACAGTGTCCCAGAGGGTCCTCTGCAGGACTGAGGGCCCATTGCTCACAACAGGAACTCACGGGTAGCTCACCTTTCCTTGGCTTTAGGTCTTCCTTGCCCCTCACAGGCTTCCCAGAACCACCTCCCTGTAAGCCACTTACACCCAGGTCTTGGGATCCACTTCTCGGGCAGCCCAAACCACCAAGTACATGGCAGGAGCAAAGGGCAGTGAGGGTGAGCTGCCCGTGGACTGTTTACAGATAAAACGAGCACACACGAGCACAGATGGCCAGTGTCTCCATGTCAACCTCAGCTATGCCGTTGCCCCCTCAAGTACCACCAAGTACAAAAAATAAAATTGGGGATGCGTGGATGGCTCAGTCCATTAAGCGTCTGAATCTTGGTCTCAGCTCAGGTCTTGATCTCAGGGTTGTGAGTTCAAGCCCCACATTGGGCTCCATTCTGGGCAAGAAGCTTACTTAAAAAAAAATAAGTTAATTCAAGTTCTACCGGTAACTTCCCTCCTGTTGCTAACTGCGCTTGCGTGCTAGGGCTGCGGTAACAAAGCACCACAGACTCTGGTCTTAAACAACAAAAATCTATCTCCTCACAGTCTGGAGCCTGGATGTCTCAACATCAAGGGGACAGTGGGCTGGTTTCTTCTGAGACTCCTCTCCACTGTGTCCTTGCAAGTCCTCTTCTGTGTGCGGGTCTATGTCCCAATCTCCTCTTCTTAGAAGGGCACCAGTCAGACTGGGTCAGCGTCACCCCATATGACCTCGTTCTCCCCTAATCACCGGTCTGAAGACCCTGTCTCCAAATACAGTCACATTCTGAGGTCTGGGGAGGGGTAGGACTTCAACATCAGAGTTTAGGGCAACACCCTCCAGTCTATAATACTGCCCTTGAATCTTTTATGTAAAGGGGGATGGTTGTTCATTTGGTTTGGGGGTCACCAAATGGAGAAAGGACCACAGGATACCCAGGACCCTCTGGACCCGGATGGCAGATTCTTCCAGGGCACTTCCTTCCTGCCTCAGCGCCCACGACAACCCTGCCATCGGTCCCCTCCTTCGAGAGGAGAATGAGCTGAACTCCCCGGGCAGTTTTTTTCATTTAAATCTCCTGGTAGAATATTGATCCCGCCCGCCTCTTTTTTCCTACTCCGGATCCCAAAGGAGCTGGTGGCAACGGAGACCCAGCCATTTGATCTTCTCTCACCAGCAAGCTTGGGTCCCCAAGGTGTAGACGAGGTGGAGTGGTTTTTATTCGCGCCTTAATGTCTTCAAACTCCAGAGCACTTCCCCTCGGCCCTGGAAGGGCTCAAGCCCTTCGCCTCCACCTGCCGGCCGCAGACACAAAGCTCCGTTTGTGTCCCTGTGGCTGCGGGGCAATGGCCGCCCCGCGCCACCTCATCCACAGACAGGCCACAAAAGCCCGGCACGAGGTGAGGATCAGAACAGGCCAGGCCAGGCGCTGCCAAGCCAAACACAGAGGCAAGGGGGTGCGAGCCCGGCAGAGAAACCAGATTCCCCTGGAAATCGCTGCTCCCCAGCGCGTCTGGAAGGCCGGTCCAATAAAGCGGCTCCGGAAGGCCCGAAGGACCCCCACGGCCCTCATCTTGCTGGAGACGCCAATAAAAATCTCCGAACATCCAGGCTGCAGGCCCCCCGGCGCTGCCCGGGGGCCATAAACCGGGATATGAGCCGCTGGGGAGCCGGGAGGGAAGAGGCCTGATCCCAGAAGAGGCCTGATCCCAGCCAGCCAGCCTGTAGGCCAGAAGGTAATGGAGCCGCCATCGGGGAGACGGAGGCCGAGGCCGCTGAGCCCGAGGGGAAGCCGCCTGCCCGGCCCAGGCCTCCGCTCCTGAGCCAGGCCCGAGCTGTAAAATCCACGGAACGGGGGGGAAGGCCCAACGGCTGCCCAGCGACGGCGGCTCTCGGGGAGACTGGGGAGGAACCCGGCCTCGGGAAACAGCTCCAGGCCCCAGAACCGGGAAAAAAACCTTTTGAAGACACGCCGGGGACCGAACGAAGCCCAGCGACAGAGGAGGGGGCAATAGGATGCGCGCGCGCGTGCGCGTGTGTGAGCGCGCATGCGTGTCTGTGAGCACGTACGCATGCACATGCGCACAGGCGCACCTGAAGACAGGTGTCCTGAGCACGTGTGTGTATGTGCACACACAGAGATATTTGCGCGTCCACAGAGACGATGCCCCGTTACGCTTCCATTTTAGTATTTAGTATTACTCTTTTGATAGAAGTATCCCCAAATACTGCCTGGGGTACACTTAGGCTAAAGTTATGCACGGTTTCTTTGAAATTCAAATGTCAGTGAGTGCCCTGTGTTTTATCTGGCAGCCCAAGGTGCGCACAAGTATCCAAATTTAGAGCAGAACAAGGCATTTGGGATGACAGAAGGGGGTTTTTGCGAATGAGGCAAAAAAATTAATAATTATTTTTATTTATGTATTTATGTAATCTGTAGGTATTTATATATTTGTTATAATTTATATATTTATATTATATAGTTTGTATAATTATTATTGATATGATATATGATATAATATGATATGATATGATATTATTAGTATGATAGTCCTCAAAATTCTCCTAACAGGTGGCTGGTCATTCTTTGTAAGAGGTTGTTTGCCGTCTAAGGTGCAGCTACGACCTAAATGCGTGTAACTTGCAAATTTGTCTGCAGGGGCTTGCAGAGAGAGAAGTTACACATAAAAATGGTGCATTTGTATTTCCTGCTATCCCTCCCAGAGGATAGAGGCCCCAAGCAACCAAGTTCAGGTGGGGAGACGTGAATCTGGGCTTCCCCACCATCTTAGTCCTGAGACCCACTCCCAGCAGTAGCACTTGCCATCCTGGGGTTTTCTATGGTTTAAACACACACACTTTTTTCTACCTCTGACATTGAAGTGTATGCCAGCTCCTTCCTTCAGAGCTTATCACCCGTCCAGACATCTGTTTGAGGGCAATGGAAAGAAGTAATTTGCATCTTCTGCACTCTAGAGGAACTGATCTTCTAATACAAAGACTTTTTCCCTGTGCAAATGGTCTTGGGTTACACACTCCCAGATCCTAAGAGGATCCTCAGATGAGGCACAGCAGCATCCCTGCTACATTGCTGCTCAATGGAGCAGACATTTCCTGGGTCTGGATGTGAAGGACGGACGTGCCTCTGCAAGCAAGGCTTCACCTGGTGCTGGGTGTCTACCCAAACCGGCCCTACAAATGCTTTAGTTGAGAGGGTCTCAAACCAGCCACCTGCTGGGCAAGTCTGGCTGGTCAGCCGCTCACAATGTATTTTAGATGTTTGCATTTGAATGCACATAGCACGGCGTGCACCCCCATTCTCGCCCTCTACCATCTACCCACTATGATCTTAGGATCCTTGGACCGTCATATGGATAATACCTGCCTGCTCCTGCTTGGGATTGACCCCTCAAGTCGGGGCTGGAACACAGGCCCTCTGACTCACAGGTCAGGATGACAGCGTAAGCAGGAGAGCAAAAGCAGGCAGGTGTGGCTCTAAACCCTGAGATAATGGACTGACTTTGCAGAAGGTCATGCGGAAGACAGCTGCACCTTGCAGGTGTGTAGTAGACCAGGGACCAGTGCCTTCCCCTGCCCCATGCTGCTCGATTGTAACCCAACCCAACTGCCCAAGGGGCCGGACTGTTCTTCCCATTTCCTATGAGGAAGCTGAAGAACTGAGCTCTAAACCCCAGGCATTCTTGGCGCGCCTGGTGGAGCACAAGACTCTTGATCTCGGGTTTGTGAGTTCAAGCCCCATGTTGGGCATGGTGCCTACTTAGAAATTAAAATAAAAAGCTATTTAAAAAAAGAAAAAGAGATGCAAACCCCAGGCATTCTTGAACACTCATCACAAAACTGCCACTTCCATGTACCGCCCATGCTGTTATTTACTGAATACTTATCCTCAAGTCTACTGGTTTACTTTATTAAATTTCATGTTCAAAGGAAGTCGTACTTCACTACCAAACATGGGAAAACAGCAGTGCCTGCTATGAAGGACTGTAGCCGCAACAAAGAACCCAAGGACCGTAAGCTCAGTGTACTAAATCCCAGCCAGATGGGAGATCACGGGTCCATGGCTCTGAACCTGGGGCCTGGCTGCTCTGGGTTGAGGAGGGAGATCATCGAAAGTTGAGGAAGCGTTAGAGACAGAGCAGCACGAAGCAGAGGCTCTCCTTGACTTCACCGGATGTTTGTAAGCAAATGGAAAAGGGAAAGATTATTTCACATTGTGGTCTGCTATTATAACAACGGTCCCTGTGCCATCAAAATCCCTTCTAGGTTTCCCAAGTCACTGCAGTCTTGAGGAACCACTGACGGAAGTGGACCTATGTAGGTCTTGGGGATGCTAAGTGGGCAGCCCAGTGGCACACAGCAGGACAGCCAAGAAGCAGAGTCTGCGGCTGGCCTCTGGCTGCTCAGCCCAGCTGTTCCTGCTGCCCCCAGGCTCTGGAAATGCTCAAGGAGGGACACAGAGGACTTTGCTTGCTCGGAAATTCTGTTTCTGGACTTGGCAGAGGCAGACTCATCCCAGGAATGGGGCGATCCTGAGCACTGGTGGCTTGGCCAAGGCCATCACCTCCCGCGGAGATACTCATGTTCCTCATGGCTGCTGATTTAGAACGGGGCTTCTCAACCTTGACACTGATGGTATTTAAGGTCAGATCCTGTGTTGTTGGAAGGCTGCCCTGTGCATTGTAGGGTGCTCAGCATTAACCATGGCCTTGACCCATCATATGCCACAGCATCCCTCCTCCAGTGGGGACAACAAGAAATGTCTCTGAGGGCAGGGGGCAATCACCCCCGACTCCGTTTGAGAATACTCCTTTTGATGGAATGAATGTGATCTTTAGTCCCCGTGGGAAATTCTAAGATTATTTGGGGGCGGGGGTAAAAATGTTTTAAGAGAAAGGATGAGAAATGGGCAAGTAATATGTATTTATTTTAAAAACAGGCTGCCCAAGAACTGATAAGCACTGGAAGGGGAAAGGTCATTTATTATTTATGTCACTTGAGGCAAACTAAAAGCTAATGGGCCTCAGGGCAGAAGAGAGGAGGAGGGAAATAAGGAGGGAAGGAAAGAGGAGGCAAGTGTTGAGCAGCCACTGGCGTCAGAACCTTCCTGACACCCTTTGTCCTCTTCACCTGTCTCCAAGAATCCTGCAAGGGAAGCGTTGCAAAGGTCTTACGCAGGTGAGGGCAGACCTGGTTCCTCTGTGTGGGGCAGACCACTCCCCCTACCCGGGGTGGGGACAGAGGACGAGAGCGTCAGTTGCTCCAGGAACTGCCAGGGCCTGGAGGGACTTGGAACCTGGCAGGTCTCATGTCCCAAAGCGCCAAGAGTGACAGGACCTCCTTCCGGGAATCAGCGGACTATGACCACAGCTCCTCCTATCATCAAGAAGAGCGCAGAGAGGCACCCTTAGCAAACGCTCCTCGTCTTCTTGAAGCTTCCCAAGAGCCCACGAGGCAGACACTCTCCTTCTGAGGCTAGGGGAGGAGGAAACCAGTGTGTACACTGAGGAGTCACCATGCCTGGAGACCGGCAGTCTCTTCACCCTCTGCTCCAGCCTCCGGCTCAGCCACGTGGCCCTTCTTTCCATTTATACACACACAGGGTGCGGACAAGTGTCAAGAGAGCAAGGGAACAATCCGATGTCCCCGGCAGGGTCCCAGTCGCTGCAGACCTGGGATGAGGGCATTCGAGACCACCGGGTCTCTCCCCTGCCTTCCCCTCTCCTTCCAGCGTAGCACCTCCCTGCTCGGTTGCAGACAGAGGCTGAGGTCTGAGGGACCCGCCCCTTTAATTCGGACAACCAGGGATCACACACAGCTCGCTCCCCAGGCCAGGATACCCATCTAAGTGTGTTTGGCCGTGCTTGGGTGAGAAAGTCTGGCTCCCAGAGTGAGAATCACATTTGCTCGTTTCATTCAACGTGTGAGGGGAAGTCACAGCTTCTTCCCGACTGGCCATGCTGACATCCGAGCAAGCAGACAAGGAGCCCCACTGCCACCCTCTCTTCCTGTGGGAAAGACCAGGGGACCAGAGGGGTGGGTCACTTCCAGGGGAAGTTCTTTCTACCTGGGTGGGTATTGGCCCTTCTCGAGGCTTCTCTGTGTCCCAGATGCCCAGGCTCCCATCAGCTCCATGGCAAGCTTGTGAAACACTGGCTGGAAGAGAGAGATGAACACGGCCCCTGTCTGAGATGGGAGAACTTCGCAGCGCAAAAGGCTGTTCACAAGCACGGAGCTCTTCCCGGCTCCTCGGAGGGGCAGCCCACCGTGGGGGCCCTTGCTCTGTGGGCAGCGTGGAACCTCCCCTTACTGTCCTGCAACCAGGAAGCCGGGGCCAGGTTTCCCGGAATAACTCAGCTCATTTGTCCGGAGTCCCCTCTACGTGTGTTCCCACAGAGGACAGACACTACAGCTCAATCGGAGAAGTGGAGAAATGAACTCAATCGAACCAAGCAGGGCAGTCCTTCGCACGATGGGGCTTCTCCGGCTGACACGGAAGGATTCACCTGGGATAAGGGCCAGGACGATCTTTGTGAGCGAGCAAGGGGCTCCTTAGCGGGAAGGATCTGTCAGGCCAGCCAGGCCCAGGGCCCCTCCTGCAGGCCCCCCACCCCACCCCTGCCTTGTCAAGGCCATTGGGCCCCTCTCCCGGCTCTGCAGACTATCCAGTAGGGGGCACTGTTGGCTCCGCAGAGCTCAAACACAGGCCACTGTCAGTGTGGCCCCAGGCCCAGGCCAGCCCCGCAGCAGGCTCCGGGAACTGGCATCTGCAGGCTGCCCAGGCCAGTCTCTTTGGCCTCCCCCTGCGATGACCACTTCTGCATCCTTAGAGACGACAGCCACAATCATTACACGCGCCTACTGAGCGCCTACTACATTCCAGGGGCTCTGTGTCACCTCACCAGCACGTCGCAGGGACGCTGTGGGTTGGGGTGATTATCTCTCTCGCGCAGATATGAGAAGCGAGGCGCAGAGGGCGCCCTGCCAGTAAGCACCAGAGCTGGGGTTCTCTGTGTCCCAGGCCTTGTCGTCCCGCAGGGCCTGCCTCGGCCCTGGGCTCCTAAGTTTCCTTGACTGGATCTAGATTCCACACCCCACCCCCACCCGCCACGGGAACAAGGCTAGCCGGCTCGAAGTCAAAGCATGACCTTGGACGAGTCCCTCGCCGTCCCTGACCAAGCCCCAAATCCCCCGTCTGTAAAAATCACCTCCAAGGGTTGTTGGGAGGCTGGGGGAGAGGATGTCTGGAAGCACAGAGGAAGGCATTCACCAGCCAGGAGAACCCAGCTGGTTCTTGGTTCTCCGTTCAAGGTGGGGGTGACCACGGCCCACCTTGGACCTCAGGATCTTGGGCCAGATCCAGGGTCTGGCATGGAAAAGGCTTGCAGAATTTGCTTCTTATGTGAATGCTTACTGAATGTTTCCAATCTGAAGATGAGGTCCTCGAAGACAAGGTCATGCCCCCTGCAGTCGCCAGCAGAGCACCGAGCACACAGAACCCTCTCTTCACCTGCTCTGATAGGCAAAGAAAATAACATATAACCTCATCTTTCTCCCACCGGGGACACCCGGCAACGTCTGGACATAGTTCTGGTTGTCACGACTGGTGGGGGCAGAGGGGTGGGCTACTGGTATCTTCTGGATGGAGGCCAGGGATGTTGCTGAGTGTCCTACAATGCACAGGAGGCACCCCCGCAGCAAAGAACTATCTGGTCCCCAATGTCAGTCATGATGAGCATGAGAAGCCTGTCTTCGCCCAAGGCCTCTGCCTCCTAACATTTCACTGATGGGGAAACTGAAACCCAGGGGAGATCTGCTGTCCCAGCTCTGCTGAGGCCCACAGATGTTACAATTCTGAGGGTCTCAGTGTGAATCCCCATGCCACCCGGCAACAGCGAGGCCAAAACCAGTACCAGGAGCCCACGAGCCTGGCTCTGTATGGGGTGGACGCACATTGTCTCTCTTGATCCTCAGGGCAAGCTTAGGAGGTAGGTACTATGATAAACCAAGCACAGGGAGGTTAGACAACATGCCCAGGGTCACACAGCTATAGGAAATAGTGCCAGGATCAAAGCCCATATTCTTGCCACTACCTGGCTTGCCTCCTGCAAAGGTCCCATCAGAAATACAGGCAACCTTGTTTTCTGAAACAACAAAGTATCCTTCCATGATTCCTACCATCATTGCTCTCGGGGTCACAATTGTGTTTTAGCTGTTTGGGGGCCTTGTAATCCTCCTCAGGATTGCTGCTTTCCTGTGGCCTTGGCCAAGCTCTTGGACCTCTCTGAGCCTCAGATTACACCCTGGGAACAGGTTTCAAGACCTATGCGCCCTGTGTGCACAGGGCCCCTGCATGGAAGGAGATCCCCAGACATGGTTCTTCCCCAGCGGCGGCCTGGCCCGGAGTCTGTCCCCTCTCCCCAGCCCTCGTTCTCCTTTGCAAGTCCAGTTCTAGCTCTAAGGTGACTGGTGGGGTCTCCACAGCCAGAGTTAGAAAAGCTTGGCATATTTGTGTGGGCGGCTAAGCAGCCCCCACGTGAGCCCCTGAACAAAGAACTCTCATAACTCTACCCTGTGGACCCACGGCCCAGGCTCAATGCCGTACTTGTGGCCAAACCAGTGCCCGTTGTGCATTGTCTGAGACCAGCGCAGCCCCTGGCGAGGGTCCTCGATCCAGGTCACGCCAGGGAGGCGGGGTGTGCGCAGAGCCCACAGCTTGCCTCCAGCATAGCCTCTGCCTCGCTGTGGGTTTGTCCCATGTCTCCCCGCCTGGGCCGTGGTGGATTCAAAAAGAAAGCCTTCCCCTCCCGGGGCACCTTTCTGCCCTGGAGAGAGAGACATCCATTCTGGGTAACTGCTCTCAGAACTCGGGGTGGGCGACCCGGCCCCATATTCCTCCACGGGACCCTGAACTGAAATGACCCAAGAACCCAAGGTGGAATGAACCCCCGGATGAAGCCAAATGTTCGCTCGTCACTGAACTGGAACAACACTCATGAGCTTTCTAGAGTTCTTCCCTTGGACACTCGTGCATTTATTTATTCATCCAGTAAACATGTATTGGCCACTATCTCGTGGCTCAGCCGCAGTTCGGGTCACGGGGGCTACGCCAAGAGGAAGGCGTGCGCTCTGTCTCAAATTGTCACAGCCGTGTAAACAGACATGAGGGCGCATTCAAGAGACGGTGGCCACGTCCAGTCCACGTTCTTGGCATAAGAGCAGCTCCGCTGGGCACGCCAGGAGAGCCTCGCCGTGTTGGGTGGGGAAAGGAAGATGGCAGAAGGGGGGTAGAGAGGGAGGGAGGGAGGTGGGTGTGTGACCAGCTGGTACAGGAGCAGGAAAGGTGAGTCTTGCTCACTCCCCTGGCAGCCTGAATCTAAGGCAGACCTGAATTCCCCCTACTTGAACTGCAGGAAAGTAAGTAAGACGAGAATAGTAAGGGACGCGATAGAGTTTTCAAGGGTCCAGAAGCTGCGCTGAACAGAATGCCAGGTTGTTCATTCGTTAATCCACTAATTCATTCATGATTCTTTCACTCAGTGACCATTTGAGGAGCGCCCACCCTAAGCCCGGATCTCCCTTAACCCCCAGGCCTTCCCATTCCCGTCAGGACAAGGAAGCATTACCTGCGGAAGCCCACTCGGGCATGGACGCCCGCAGAGCTGAGTGCAAACTTCACATCCAGGGGCTGGCATGAGCAATCTCATTTAACCTGCCTTACAGCAATATTGGGAGAGGAGGGTATAGCAAGTGTGTGGAGCTAGAACTTAGAGGTTTGGTCCAAGAGTGTTACAGAGCTTCGTGACGATGCCCAGAGATGCTGAGGACTGGTATTTCCAAAGTAATGAGTCACATCTGACATCTAGGAGAGACTCAGGATCAGACACCAAGCATCTGCTGCCTATCTGGGGCACATTAGTGGCCCAAGGAATGTTCTAAGGGGACTGCCTGATGAGACAGATCTTAGTGTCCAAAGATAGCCATGATAGTATCTCCACTCCATGGGCTCTTCTGGACTGTGACTTCCACTCTCCCTTGGGGACAGGGAGTCTAATTCCTCTCTTTGTGTCTGGGCTGGCTTAGTGACTTGCTGACCCTTAGAGAGTGCATTGCTGATAGTCTGGGACCTTTAGGTCTACGTCCTAAGAAGCTATGCACCATGAACTGGGGCGTCTTGGGTTGATCCAGGAATGGTCTCTCTCCAAAGCAGCCACCATGCTCTAAGAAGTCTGTGTGAGAGACCCCATTTTGGGGTGTTCCTGTTGAAGCTCTAGCTGCCCTCGCAGCATGCCATCACCCGACGTGAGCCATCTTTGACATTTGCAGGGGACCATCTTCAGATAATTCCAGCCCCCGCTGAATTCTGACGTGCAAACAGCATGGGAGACCCTAAGCAGGAACCCACCAGCTAAGCGCAGACAAGTCCCAAACCTCACGAGATACTGATGCATCCGTGTTTCAAGCTAAGAGCTGTGGATGGCTTGTTACATACAGCCGTGGATAACTGCAACACCCGCGGGTAAGCTTTCGAGGCTCTTTGGCTAAAGAGAATGTGGGATAAGAAATTAATCAGGGGGTGCCTGGGTGGCTCAGTGGGTTAAGGCCTCTGCCTTCGGCTCAGGTTGTGGTCCCAGGGTGCTGGAATTGAGCCCCGCATCAGCTCTTTGCTCAGCAGGGAGCCTGCTTTTTCCTCACTCTCTGCCTGCTTCTCTGCCTATTTGTGATCTCCGTCTGTCAAATAAATAAATGAAATATTAAAAAAAAAAAAAAGGAAAATTAATCGGGGCCCCTCCTCTGGGCTCTCAGGGCTCCCAGTGTGATCAAAACCAGAGTATCTTGAACCCACATCATTTCGTTGCTTGTCTGTCCCACTAGACTGAGATCCTGGGGTGGGGGGGAGGGACTATTGTTAGGATGCTGGGGTTGTTAGCAGTAGAAACAAACACTGGTTTATTTAAGCAGAAACAGTTGATCTGGAGAATTTGGGAGAGATTGAAGAATTCCTATAAAAATCAAAACACTGGATTCAGAAAGGAGTGAGGCCTATGGATCCAAGCATTGGGGACCTAGGTAGGGTCTTTGCAGGGGCTGTAGATAATAAACCACCTTCCATCTTCATGTCACTCTGCTCGGTATTCAGATTCCAGGGGGAAATTCTTGGACCACAGAAGGAGAGACCCACCTGGATGACAGCCCCACCAAAGTCATAACCATTGGGTGGGACTGTCCCCAAAGGAATGGGGAGTGAGTACTGAGCAGGCAAAGCTGGGTTATCATACTTACCTTGGCAGTCCCAGTACCTTGCTCAATGGCTGGCACATAGTAGGTGCCCAAGAAATTCTTGTTTAATGATGAAACAATCAAAAGACTAAATACACATGAACGGATGAATGAACAAGTGAAGGGATGCCCGGACAGTGACCAGCCAGTGTGCCAGGCTCTGGAGTCACCTGCCACACAGCATTTGACCTCTCCTCCTCTCAGGCCGCTCTTCTTTTCTCAATGGAGTTTCTAAGCCTGGATTCTGGAGTGTGGAGAATTTTACCCCCCTCATCCTGTCTCCTTGAGAATGTTACACACTTTGAACACAGCCTGTGGTCATTCCTGAAAACACTCCTGGAGCAGGGACTCTGTAGCCCTGCTTGATTTTAATTAAATTTTCAGGGCCAGGTGGTGAAGGAGACAGGTGCGAGGGGGAGTTGGCTCTGAGGCCAGAAGCTGGGAGGTCTGGTGATTCTTTTTCTGAGTCGACCAGCTGTGGGGCAGAAACAGCTGGACAATGCTCAGTTGGCTGGAGGCCACGCGCTACCCAAGGCAGGTGTTCATCCGCACACCTGCCCAGAAGCTGCCCACAAAGGACATCAGATCATGGTGCCTCCGCCCTTCCCTGATCTCCTGGGAGTAAGTGGTTGGACTTGGCCAACCCCCCAACAAGATCCCGCTGCTTCAGTTTGATATGCCCTTGGATGCACATCCTAAGTGTATAACACAAAGTAGAAGCAAAAGGCTAAGTGTTTGCCATATTGAATAAATCTCTGATGCCTTTATAATTCATTAAAACACACACAGTTGAAGAAAAATGAATAAGCAAATTGGCTTGGAATGTATTGATACCTAGAAATATCCTAACTTAATTATCTGGTGGTAACTTAAGAGCTGCACTTCAGATAGGAGGGAAAGGGGATGGGAGGGAAGGTCATTTGTGCTGAGCACCTACTATGTGCCAGGGGCAGTCATACCATATCATGTCCTCTTATTCCTGCCATACACTGGAGGTTTGTAACCACCCCATTTTACAGAGGAGGAAACTGAGTGCTGAGAGGTGATCACCCAAGGTTGTACAATAGCTAAGGGGCAGAGCCAGGCCCGGGACATAGGTCAGACTCAGGGATCTATCTCCATTTCACGGGGTCACACAACCTCCCAAGCAGTCGGCAAAGGAGGCTCGGGAGGGGAGACTCAGGGTCCTTGCTCACTGCTGATGCTTGCTTTTACACAACTCTCACAAGTGTGATTGATCTCCTGGCTCACAGACAGTTAGACATAGCAAATAAGTGGGAGGGTTGGCTCCATGGGGAGGTACATGGAGAGTGACAAATAGTGAGGTAAACTTTCCAGCTACAGTACACAGGGTCTTGTTTTAATCAGACTAACCCTTCTGATGATAACAGTTAAAAATCTCTGGGCAATACATATTTATTTATTCAGAGAGAGAAAGAGAGAGAGAGAGTGTTCACACATGCATGAGCTGGGAGGAGGGGCTAAGGGGGAGGGAGGGAGAGAATCTTAAGCAGGCTCCACACCCAGCACAGATCCTGATGCAGGGACTTAATTTCATGACCCTGAGATCACGACCTGAGTAGGAATCAAGAGTTAGACACTTAACCACCTGAGCCACGGAGGCACCCCTGGACAATACACTTTTAAAAACCATCTGAAGGGGGTGCCTGCGTGGCTCAGTGGGTTAAGCATCTACCTTTGGCTCATGTCATGATCCAAGGGTCCTGGGATGGAGCCCCACATCTGGCTTCCAGCTCAGCGGGAAAACTGCTTACCCTCCACCCCTCCACCCAGTATGTGCTCTCTCTCTCAAGTAAATAAATAAAATCTTAAAAAAAAATTAAAGCACTGGAGAGAAACCAAAAACAGGAGGCGATCCAACTCTTGAAAAAAAAAATAGGAAACACATAATTTTATTGCTCTTCTCAAAGAAAAAGCACTTGATTTCATTCTCCAGTTTTCAACATCACTGATTTCTAATTTATTTCATTATTTCTTTGCTTCTGACTTTGGGCTTAATTGTTCTCCCTGTTCTTGTTTCTTCAGATGAGAGCCTAGGTCATTGCTTTCAGAACTTTCCTCTTTCTAGTGGCAATTGGGGCTATAAGTTTTCCCCTAAGCATTGCTTTAGCTGCATCTTATAAACGTTGATCTGTCGTATTTTAATTTTCATTCAGTTCAAATAACTTTCTAGTTTCACTTTCAATTTCCTCTTGGCCTATAGGTTAGTTAGAGGTGTGTTATTGTGTTTCTGATATTGTGGAATTTTCCAGATATCTTTCGGGTATTTCCTATTTAATTCCCCCACCACAGAACACAGTTTATGTACCTGGGATGCATAGATGTGTACGGTGACCTGGTCTGCAGCCCAGAATGTGGTCTGCCTTGGTGTGCGTTCTATGTGCATTTGAAAGGAATGTGTTTTCTGCCACCCATGAGTGACATTTCTGCAGACATCAAGTGTGCCATACTGGGTGATAGTGTCCCATTTGTTTTTTGTTTCATTTTCCTCTTCTTCTGCCTCCTTTTAGATTATATTTTTTATGATTCCCTCTTATCTCTTTTGTTGGTTTCTTAGCTATAGTTCTCTGTTGGTGTTAGTGGTTGCTTTAGGGTTATAGTGTACATTTTTAATTATCACAGGCTCCCTTCACATGATATTACATCACTTCACATACCATATGAGACCCTTCCATCAGTGAACTCCCACGTCCTCTCTCCGGGCCTCTGTATGTTAATGTGTCAGACATTTTTAACCTCAATATGTGTTATAAGCTGCATACTATGTTGTTAGTATAATAACTTTAAACAATTATCTTTTTATTTTTTTTAAGTAGGCTCCATGCCTAACGTGGGGTTTGAACTCACGACCCTGAAATCAATAATGGCATGTTCTACCAACTGAAGCCAGGCACCCCACAGTCCCCTTTAAAGGGATTCTTTAAAAACAGAAAAATTGATATTTACCCACATATTATCATTTCCCACGTATATCATTATCATGAATGCTCTTCATACCTTTAAGAAGACTGACTATACCAAGTATTGCCAAGGGTGTGGAGCAGCTGGAACTCTGCTCTGTTGGCGGGGATATAAAATGATACAACCATTTTTGAACACACTTTGGTGGTTTCAAGCTAAGCACATACCTAGGTATGATCCAGCCACTCTCCATGGAATTTATACGCAAGAAATGCAGGTCTATTTCCACATGAAGGCCCATACATGAATGCTCACAGCCGGTTGTTTTGTTGCAATAGCCAAAAACTGAAAACAACTCGTGTCCATTAATAGGTGAGTGGATAAACAAACTGTGGTACATCCGTATAACACAATACAACTCAGAGATAGGAAAGAATGCATTACTGACCCCTGCAACACTGTGGATGCGGGCAAAATCATGATACCATAAGAAAGAATCCAGACAGAAAAAAAAAAAAACAAAGTGCATTCTGATTATATAAAATTCTAGAGAAAGCAAGCTAATTTTTGTTACAGAAAGCAGGTCAGTGGCTACCTGGGAATGGAGGGCAAGAGATGGGAGGGAGAGATGGGAATGGCTTTCAAAGAAGCACAGAGAAATTTGGGGGGTAATAAGTAAATTCATTTTCTTAATCGTGGTGATGGTTTTATGATGGTTGCATTTGTCAAAATTTTTCAAAGTTTACACTTGAAATATGTGTAATTTATTATATGTCAATTACACATCAATAAAGCTGTAAAAATGTATGGAGTGAACTTAAAGCAGACTGGACATAAGAGAAGAAATGGTCAGTGAACTTGAAGAAAACATAATAGAAATTATTCAAACTGGATAAATAGTTAGTAGGACCTAACCAGCAGCTTAACACATGTTCATCCAGATACTCTGAAGGAGAGAGCGATAAGGGAACAGAAAAATGCAAGGACAAATAATGGCCACATTTTTTTTTTTCTTTTCAAATTTCCGACAAACTGCAAGTCCCAGAAAGGTCGACGAACCCCAAGTAGGAAAAAATATAAAGAAATCCACATCACAAGCAAAATATCTGAAAATGAAATTTAGAGAAAATCTTAGAAGCATCCAGAATAAAGAAAAAGGATACATTAAGTACAAGGCAACAGTAACGGGAGTGACAGCTGCCTTCTCAGTAGAAACAGGATGACAGAAGACCACAGATTTACAGCTTTACGAGTGTGAAGGAAAGTGATTGTCAACCTAGAATTCTGCAGCCGGTAAAAGTTTTCCCCAGAAACACAGGGAAGTGAAGACATCCTCAGATAAACAGGAGCTGGGAGAATTCACTGGCAGATCCACACCACAAGGAATCGTAAAAGCAGTTTTTCAGGTTAGGGGGACTGACGCAGCTGGAAATGTGAATCTCATGGAAAGAAAGAACAGTACTGGGAATGTTAAGCATGACGGTAAATATAATGATGATTTTTTTCTTAATTTCTTTAAAAGACACTTAAGCACTTAAAGCGAAAATGTTTTAAGTGTATTGTAGGGTTTATAACTTATGAAGCTGTAAAACATATGACAGGAAAAGCACAGAGGACAGGGCAAGAGTAAATGGATTTCTGCCATCCATTGCAATGCTTGCATTTTATATGAAAGGGCATAATACTAATTCGAGGTGAGCTGTGATAAGTTCAGAATGCATGTTATAATACCTAAAGGAACCAGTAAGAAGTAACACACATGCTAAAATGGAACACTAAAAATATTCGGTTATCTCAAAAGAAAACCCAAAAGGAGAAATAAAGACACAGAGGGAAAAGACCAAAAAATAAACAAAAAACAAACAAACAAAAAACAACAAGAAAAAGGAGAGGGGCACCTGAGTGGCTCAGTGGGTTAAGCCTCTGCTTTCAGCTCAGGTCATGATCTCAGGGTCATGGGATCGAGCCCCACACCGGGCTCTCTGCTTAGCCGGAAGCCTGGTTCCCTGCTCTCTCTCTCTGCCTGCCTCTCTGCCTACTCGTGATCTCTGTCAAATAAATAAAATCTTTAAAAAAAAAAAAAAAAAAAAGGAGAAAAAGAAGATCTGCACTGGACCATATCAATTCCTTTACCCATAAAATTAACACTCCAGTTGACAGCAGTTGTTGGACTGGATCGAAGAGTAAACAGTAAGAAAATTAAAGCAAAACCCAACTCTACACAGTTGACAGGCGAGAACTCTCAACATAATGAAGAAAGCAGATATGAAATTCGAATGATGGGGAAAATGCATAACATGGAAATATGAAGCATAAAAAGGCTGGTGTGGATATACTCACATCAGAGAAAGAGTTCAAGACAGGGTGTATTTCCAGAGAAAAAGAGGAAGATTCCATAATGAAAAGGATCAATTCATTAAAAAAAAAAATGCAATAGGGGCACCTGGGTGGCTCACTGGGTTAAGTGTCTACCTTCACCTCAGGTCATGATCTCAGGCTCCTGGAATCGAGTCCTGCATTGGGGGGGGGGGGTCCCTGCTCAGTGGGGAGCCTGCTCCTCCCCCAGCTCCTGCTCACTCTCTCTCTCTCTTAAAGAAATAATAAAAAAAAAAAAAACCATAATAGTCTTAAAAATATATGCTTAAACTCTAACCTTAAAAATAAAGCTTCAAATCAAGTAAAGCAAAAATTCACAGAATTAAAGGCGAAATAAGCACATTCACAATCACAGTTGGAGATTTTGACAATCACTCCATCAATAACTGATAGAACCAGGGCCAGGATTAGGGTAAGGCAAGTGAGGCAGTCACCTTAGGTACAAAATGTAAAAGTTCACAAACAAGCCCTGTCATCATAATAAGTAATATTTTAAGGAAATAAATTGCCTTTTTAAAAAAATTAAAAAATTATTATTTTTTAAAATTTATTTATTTGTTTGTTAGAGTGAAAGAGAGAGAGCACAATCAGGCAGAGAGGCAGGCAGAGGCAGAGGGAAAAGCAGGCTCCCCATGGAGCAAGGAGTCCAATGTGGGACTCGATCTCAGGATACTGGGATCATGACCTGAGCCAGAGGCAGCCACTCAACCGACTGAGCCACCCGGGCATCCCCCCAAAATTAAATTTTTAAAAAATGAAAATTAATGCCAAAAAAATCCATGAGGAACAAAACACCAAAACTTTAAATAATAGTGGGATCGGTATTTCTGATCTTTCCCTTTACAAACTTGAGGGTTGTCCGTACTCTAATGAAGTGGTAGGGACATGCGTACTATGATTTAGAAAGCTTTTTAACTGGGAAAAAAAAAAAAAAAACACCTAAAAAATGGTCCAGGTTTGAAAAGGATTGTCAGCTGTCTAGGAAATAAGGACCCCTAGAAGCTGATTCTTGAACAAGAAGCTCTGGATTGCATCATGTGCTTCACCAGCTGTGGCTTCATCCCTCGACCAGGGACTGGGAGGAGGGTGCTGTTGATGCTGGAAGACCGGAGGTAGGGGAAGGGGCCAGGGTACTTAGGTTGGCAGGTTTGAAATCCCAGCTCTGCCCCTTACCAGCTGCACGAGTCTGGACTGCCCCTCAGGGTGCTCACTGGTCCCAGCTCCCGGTACAAAGCCACATCATTCAGATCTGCCCTGGGTGTGGCTCATGCTGACCCAGCCACCTCCTCTGAACTGGCTGGGGGACCAGAAATTCCAGCCACAAGGGTCCTGAGAACACTTCCCTACAAGGCTCTGGTCCTACCTACACCCATGGACAACGCAGAATCCACTCACACCCACCCAAGAACCACAGTAAAACATCAAGAAGAGATGGAGATACTTATAGGTTTAAAAGAATATGCCTTTGCCTGTGCGCGTACTTGACCACTTGGGAAGCCCTACTTCTTAGCTCATTTGGTTTTCACAGCCATCATCTATGACCCTGAGGTACAAATTGCATGCCCATTTCATGGAAGAGAGAACTGTTAATCAGAGGGACATAGTGACTCACCCAGGGCCCACAGTAATCGCACAGCTAGGACTACAGACCTATCCAAGTCTTTGTCCTCCCTACCCTGGGCTGCACAGGCTTCCCTTGTTCCTACCAGTAATGGAGGTGATGTGCAAAACTCTTGTGGGTGCTGAAGACCTAGCTGGGGCATTTTTGCTTTGTAATGGACACTTGTAAATATCCCTGGAGCCAGGTGGGGCCAGTAAAATGTTAAACAAATAAGAGCTATTGTTTGGAATCTGTAAGTCGCTTCCTGGAGTCAAAGCCAAGCAGGTGTGGTGGGGGTGGGGTTATCCCTTTTGCTGTAAAGGGACCCAAAGCAACCTTTGGGGGTGGTGAGCTTCTGGGGATGGTTTGGTTTACTCCCCAAACCTGTGTCAACATCTGAAAGGTTTCCAAAGGCTAGAGTGGTATTTGCCAGGGTGATACAACCAGACAGAGAAGGAACTGGAAGGCAGCTTGTACCACGTGAAAGTGGTGCCGATTCGCTGTTCTGGGCCAGGCTTTTCCCACTGTGTCATCTCCCCCAGGTTTTTCTCCCCACCTGCATGAAACTTGCTTCTTTTCAGAAGCAAAAGTCTGGGCATCTTTCTACACTCTATCTTCTCTCCAGCCCCACTCTGGGATAGATTTCAGACCTTTGGCAGCTCCTGAATTCCACCTGGGATTTCCATCTCAAGTTCAAGGTCTACATACAAATCTACCCCAGGACTGTTGCACTGCCTTGGGTCTCACCCAGGGGCAGCTCCAGAGGCAGCTCTGGGTGGGGGGCTTAACCATCTCCAGCCCAGATCTTCACCAGCCTCCTCTCTCCCAAGCCACTCCAGGTGATATCAAGGGAGACAGCCTGCTTGTCCTGAGAACGGGAACAGCTCTTACATCCTCCTCCACTGGCAGGGAGACCCATCCGCCTGTCCTATACTGGATTTCCAGAGCTGCCACAAGCTTCCCCTCACCTCTAATCTGCCCTCTCAAAACCTGTGCCTCAGCCCTGTGCCTCAGTTTTCTCATTGTAGACTACTAAGAATAATAGGGCAGACCTCACTGGACAACGGGGTCAGGCCTGCCCCTGTCCCATCCTAGGCCCTCAAGGTGAGACTATGAAGCCACTGCAGCCTGCCTTCCACAGCCTCGTCCAAACCTGCTCTTTGGGGCTAGTTTCTGACCCATGGTGAAATATTGGGCAGTCCTCCTGGCTGATCTGCTCCCTTTGTGACAATACCCCCAATAATAATAGTAATCACAGTGGCCTCCTGTCTCATTTTAATAAGTACTGTGTTCCCTCAATACGATGATCAAAACTCCTCACTTCATTCAGAGTTAAAGCCTCTCCTCCCTCAGTCAGGAAGCAAAGGGCTAGAAGCCTCGTGGTCTGCGGAGAATGCTTCCGCATCCTCTGTCGCATTTTCAACCCAAGGACCATGATGCTGTCCCCTCCTAGGCTGCCAGATCCACTCAGGCAGCCTCTCAAAGCCCTTGAGACTTCCTAAAAGTGAGTCACAGCCCAGTCCGCTGTGTCTCTGAGGCTGAGGGAGACACAAGACAGGCTCTCTGAGCCTTGCTTCCTTGAAGTCCCTCCCAACCAGAGCTGGAGAGAAAAGCACCACCCAGATGCCCCCTCCCCCATGTGTCCCCGGTTGGAGGAGGGAAAAAGGGTGGGGTTGGGGAAGGGCTCATCTACAGCGACTCCTCCATTGAAGAACGCCCCCCATCTTCTGGCCTCTCTTTCATGGTCTGGAGCAGAGAAGACGACAGAGGTCCTGAGATCAGTTGTGGGCTACTTCCTTGGCAAGTTCCACGGAGGCGGTCCGGTACCCACTTTAGAATGTGGGAGTCTGTGCATTGAAGCCATCATCTCAGGGGCTGGATAGAAAAAGAACATAAAATAGCTCTGTCCTTTTCAATAGAAAAGGAACATAAAATAGCTCTGTCTAAACACTGCAGGATACAGTGTTCCCTCCATTGAGAAGCGCCTGGCACACTGCAACCACGCAATAAATGTTGCTGTTCAGCTAACTACATAACTGTTACCCAGAGCTATTGTTACTAATAATAATTACTGTCGTTACTTGTCCAGGCTCAGCTCTTGCAAGTCTTCTCCCCATTTATGGTCTAAGCTCTGCAAAACGCCTTGCAGCAGTTCCCTGCTTCAGCCCCCCTGGATACCTCCCTGTCCCACTCCCAGTCTCGGGGACTTGACCCATTGCTTCACGCCCCAGGCAGCCGCTGGCCTCACTGGTGGGTGGTTTCCACCTGCCCAGATGAAGCTGGCCCCTCTCTTATTCTCGTGCTCCCTGCAGCAACTATCCTGCTTCTGTCCTGGCACTAATCCCACCCACTGCATGGCCTTTACCTGCTGTATGCCCGTCCTCCCCAACACGACTTTGAACTAGGTCTTATGCTTTTGCATAGCTCTAGCATGCCTGTCTTCAGCAAGGATTGTTGAATAAATAAGTCATAAGTGAATGAATGAATGAATGAATGAATGAATGAATCAAAGAATCAAAAAACCAACCAACCAATCAAGGAACCAACCAACCAACCAACCAATCAACCAATCAACCAATCAACCAATCAACATGCTAGTAAAAGGAAGTGAACTCCTCCTCAGTGAATCTTGCCCTCAGCTCCCACCCTTGGTTTCAATGAGGCCTAGAAACTAAAATGGAGCTGGGGATTTATTCTGCATTAAAAAAAAAAAATGTAGATTTTTCTTCCATATTCACCTAAAAATAAAGACCAGTGAGTGGTAGCAAGAATGTGGTTCACTTCAGGTCTTCATAGCCAACCACCTGAGTGGCCCGGACCCTGACCAACCCCAAGTTTCTGAGGCCATTAAAATCAGTGCTTTGAGTGACAGTGGTTCCTTCCTATTTTACTGGGGTTGCCATTCCTGTGATTCAAGAGGTGTGAGGGACCTGTTCCCTGTGGGGTGCTGGTAACTGTGATCACGAACACTGTCTGACCCTGACCAAGTCCTGCCCTTGACAGTTTATGGAGGGATGCCATTTATCCAGTCTCACTTGGAGTCCATAGTCATTGGACGTCCAGTTTGCCAAATCTAATGGTCAACTTTCATCATCATCTTGGCAGCATTTGACCTGACTGATCACAATTTCCTCCATTTTGAGATACTTTCCTCACATGCTTTCTGAGCCACCACATTTTCCTGGTTTTCCTCCTACTGAGCGGACGGTGCTTTCCAGATCCTGCCTTCCCCAGGTCTCCTCTCCTTTCCCCCTCTCCTCCTACAATCCCTCCATCAGTGGCCTGTCCATTCTCATGGCATTGAATATGACTTGACCCTAATGACCCTAAAATACCCATCCATAGCCCTGTCCTCTCTCCCGAGCTTCAGATTCACAATTCCAACAGCCTATTTGACACCCCACCCTTCTCTGAATGTCTCAAACTTCAGACTCTTGATTCCCACGACTCACCTCACTGGACGTAAGCCTGTCCCAGTCCCCTGGCCTCACCCATCTCAGTAAATGACACAATCGTTCATCCAGATGTTCAAGCCAACAACCTAGCATCATCATTCTTGCCTCCCATTGGCAAATCCTTTTGTCAGTCCCTTTGAAGTGTCTCTGAATTCTGAGTACTTCTCTTCTCTCTGTGCCTGCCTTCGTCTACATCACTGTCGTCTCTTCCCTGGATGAGCAACAATCTCCTGACTCGCCCCATTACTGCTGAACTCTGCCCCATTTGTTCTTCACACAGACACCTGAGTCATTTTTCAAAGCAACAAATCATATCACGCCACTCATCTCCTTCTAATTCTCTGATGATGTCCTAGCCAATGCAATAAAGCAAGAAACAGAATGGTCATAATGGAGTCTGGTCACGAGAAACAACCAACTTGGATTCTGTGTTCATGTCTTTGCAGTCTCCACCAATCTGGAATGAATTCTCATTCTTTCCCTAACTTTCAGGTCCTCAACAAATCTGTAGGATGACGCTCCACTCAGGCCCATCTGATATGTATGTTGACAGGATCTCCGTATGTTCAGCATCAGTAGAAACCACCTGGGAGTTTTCCAAAAGGTTGTATTTAATATGCACTCCTTCCAGGAGTCACTACACATCCTTACCAACACTAGTTGTTTTCTGTTCTGTTTCATTTTAACCACTCTGGTGGGTGGGTGGTGGAATCTCAAGGAGTTTGAATTTGCATTTCCCCGATGACTAATGATGTCAAATCTCTTTTTATGTGCTTATTGGCCATTTGGATGTCCTCTTTTGTGAAGATCCTATTCAATAATTTTACCCATTTGAAAAAATAGGTTTCCCCTTGGGGCACCTGGCTGCTTCCGTGGGTAGAGCATGTGACTTTTGATCTCAGGGTTTTGAGGTTGAGCCCCACATTGGGTGCACAGTTTACTTAAAAGCAAAATCTTTTTTAAAAATTTCAAAAACAAGTTTTTCTGTCCTTTTCTTATTGATTTGTGTGAGTTTGTTAAATATTTTCGATATGAGTTATTAAATGTTAAAATAATACAATAAAGCATGCAAAGGAAGCATAGGGGAATATCCTTATGATTTTTGGGTCAGCAAAGACTTCTTTAATTGATTACAAAGAACACTAACTCCAAAGAAAAAGACTGATAAATTGGATTTTATTAAAATTAAGAATTCTTGGTCACCAAAAGACACTTTAAAAGGCGACAAAAGGAAAGCCACATAGCAGGAGACCCTTGTAGTACATATGTCCAATAATCGTATTTTTTGGCCATATTTATAAAGTAGACTATATATACATCTAATGAATACATATATATACATATTCCTAGGTATGTATCTAACAGAAATGCTTACCTATGTGTGTCAAAAAACATGGACAAAAATATTATTAGCAAAATTTTTATTCATAGCCCCAAGCTGGAAACTACTCAAATGTCCATTAATAATAGAATGGATAGTTAAGATATAGTATAATGGAATACTACATAGTGATGTGGAAAAAAGGAACCAAATTTCTACATGGAACGCTATGGGTGACTTTTGGAGACAAGTTAGATCAAAAGAAGACAGACACAAAGAAATGTATACTGTTCTCATTCCATTTATATAGAGTTCAAAATAGGCAAAACTCACCTTTCACTATGTAAACATTTATCGCTGATGTGTACACTTAATTTTTGTGTACTTTATTGTGTGCAATATACTTTGATTAAAATTAAAATAAAGATAACTAGCCCCCTGGTGCCTTCTCATCACACTCATTAATCCACTTTCTTATCAAGGTCATATATGATATGGCCCTACCTGGGTCATTGACCTCAAATCCTACCTCTCTGCTCTTCCTTCATTCTAGCCACACTGGCCTGTGGCTGATCCTCAAATACACAAAGCTGGCTCCCATCTGTAGTCAATAGCACCACTGTTCCCAGTTTTTTACCCTTCCATCTCTGTACTTCGCAGGTGCACCCACTAGAGGTAAGGTCTACTTCTCTGCCCAATGGTGTTAAGCTTGATCACGTGATGTGCTTTCATCCATGAAGTATGGGTGGAAGCCCAGTGTGCCAGATCCAAGCCTAAGCTCTCAGAGAGCCCCCTCTTTCTGCTTGTCCTATTCTCTCCCGCCTCCAAGCTGAGAACCCATCCTCCCTAGCGTGCTGATCTGAAGAGGACGAGAGACACATGGTTGCAGCTTTTAACCAAGCCTGGATGAGTCCACCCCAGATCATCCAACCACTGACGGATCTGCAGAGGCCACATCAAGAATAAGGAACTGTTTTCTCAAGCCACTGAGTTTGGGGATGTTTGTTACACGGCATTACTGTGGCACTAGCGGACCAATTCATCTTCTCTGGATCATCACCTTCAGCCAGATACTCTTTCCCCCCAAATACTCACATGGTTCACATCCTCATTCTCTTCTCAGTTCCAATGTCCTTTCTTCAAAGAGTCCTTGTCTGGTCACTCTACCCACAGAGCTGCACTGATCCTGCTTTATCCCCTTGCCCGACTTCATATTTTCATAGTTCTTATTGCCACCAATGTTTTATTAACTACGTGTGCATTTGTTCAAGCTGCCTTCCCTAAAAGAATATAAGGCCCACAAGAGCAGGGTCCTCATCTTCTCATCACTGGATCTCCAGTGTCTAGCACAGGGTCTGGCAATAACAAGGAACTCAGTAAATATTTGCTGTGTCCTTGCCCTTGTCCTCACACGCAGCATTGCTGGCACATGGAGGGAAAAGATAGACTCAAATGTGGTATCCTTTTCCCTGCTTACCCAGGTGGGGCTAACCCGGAAACACAAAGTGACCAGCCACTGGGCTGGTGGAGGGAAAAAAAACAGAAGCAAAGAATTTGCAAAATCTATAAGCCATCACTCCAGCCCCTGGGAAAACGTGTCCATCGTGATGGTGCTTAGGTGTGAGTCAGTGGGGCCCATAAGAGCACACTTGCTCACCTCATCCCTGGGAAGGACTTTCTGGGGCTTTGTTGCAGGAGAACATGCCCCAGGCAGGAAGCAACAACCCACCGGCAAGGCACTGGGCATCTGCCAAACACCACCCCCACACCTGATGTTCCCAGAGTCTCCTGGCAGTCCACAAAGGGGGCCAAGGGCCAACTCTGTGTCCGATTCTGCACTCTGCCCATTGAGGGCATTATGCCATCAATCCTCCAAAAGTCAAGCCAGGGAAACATCATCCTTATCACTATTTACCAAGGAAACTGTAGCCAGGGCGGCTCAGAAGTTTGCCCAAGGAGCTGGCAGTGCCATATTTGAATCCCAAGACTGCTGATGCTGAAGCCCATATGGTTGCCACCACATTACCCAGTGCTCCTGCAAGAGAGGGGGCCCCAGGGCCACGGTGGACCGACACAGCACCGTCAGCACACTGAGTCCCACCACATGCTCCTGAATCTGGAATTTGATTATGCGGGAACATCTCATTGAATCTGACCTGCTGGCTGTGAATAATTTGGGGGGTTATTAGGTGGATAAACAGACAACCCTTGCTTGGAATTTTAGATCCCTGCCTCCTCCTGAAATGCTGAAATAAAGGCGGGAGCAGAGCACCTACATACAACTATAAATACAGATGCAGACATAGTTAGAAAGATAGATCATTATAAAAAAAAAAAAGGAAGGAGGAAGTGGCCACAGAAATATTTAGAGGGAGTTGAAATAGAAGGAGGAAGGGGAATAAAAATTGCTTTGCCTTCTATAAGGAAATAGCACAGCAGAATTTGCAGAATTATGTACGCAGAAGCCTCTGGCAAGACAGAAAGATGCAGAAAGTTTCTTGTTAAATAACTTTTCCAACTGCAGTGCAAAGGTCTCTGGGTGTGTGCCCGGCAGCCGGGGTGGCAGCAGCAGGCGGCTGGGTTGGGGGAGGTGCGAGAGCAGGACAAAGCCACGGGAACGAGCCCTTCAGCTCAGTTGGGTGCTTACCCATCTAGAACACCTAGAGGATCAGTCCTGGGAGAATTAAATCCACCTGTGATCTGTTTGCGGCTCTGCAAGTCCCCCAGGTTGGTGGCCCGGTGTCTTGGCTGAAAGCAGGCACTCAGGTGAGAAGCAGAGCTGGTGCGAGTCTTGGGACTGCTCCTAGCTGGCTAGGACACTGCGCAAGTGGCTTCCCTCTCCCTGGGCCTGGGAAACGTCAACAGCAGTCTGTACCTTGCAGGACCGCACAGGAAGAAGTGGTGTTGTCACATCCCACGCGTGGGACTCAGAGCCCCAGAAAGCCGACGGTGGTTAGAGCTGAGCTGCTCCTGATTCGGGTTTCTTGCCATTGTAGGTGGAGCTTTGCTAGTTCCAGCCAATATTACAAATGACTTGCATCTTCTGAGCTTGCTCCGGCCAATCGGGAGGAAGCCGATGCAGGTACTTATTTTTACGTACTCAATAATAACACTCCTTCCGTGCTCCCCAAGGGCCTTCTCATTTGCCAACTTGCTACTTGTCTGTCGACCCCGCTGGAATGTGTTTCAGAAAGAAAGCAAGGATGTTGAGCCCTAAGAACCTGCCCAGCGCCAGCGCACCGGAAGGAGCACGGGAAAGAGTTGCAGCGGGAAGCTATGCATGCCCAGGAGCTGGGTTAGACTCTTTGGGGGGGATCAGCCTTCGGGGACACTCACCACTGTGCTGCCTGCAGGCAGTGCTCTGCTGGTCTCAAGTCCATGACGGCACCCTAGATGGTTTCAGGGTTTGAAGCTTAGCAACCAATGACACCTCCTCCTGGAAGCCTTCCTATACTTTAGTCAGAATCGATCCCCCTATGCTATGCTTCCATGGCCCACGCTGTGGGCCTCTATCATTCCACTGATGCCGGGCATTATGTCAATGACCCCAGTGCATCTCCCTACGGGGGAGTGAGAAGCAGCTGGATGATTGGAGCAGAAAAGCAACATTATCTGAATGAAGGATTTGCAGGATCCATCCAGCTGCTGGGCTGAGCCTGCAGAGCAGTGGGGGAGCAAGGGACAGATGGCAGGAGATTAGTCAGGACGCAACTGCAGTAATCTCCAGGAGAGGTGATGGTGGCAGGGAAGGTGGGGTGAAGTCATTGCATTGTGGAATTATTTTTTAAAGGTAGCACTGACAGGATGTCCCAGAGAAACCAAATACGAAGGTCTGGGAGACCCCAGGAGGAGCCTGTTTGGGAGGAAGCCGAGGACGTCTGTTCGGGACGTAGTGAATTGGAGGCGTCAATTAGACACCCAGTGGAGATGGGACATGGGCAGCTGGATATGTGCGACCAATTGTGGGAGGGGTCACGCTACACATGATATCTGAAAGCCAGGAGCCTGGATGACATCCCTGAGAAGTACGTGTGAGAGGAAAAAGAAGACAAGCGACTCATCCCCACGTCGACTCCACGAGGCTGGGCGTTTGCACCGTGGCTGGCTCTGTACAGGGAGATGGGGGAGGCACGGATTCGAATGAGACCTGATTTCTGTCCTCAGGGAGTGCCGAGCCTGGTGGAGAAGAGGGAGTCTGAAGCCGCCCAGAAGACTGGCAGTGTGGAAAGATCTCCGATCAGAGCTTGGCAGACCTGGGGTGGACCCCCTCCCCACCCCCCACCCACCAGCCATGGCTTTTCTCTGAGCCTCAGCCTCCTCGTCTATAAAATGGGGATAATTATACCTCCCAGCAGAGGCCACGCTGAGAGTTTTAGAGAGAAGAAATGTGCTTGGCATAGAAGTGCTTGGGAACCTGCGCTCTTCATTGTTTGTTGGCACATTTCACACCCTGACGCCCCCCCTCCACCCCCGCCCTCTGCCCTGGAGTCCCACTGTCGCACATCATGTCAGCTGGGTTTCCAGGAAGGGAACTGCGGACTCCCCTCACTTACCGCCCAGCCTCCCTCTGTGGCTGCTGCTGCCTTGTGTTGGCTGGGGACATGCAGTGGCAAGGTCAAGGCCATGCTGCCCCTTGCAGTAATTGGAGATGACAACAGCATTTTGTCTCTTGTGGAGACGGGTAGAGATCAAAGCCGGCACAAAGGAGCGGCTGCGACAGGCAGGAATGCCCCGGCAAATGCCACCAATTACCGAAAATTGGCTGCACTTAGGACTATTACCATTCAGGGCTGCCCGGCCTCCGCAGTCTGCCCCAGTGGCTCATTCCTGACGGCAGGGGTGAGAGCGTCCCACAGGGCTGGTGGGAAGGCGGCCGGAATTCCAAGGGTTTCCATGGACCACGACCAAGCTTCAAAGCGTGGATTACTGGCCAGGAGACAGGCCAAAGGGGAGTCTGGGAATGTTCTCTGGGCCAAGAGGAAGCAGGGGTCCTGGAAAAGTATGTGGGGAGAGAAGGTGAGCTCTGGAGACCTGTAAGGAGAAGACCCGTGGACTCTGGGCTCTCTCACACTGGCTACTGCTATGCTTGGCAGAGAGGTGGGCATCAGCCCTCTGCCCTCTGGCTCCCGAGCACAGGGCACAATTCTATGATGAACCAGCCAGAGGCCTCCTTTGGACACAAGAACAAAGCAAAGACAGGATGCAGGACCCTGAGCCAAACCCCAGGGCACTCTTCGTGTCTGATGTCCACGCACTGTCCTCTTGTCCAAGCAGCAACTTCAGGAACAGAGTCCTAAGGAAGACAGGCAGCCAGAGAATGGCCCCCAGAGCCACATGGGGCACATGGAAGAATTCTAGCAGGTTCCAGGGACGATAGGAGAAAGTTGTGAAAGAACGAGTTACCCCTTCGAGAGAGGTTGACACGGGGTGGAAAGACCACTGTCTTTCTAGCTGTGAAATAGGGATCTCATCTCTGCCTCCAATGCTGAGGAGCTGTGTGACCTTAAACAAATTACTTACCCTCTCTGAGCCTCACAGTCCACATCTGCAAAGTGAGGAAAGTAATCCTGACATCGGAATCGTAGAAGATGGCACTTTGAAATGAGTCATGACAGTACTATTGCTGTGTATAAAAAGTCCAAGGCTAACTGCTGCTTGGCCATGTGCGTGGGGACACGGCCGTCACTTGGCTACTCGGTGGGGGCCCTAAAGCATCATAAGTAAAATATAGTAAAAAAAATTATATTTTATATTTATTTATTTTTTATGCATTTACATTTCTTTATTATATTCATGTTTCTAAAACTAAATTATAAATAAAGAGTAAAAAATGTAAAAAATAAAACGACACCATGTTAGGATGCTTCGGGGAGCAAAAAACAAGATGTCACCTGACAATGGCTTAAACAATGAAGAGAATTAGCTCGGCCAGCAGCTTGGGCGGTGGGGAGCTCTTCCAGGTCTGGTCTGGTTTAACAGCCCAATGAATAGAGAATCCAGTTTCTTTCTCCCCTCTGTCCCTGTCACCACGCCATCCTGTCCTCTCAGCCAGGGCCAGCTACACAGTCCGAAAGGCCCAGTGTAACGAAAATGAAGGGCCCGTGGTTTAAAAAGGAGGATAAAAGTGATGGGGAAAGTACTGGAATATAAAACCTTTTCTTTTTTTCTATTGTCTCTTTCTTGACCCTTCACAGTGTTTTTATTTGCTACTTAATGATACGCAGGGGGCCAGGGGCATCCCACCCTGCAGCCAATGGGGGGCGCTGGCTGCTGGGCGCCTCTCCCGGTGACTGTGGGACTGACACGCAGTGACCAGGCTGCGGCCCTGAGCGCCAGGAAGTGGGTGGCCCCCCGCCGAGACCCCTCCTGAGAGGTGGGGAAAAGGCAGTAGGAGGCAGGACCACGGGTGAGGGAAGGCTCCATCAGACTTCACTTACAAAACACGTTCAAAGATAAAATGGATTTTGTTTATTTCATTAATTGTTAAGAGAGGGACCCCAGAGCTCTAGATGTCAAGCGCGGGGTGCTTCCGAGTGACTGCACTGCCCCCCGCCCCACCACCAGCCTCTGCCTCTGCTCTGCCCACCGTCGGGTCACAGTCACGACTCCCGCAGGTGGGAGGAGAGGGGCTTTATCCACAGCACCTCACCCCTCTTTAGGGGACAGTGAGACACTGCTACTGTCCTCTCCTTGGTGAGGGTGGGCGTGTGGCCACTGATGGCCACAGAGGAGTCTGGGAAGGTGAGGGTCTAAAACTCCAAGTTTCCACTGGAGGAGGTTGGCCGGGAGAAGCGGGCAAGCCATAGCTGGTGCTCAGACAGTCAGAGGTGTGGGCCCGGGCTGGTATGGGGAGTGCTCCGGGCTGGCTGCTGTGGCCTTGAACTACGCTGGGAGACTGGGTGACCAGATGTCCGGAGTTCAGATCCATAGACCTACAAAGGAATGGGTGCGGGAGACAGCATGGTGGCCACGCCAACAGGCTCCAGGCCACGGAGCACCCCCTTCTTGACCCAGGCTGCAGGAAGGGGGTGTTAATCCCACTTTCTGCAGATGAGGAACGTGTCACACAGGAAGTGAGTTCAGGGAGAGCGTGAGTACGTGAACCTGAGCCGGCCTAACTGTGATGCCTCTGCCCCTAGCCCTGGCCCGGCCCGGTACTCGCTGCGGATGAGGGCATGGGGGCAACTTGCCCTGTGTGGGGGCGGGCAGAGGGCGGGGGCCGGACTGCAAACCAGGCTGGTCCTTCCTATATTCTGGATGGCCTCAGGTCCTTGCAGGCAGGCTGTGAGGGAATAGTTCTCTCCCAGAAGGTCACGGCTGAGTCAATGCCACACCCCGAGTAAGGAGAATGAGGAAACCCCGTTGAGGAAGGTCTCCGCTCTTGCCTGTGACAATGCCGGGTGAACTCGGGGCTTGAAGAACAGACTAGCTTGCTTAACAGAAGTGGTAAAGACATCCCATTAAATACGACTGAAGAAGGTGAGTGACCACCCTGTAGCTCGTGGCTACAGAGGCTCTTGAGCTTCACGGGACAACCTTCAGAGCTCTGCTCCCACACCTGAGCCCCCCAGCCAGCTCCACGGCCACGAAGCTGCCCGGATCTGGCCCATTGGTGCAGAAAAGGGCAGACCCAGGAAGGCCTCGAATGGAAAGGAAAGTGAGGGACCAGACTCTGAGAGAAGGATAAGGTTGCCTGGGGGTGACAGTGGGGCAAAAGAGGCAGCTAGGGAGCAGGAACCAACAAGGGAGGGGGCTCCTTGCACACTCCCCCCACCTCTTCCTCAGCCTCAGCCATCTTTAGTGCTTTTGTCCCTGTGCAGGAGATTGAAACTCCAGAGAGCAGAGACAGAGCCTCTGAGGGTCACAGCTGGGGCCCAGACCCACTCCTGGCCCAGAGGATGTGAGCCCCTCGATTGAGAATCCCACCATCCAGCCCATCAGGCGGAGGAGGTGATTGCCCTCAAGGAAGTCAGGGCGCTACTATCAGAAGGAGCAGGAACCAGTGTTGGACAGGAAAAATGAACACATTCCTACCCCATTGCCCTTTCCGAGGGCTCAGTTTCCTCATCCATAAAATGGAAATAATGATATCCATCTGACGTGAAGATGGGGCTGATTCCATGCAGCTGTGTGTGCTGACACGGTGCCCAGCGGCTGTTCCTCTTACAGTCCAAGGGCGTCCCACCTGGTCAAGACCATCCCTCGTGTCAGTTGCACAGTCACACAGTTGGAACTGACGAAGGGCTAGATGTTCGTTGCTGCTCCTGGGGGTCCGGAAGGTGTTTCCTCCACCAGGAAAAGGGACAGGCCATACAGGCATCCAGTCTTGTTTAATCCCACAGCCAGCCCATTTTCCGCCTGGGAGCTGGGCCTCAGAGAAGCCGGAGAGGTTGTTAGTGGTGGACACTGCCGAGTCTGGTTCCAGTCTATGCAACTCCAAAGTCACGATGACAGTCACGGTTTGAGGGCTGTGCAGCACATCCAAAATGAGTAGTCTGATTCACAGCCTCCCACCAGGGATGCTGCATTCCCTCTAATCCCTCAATGAGTTTTAGGGCCCCTGAGCTCTGCAGCTTTGCCCCTGGAAGAGTATTATGTGGATTCACTTGAAGTCATTTTTGGGGTGAACGAGGTACCAGATGCTGGCATATGGCCACCCCCTCACTCTTTCCTGAGAGGTATGAAGCTTTACTTTTTGCTTTTCTTAAGAAATAATGGTTCTGGGGGCAGGAGGACACATACAATGAATAGGAAATTATAGGCAACGTGCAGACAATTCTTAGTTTCCAGATGCATGTCAACCAACGTCAGGAAACAGGCCCTCCTCACAGGTAGGGGCAGCCAGAAACCCTTCGGAACATCCCGCCGGAGAATTAGCAAGAACTCTACCTTCTCACCTGGGACCCATCACTATATTTAGCAGCATTTAAGAAGCAATCCCCCCATCACCGCTGATTAAGAGGAACATCAATTTTAATGGAGAGGTGTTACCAAAGCCTGGCCATATGCCCTAACTGGAAAGGTCACTTTTCTCAGAGTGTCTGCATTACTTTCCTTCCCAAATTAGGCACGGGTATGTGGGAGGGGGCAAGCCTTTTCTACTGAGTGGCTGGCCTCCGTCACCTCCCAGGACGGGGGATCGCCCCAGCAAAGCTATCAGGTGGCAAGTAGAGCCCACTTGTTTATACAAGGCTGTGGGTCAGGAGTGGGGTTACAGATTTTTCTGGTACTGAGGTCTCACCTAGAAACTCTGGGAAACATGATCACCCCTCCCCGAGCCATCTTCTCCTGTGCGCTATTTCACGCCTGTGTGCATTTCCAGCAACCCAGCAAATCAGGTACATGCAAACTGCAACTTGTAAAAGCAGAGAAGTTGGGCATTTGAAAGGAGGCCCAGCTCCCTTGGGCTGCAGGGTCTCTGCCCGGCCTCTTTGCCAAAGAGTCCCTGAGGTTGGGGGTAGAGGGGATGGGCTTCCAGCAAGCAAGGGATGGAGAAGGAGGAAGGTCCTGCGGTGCCCATTAGTCTTGATTCAGTTCCATGGAAAGCTTCATGCAAATTGATCTGATGCATTGGTTATACTATTGTAGCTTACAGAGCAAAAAACAAGGTATCGATAAGAAGATTCATTCTACCATCATTCTTCAGTCTACACCCTTGACCATGGAGCCAAGCTGGGGGCAGGGTCGGGGCAGAGACTGAAGAGTAAGTCCAGGGCAGGAGATGCCTGGTCTCATTTTCCCCAACCAGTTTCAATGCGGGGCCTCCCAAGTGCAGGTCAGCATTCTATGCATTAATATCCTGTGATGAGCAGGATGGACCAGATCCCTGTCCTCAGGGAGCCGTGCCTCAGGGTGCAGAAACAGGCGGAGGGGAGAGAACGAACAGAAGCAAGAAAGTAATACCAGCTTGTGAAAGGTGCTAATAAGGAAAGGCCAAGGCTGATGCGAGTGTAACTAGGGCTTCTTAAAATTGCAGGTCAACACACAAGGACATTCCAGGTATGGAGCTATGAGCGTGTAGGGTCCTGTGTTACTGAGCAGGAAGAGATCCCTGAAAATACGTACCAGTTTTTAAACTCCTGCGACGTGGCAGAAGCTGTATCTGGTGCCTGGTGTGCGTTTTCTCTAACCCGTACACCAGCCAGGAGGGAAACCTGATCGTCCTACCACGCAGATGGGGGAAACTGAGGTTTCAGAGAAGTTGAGTCACCTGTTCAAGGTCACACAGCAAAGTGAGGCCAAGTGAGGGTGGCCCCTAGGGTGGTCTGCCGCCGAGGGTAGAGGTTGTCCAGGCCCGCTGTCTCTGTACAGGCAGTGAGGTCTGAGTGGAATCTTTTATTTTTTTTTTAAGATTTATTTATTTATTCTGAGAGAGGAGAGAGAGAGAGCACAAGCAGGGTGGGTAGCGCGGGAGAATCCCAAGCACAGTCTGCTCAGCGCGGAGCCCGACGTAGGACTCCATCTCAGGACTCTGAGATCACCAGCCTGAGGTCACCACCTGAGCTGAAACCAAGAGGGCAAACAGAATGACGTCACTGTCCGGACCATCCTCAGGGCTCTGCCTGTTCATCCCTCCACACCTCGAACCCTCAGCGGAGGCTCAGCTTTTTACCTTCTATGTAGTTTTGCCTTCTCTAGAATGTTACGTGGTTGAAAGAGCCTTTTCAGATTTAAGTTTCCCCCATGGCTTTTTATGGTGTGATACCACTTTCTTTTTCCTTCTCTTCTTTCTGCTGAATACTATTCTACTGCATGTGTAGACCACAGATGATTTATCCACTGACCGTGGTAAATTTCCAACAAGGTAATACATGAACGGCATCAAAAATGTCCCTACCACGTAGCAGGCTCGCAGCAAGGGCCACTCGATGTTCTTCGGGGCATCCGGTTAGCAACCTGAAGGCCCATGTTGCTCTAAGGCAAGGACAACCCTCTTCCAAAATGAGGAACCCTCATGAAGGCAGGACCTCCCATAAAGACAGGGTCCTCAGGCTTCTAGCGGTCTAGTAGTGACGAGGGCCCCACTGGAGCTGTGGTGTGAGGTGTGAGGCCTCGGGGCTCCTATATCCTTGAACTTGGCTCGCGGAGAGAGGAAGGGCTCGTGTGGCCTTGGTCTCAGACCACATTTCCTGCACACAGCTCCTTTTACCAAAGAGAAAGCATTCGCCGCATCTTCTATGCTAATTAGCCAAACCCTTTGGTGCCCATTTAGCAAAGCCATATTTGAAGCTCTCTGTGCTGTGGAGTGGGAGTCACCATCGTGGTCCTTCAAACACTAGCCCCTGGGGTGTAGGTTAAAGTTAACTAATGCACCCACACTCACGCAGCAGTTTCTACCGAAGCGTGCTTCTAAAGGTGGTCACGGACGTGTGACAAAGGCTCATGCGGGGTTGTGTCTCAGTCACCTCCCCTTCCCTCCTGGGCGTTGGGAACTGGCTTGTCAGTAACTAGTCTCATCCCCTTGGGTTGGTCACAGACCCAGCTGGAAGCTGGGTGTGGAGGTGGGGAGGGGGGCTGGGAAGGCAGTAAGGAAGGACAGGCTGTGACAGAAAGGATGCTGGCCTCCACCGGGAGCCCCAGGCTGCCCTAATTTGCTGCATAGGATTGGAGGTCCCTTTGCCTCTCGAGAATCGGCTCATCTCTTCTCTGAGCCAGTGGGCTGGGCTTGTCCTGACCTTCCTTGGAAACTGTGGCCGTGCACTGCCCACAGGAGCATGGCCCTGGAAGTGCAGGTCTGCCCCAGGGCCCCATCATTCCAGGACAGCCCCGTGCCAGCCAGGAGACGAGTCCCTTTGGCTCCCCTCTATCTGCTGTTGCCCAGAGGTCAGAACCACGGATCCTCCAGCTCGAGCATCCATGAAGGCAAACAGTTCATGCCCTGGCCCCCCAGCTCCAAGGCCTCTTTCAGCTCCCGTTACACACCCCCCCTCCCCAAAGCCATTCCCATTCTCATCCCCTTAATGGAAATATCAGTATACCTATCCCAGATTTCTCACCGGGATGGTGGGGTGTTCAGTTGAAATTGTGAAGGAACATGTTCATGACACTCTGGGCGTTGAATGCCAGGGACCCTTGGGCCATGCAGATATCCAGGAGGAGAGTATGGTGGGGGGGGGTTTGCTGGAGTGGGATGGGTGGACTTTGAGCTGCCCATGGGAGGATCCAAGGGCTGGGCATTCAGGAGGGGGAAGGTGGGAGGGCAGCCCCGTGGGAAGAGCAGGGGGAGCTAAGATACAAAAGCTAAAGGAGGAATAGTGAATTTGGGGGGGGATGGAGAATATCTGGGTACCTAGCCTCCCAGAGATGGCCCAGTCTGTCCTCTTCCAAAGAAGTGCCTCCGTTTCTCTAGGATTTCTCCCACCTTCCTTCTTTTCCTTCCTCCCTGCTCCCTGTCTCTCTTTTTCTTCTCTTCTTTCAACTTTCTTCATCAAATATTTATCAGTACCCATCATGTCCCAGCCACTGTTCTGGACATGGACTGTATGCCCCAGTCCTTGTGTGCAGAGTTATAGGGAAGCGAGGGAGGAAGATAATGAACTACCCACTCTACAAATAGTCAGTTATGGGCGTGGTGAGTGTATGGAGGGAACTCTCAGGGAGGGGTAACAGGGAGGTTGTTCTCTGGGAGGAGCTGGGGAGGACAGCAGTGGTTGGAAGGTTTAGAAGACACAGCCAGAAGAATTCCTCCTGTCCAGAGGTGGAGCTCCTGGCTTTAGCTCCTGAATCTGGGCTTAGCTTTGTACTCACCTTGGCCAATGGACATTAGCAAATGGGACACTAGCAGAGGCTTAAGACGACCTTGGGCATTGAGGCTGGCCCTCTTTGATGGGCCTTGGAATCCTGAGCCCATGATGTGACAAGGCCAACTAGTCCACTGGAGAGGCCACATGCTGGTTTGAGGGGCCTCCACCAACACTGGACCTGCTGGGACACATGTGAGCCCATCCTAGAGCCATCGGGCCCTGCCAAGTGCAGAGACTAAGCAGGCCCAGATGAGACTCACACAAGACCCCTCCCCCCAAAGCTGGCAACCAGAGAGTCTGCAGCTGGTTCATGACTGTTGCTGTAAGTCACTATGTTTCTGGGTGGTTTGTTACACAGCCAAGACTGACTGATACAAGAGGAAAAGGATCCCCCAATGAAAGAAGAGCTGAGCTAGATCTGAACAATGGGCAGGAATTCACCAGGGAGAGGCTAAGGGAAGGTGGAGAATTCCAGGTGCGCAAAGAACATGTGTATTTTGGCAGGAGGCGAAACTGTGCTTTTATTTTGTACAAATTGGACTGTTCATGTAATGAGTAAATACCGTGTAACCAGACCCATATAAGAAACAAGACATGAGTGGCCTCCCAGAGGACCCCCTTCTGCCCTTTCCCAGGACCCCCTCCCTCCCAGGCTGACCACTACTCTGACTTGTATCACCACAGAAAGGAATGGTTTTGAACTTCCTAGATTGCTCTTGAACTTTTTCCCTGTGGAATCCTAAAGGACACATTCTTCTGTTATTTATCCATTATCCGTTATTTATCCATTCTCCTCCTGGTCGATGTTTGGGTCATTTTAGCTACTCAGAGGAAACCTGCTATGCATGTTTTGGGACACATATTTGAGCAGTCTGTATGCATTTGTGTTCAGTATAGACCAGCAATGGAACTGCCAGGCCATGAAGCTTGCACATAGAGCAATTCTTTCAAGGAAGTGAAAGGAACAGGTGGATGGCACAGGGCTGCATTGCTTTAGGGGAGAAGTGAGACCTTGCCGAGCACTATAGACATAGGAAAGAGAACATCGGACGCTAGCTACAAGCATGGATTTGGGAAGAGCACGTAAAATTGGTAGGACAAGCTGCTGACTTGAGTAAGACTTTTGCCCTTCGTCCTTTGGAATCTGCATGTCCAAATCCATTTGCATAGCCTGAAATACTTACTTTTCCAGCAGAGCCACACTGAGGGATCTTTACAAAGACAAGTTGCCATCTGAGCTGCACAGGGGTCGGAAGTGGAAATGCCTGCCAGCATTTCACCTAAACCTAAGAATCATCCCTGCAGAGGGCAAAGGAGAGTGTATTTTTTTTTTTTTTTCCCTGACCTACTAGGAAAAACATGTTCCTAGTGGTCTTGTTTCCTTAAGGCCACCAATTGGCTGTACTTTTTTTTTTTTTACAGTGAATCTCTAACATGAACAGTTCCACTTAGTGACCTGGGCTAGTTCCAAAAGGTCAGCATTTGCTGACCAGAAGCAGAAAGATCAGACTTGGTTTCTGCCTAATACCTAGGGTCAAGTCCCTTCTCTGTTAGCCTCTGACCTGTGTGACCTTGGGGATATTACTGAACTTCTTTTTATGGTTCGTTTCCATCAATAAAGAGGCTGATAGGGCCTCCTTCAAATGGTTGTGGGATTAAAATAGATAATGCCAAGCCCCTGACACAACTCTCAGCAACTGTTAGCTGCAGAGCGGGGAAGAGATACAGAGTAGCTTTGTTAAGATCCACTTACTTGTGCTGGGAACACAGGCGTGAGGGGCTGGTCCCAGGGACCTTAGTTGCACCAAGCTTTGGCTTTTAAATCCCCCTTCTTGGGATTATCATCAACAAAGTTTGCTTTGGATTCCAAAATGTTGAAAACTATATATATTTCTGCCATACTGTTGCAAACAACAATATGGGATGTTTTTGCTCTGTGCATAACATCTCCCCTCTCCCCACAATTTCACATGGCCAGCATCTCACACGTTCCTTTGCTTTACCAGAAAATCTACTGTCCTTAAATAGTGTTCTAATGCCTGAAAAAAAAAAAAAATAGCAGTACTGTCTCCAGGGAAGCAGCCTTTGACTATTCAAACCTGGAAAAAATGAAGGGTTTTATTTGTGGAAATTGGGACATCCGGTGCTGTCTACTTAGGGAAGCAGGTTTTTTTTTTTTAACCACCCATCAACACCTACACATACCAAAAACTTTAATAAAATTCCAGAGAACACATTAATATTTTACACTGTAGGTAATCTCCCAAGTTCAGGGGCAATTTTTCTTCTGAGTGTGGTTCATTTTATGCCATGCAAATGATCTGAATCTTACTGAAGAATCTTACCAAAAATCTTACTGAAGCATCTTTTCCTCTATACCCGTATCTTGGTTCTCACAACAATCCAGATAGGGACTCTGGGCCCCATCTTACAGATGAAATCAGAGGCCCAGAGAGGTTCAGAGCTTGCCTGAGGTCACACAGCTCAGGCCATTACTGTCTGCCTGCTATCCACCACCCCACACACCTTCCCTCCTTTTTGCTTGAGCCTGACTCTTCCCATTTCTCAGGATCTCTCTCTGCCACCAGCCTTTGCGTCATGTACTGCAGGATTCCCAGGGGCCAGGGAGCAATCAGTGGGGAATATTTAGCAGGAAAAAAATCAGCAGATAGGTAGACACCTGGCATTCCTAAGGCACGGGGAGACCTTCTTTAGGGGAGCCGGGGCTCCAAAAGTTTTAAGAATTACTGCTTGGTGGGTTTCAATAGAATTTGTTCAGTCATACACACTGCTAACCCTTACTGAGCACCTACTACGTGTCCAGCGCACAGACAGGCGCTGCGCTGTTCTGGGCCATCTCGGGTGGGTGCTGTCACCTCCACCATCTGAACAGCTGCCTCCATGGCCACGGCCACCTCACTGCCTCGCTGAGATGGACTGTTCCCTGAACTCCTGTCCCACACCTCCGACCCTCCCTCCACACCACAACAGAAGGGACAAGCTGACCCGTGAGAGTCCTCCAAAGGCTCCTCTTAGGACAAAGTCCAAACCCCTGAGCAGGGACCCCCCCCACCCCTCGCAAGCGGATTCTGGGTCTTGTCCACAGTTGGGTCCTGGCGCAGGGCCAGGCCATGGGTAGATATTCGACCAATGTTTATTAAGTGCATAAATGAGGGTGGGCTGTTCATGCTACAGGGCAGGTTTGTGACATCATAATGCAGCCCAGGAAGTGGTCTGGGTCTTTGTGAATCATCATCGGTGAGTCTAGCTGGGATCCACTACAGCCTCTTAACTGGACTTCCCAACAGTTTTTTTTCTTTTTTTTCAAAATTTTATTTATTTATCTGAGAGGGAGAGAGACAGGTAGCGAGTGAGAGAGAGAGCATGAGTGGAGAGTAGAGGGAGAAGTGGGCTTTCCGCCAAGCTGGAAGCCCGAGGTGGGGCTTGATCCCTGGAAACCCAAGATCATGACCTGAGCCGAAGGCAGATGCTTAACAGACTGAGCCACCCAGGTGCCCCTCCCCAACAGTTTTTACATGCTGATGAGCTGTCTTTCTTTAAAATGTCAAATAAACACGACAATACATAAGTACATATGACTAATACCAAACTGCTATGTGTTCGGTCCACAGCATAAGTCCAGCTGTACTTGGGATGGACACGGGCAGGCAGTGAGAAGGACAGTTCAAAGTCTCCTTTTGCTTTACTTTGTGACCTTGGGCAGGTATCTGAACAGCTTTAAGCCCCACCAAAAAATGAGCCTGCTTTGTTGGCCTCATGACATTATTAGGAAGACTGGCTGACACCGGCCATTCAGGGCTATCCAAGGGCTATTCAGGGGCTATTCAAGCCTCAAGCGTCACACACAAATACAGGATCATGACCGGAGAAGGCAGCTTCCCACTGGCTGCAACCCTCATACCGCTTTCCTGCAGGGGGCTGGTGGGGACACTGGGGTTATCTCCGTTGTCTTCATTCTTTCCCAAAGTGGGTCTGGGATGCAGACATGCAAACCTCCTGTCCAGATCATCTGCATGAAGTCATCCGTCCCCATAAACAGAGGCAAGAAGATAACTGGGCCAGATGTTTTAAAAGTCCCTACATAGGGAGGGATGTTGGACTTGATCTCTGAGGTCCCATGAGGGATTCTTTGAGATTCTCTGATGCCATGTCCTTTCACTTGGCAGAAGTCAGTTTTAAACAATGGCACAGATTCTAGGGGAATTGGGCAATTTCTAGAAAATCCGTTTCTGGAAACTCCCAGGAAGCCAAGCCTTCAGGCAGAGTACTTTTCCTTCCCAAAAATAAAAGTGTGAAAGAAAAATAGTACTGTTAATTCAGGCAAGAGGGCAAACAGCCTAAAAACCCCCATGGGGTTTTCTCTCCCCGCTGGACTTCCAGAACCAGGAGGCTGTATACACCCAAAGAAGGTACAGTGTGGTCTTTGCTTGGGGCCCAGCTTTGCCCATTGCCAGTATGTGAACATTGCTTTGACGGCCACTCCAGAAGTTCACTTGGGCCCAGGACATGGGGATCAACCATTTGTCATTTGGTCCTTGCTTTGTGAGTTCAGGCCTATAATGAACTCTTCAATCATCCATCCACTCAATATTGAGAACTCTCTCTGTGCCAGGCACGTGCTAGTGCTCAGATAGACAAAGTCATGAGACAGCCGTGTTCTCAAGTACTTCAGCTTCGGCGGGAAACCACCAAGTATACCCAATTATAATGTAACGTGTTAAGATGGGGCTCATGGGGTATCATGAGCTTGTACTGAATACTATGGGACTCGTAGAAGATGGGCACTCAGCTGGGCTTAGGGGTTTTCGAGGAGGTCCTCTTGGGATGAACATGAGTTAGCAGTGGTGTGCCGGGTGAAGGGAAATGCAGGGAACAGAGGAGGGGAAGGGCATTTCAAAGGGAACAGAATAAGTAGAGGCCTCGGGGTTAGTGGGCTGTGGCCAGACCTCTGTTGTCCACATCCTAGGTAGAAAAGCACAAAACCAGGATTGATGGGCAAGGAGGTGACTCAGGGACCGGTCCGGGAGGGCCAGAGTTCAGGGAGAATGAAGGAAAGAGGAGTAATACTGACACATTAGCTCAGTGAATATTCAGGAACCTGCTAGGGGCTAGCCTTATGCTTTGTGCCAACTTGGGTTCCTGCTCCATCTTAACCACCTAAAATTCTCTACGCCTTGGTACAAAGAATTCCTCTGCACTGACATTTAGTACACGGTTGGTGCTCCATCAATGGTGATCAGGCCCCTCTCTGCCAGGGCGTTGTTACCGTCCCCACAACGTTCCTCCAATGATGCAGCCTTCCATTCACAGAACAGTCATCTTTGCGTCCCAATAAAGGGCCCATCCCTGCCCCTGACATCGCACCACCTTGTTTAAAGCCTTCTGCTCCCTGAGACCCACTTCTCAATGCAGAAGGAAGCTGATTTTCTTGGCTCTTTGCTTTGTAAAGAAAATGATTTTCAGCCTCACTCCCCTCTCCACAGCAATTATGGAAAATAAATTGAAGCATAAAAACGGGAGATGGCTAGCAGATGGGGCCAAACCAAGTGATGTCTGGCTACTGGCACCCAGCTCTGGAGGACACAGAAGCGGCCCTGCTCCCCCGAGTGTGAAATGAACAGGCGCTTTCAGACCCAGTCAAGGAGAAGTCAGCGCCTGCCTCGAGACCCAGGGCCTGCACCCAGGCACCTAGCAGCCCCCCGTTGGCTTCACTGGCCTCCATTGGACATGTCGACCCGCAGATGAGGAGAGCCTGGAAATAGAGAGTCTTGAGAGGTTAAAGGAGAACTTGTTGGTTTTCTGCCTGATTATAAAAATACTTGCTCATGGTGAGAAACTTGGCAAACAGAACAAGAGAAAGAAAAAGCAATGCAGAGCTTGACATTATATTCCTGTTTATCCTCCAGTGAAACTTCCCTACTGTTATGGTCAGCTCACTGGGCTGCAGTGTCCCATCCCTGATTATGCCCCTGGCGTCTAGAAACCGGTGGCACACAGGACGCCATCCTGGGGCCTGTGTCCATGGACCCTGCCCAAATCGCTTTCCCGGTGGGGGCTCCCGTCATCCTCTGGGTTCAGCTCCAAGGTCAGTCTTCCTGAGATCTCCCTGGACCCCTTCCCCATCTCTGCCACCTACCCCGGTGCATTTTCTCTGTTCTGGAAATCATTTCCATGTGTATTATTTGGTTTCTTGGTTGTCATGTCCCCCCTCCCCTCCAGGAATCTGAGTCTGATCGTAGACTCCTTCATCTTAGGGGCACAGGGTCTGCTCACCAGTAGGGGCCGCATAGTTATTAGCTACTGAGGAAGTAGCCCGTCTGTATGAGTTTCTAGTGGTTCAGTAGCATGAACGTGGCAATGAGGAACACAACTCAACCTGCATTTAAATGCTCAGGGAGACCTGCCCACAATTTTTTATTTTTTATTTTTTGGACTACCCCATATATGAGCCATTCTGTGTGGAGCCTGGCCGGGAGAGCCTGTCCCAGCACTCAAGAAAAGGTCAAAGTACTGAGCCAGGGGCTTGGATCTCATGTCCCTAACTCATTCTTCAGCCTTGAGTAAATTCCAAGATCCCAGGACCTCACTTTTTGTGTTCCGGAAACCAGTTAACTTTGCCTGATGTAGTAGCCAGCCCCAAACAAGATTAAGATCCTGCAACTCTCAAGAGTTAAAAGAAACAGTGAAGAACCGCCCCCCCCCAACACACACACACACACCCACCCCAGAAGGCCCATACTCATTTTCAGGAAAGCCCCAGAACGGGTCACTTGAAGATTCAGGGGCCTGGGACTGCCCGGGGTGGGGGTGGGGTCTCGGGCTGCTTCTTCCCTCCCCAGAATCTGGGGTCATCTCCGGACCGGATCCCCAATGAAAAGGTTTCCAAGCCCGGAAAGAAGTCCTCTCGCTCGAGCTCCCCAGTCTGGAGGCAGAGGAGAGACTGCCCCTGACTCCATCTGCGTTCGTTCGCCCCTACGCAGGTGCTCGCCGCTACCCCAGGTGCCCACAGGGGCGCCTGGCCTCGGCCCCAGCCCCTGTCTTCCGCAGAGATGGCTTCTCGGAATTGTGCGGAGGCAGGGGACCTGAGGTGGTGGGGCGTCTGCAGGGGTTTGTACCCGGGACAGGGGTGAGCTGAGGCCCCGGGAGCTGGTTGGGAGGGGGCGTGCCCTCCCGGACCGGCTCTGGGACCCGAGGGCTCACCCCAGCCGGCGTCGCCCCGCCCACCGCCCCCTGAGACATCACAATCTGGGGGCCGGGACCCCGCGCCTCATCACCGCCCGTTTGCAACCCAACAATCCACCCAACAACCCCCC